>NC_052619.1:68441523-68763812 GCF_016545825.1 Eucalyptus grandis | reverse complement strand
GTTATTCCCGGACTTCGTCTTCCGCATTGCTTTAGGGGTCGATTTAGTGTTGAATCCGGTTTTCGGGATCCGTTATTCCCATCAATTGGTGTTAATAATAAGTGATACATTCATCAATGCGGAAAAATTCAATAATAAAATTAATGCGAACGTACATATCATTCATCCAATAATGAACGTGTGATGATTTTCTATAGAAGTAGTGGACTTAATAAAAGTTTGTTAATCATTCGGATGTACATTGAAGGGAAATGAAGTTAGTAAATTTACATAAATATTCGTTGTCTTATCTTTATTTATTTAAAATGAGGAGCAATGATGAAAAAAGAAGGGAAATAAAAATGTGGATTCCACGAAAATACTTTTCCTTTATTTTAATCTATTTCCTTCAACTTCCATTATCCTTTCTCCAACCAAACAAGAAATATTTTCCTTAGATTGCTCAAGATAGTTGAAAAATTAGTAAAAAGGTGGGGCTATTTCCACATCCATTATAGCTAGATCCGCAGCCCATTTTTGTGAAACAAACCATAATTATCCTTGCTCCTAAACCATTCCATCTAGCCACGCTTCCTCTCTCTCCTTGATTGCCGGGTGTCCCTCCTCTCCCTAGTTTTTCCTTATTCTTCTTCGTTTTCTCGGTCGAGGAGGCACCTCGTCCGCATCATCGACTGGATGACGTGGAGTTGCTTCACAGGAAATGGATCGATCCCATCTCCTGAAACTTCCTTTCTTCTCAATTTGCGTTTTGAAATTGCAAACAGTCATTCTCAATGAAAACGCAGTGTGCAATCCAAGGATCCACGTTTCAAGATTGCACCAACTACAAAACACGCAACGGATAGCAACCGTACTCTTTCTTCTTTAAAGCCAACGCCCCCACCAAGCACGACAACTGGTGAAATTGAAGGACTCCTTCCAATGGCGAAGGTAATCCAAGTGAACTGCTTTTGATGCTGAAAAAGCTCCTTTTAAGGGCCTCATACAACAAAAAGAAAGAAAATGAGGTAAAGCCCCTTCTGGCGCGGTGGGGAAAGAAATGAGGGGGGCGCACTGCATAAGAAGGGATTAGGTCAGCTAGCAGCCGCTTTTGCTGCGATTTTTAGAGGTGATAGTGTTGAAAAAGTGCGCACGAGATGCCCAATATCTTTGGCATGAGGAGATTGTCAAGATGGATTTTAAGTTCAAGCCTATTAATATATCTAGTCGAACCTACTTTCACTAAAAAAATTTAAACTAATAAGTTATAGGTCAATTATAATGTATAAATTGCTTTATACAATATCAATTATTTGATTAGGATTTCTCTTACACAACTCACACATGCATCTTAATAATCTCCTCCTCATGTGTGAGCATTTCTTTACCACAACTTTGATACCATTAGTTGAGAACATACAACAAAAATTTTAATACCTTCCTCGTGGAGAGATCGTCAACGGAAAGCCCAAGTTTGAGTTTGTTAACACATCTAATTGAACTCACATTTACTCAAAAACTTAAATTAATGACTTATGAGTCAAGTAAGATATAATAACTGCTTTACATGTACGTCAATTTTCTAATGTGAGATTCTTTTAACACAATTCCCTCGTTCATCTTTACAAATGAAAACGACCTCAAAGATCCTAGGTGGGTTGGATCATAGAGCTCCGGCCAGTTAATTTTGCAAAGATATATGACCAAAAAATTTGCAAAGGAAGGGAAGAGAGAATATAGAGACAGGGAGAGGAAATGCAAAGGGGCCATTTCTACTGTTGCACCGTCCCGGAGGCCGCGGGTCCCGTCATAACGGTTGTGGAATTAGTCCCATGTTCAAGAAAGACCTTTAAATGGCCAAAATTATAAAAACTTGAAAGGGCCTTTAATGAAAAAATATGATAGAAAGTGTCCTCCTTCGAAAATAAATTATGAAAAACTATATCTCTTGAGGGAAAAGCTTAGGTAGAGTCAATCCCCGATATAAGTCGGACCAAGAATCGGTTAGCGTTAACCAATTGATTGGATCTCAAATTTATTGCGAATCTGTTTGGTCTCCAATTCTGTTGAACCTACCGAGATGGGTGGGATCAATACCATTGGAAAGCGATATTTCAATTCTATTCTAATGCAGAGTTTGGGTAACAATTTTTATGTAAACAGGAGCTCTTTAATAGAGATATTTAGCATTAGGATATTTTCTATTTTAGAGATCATTATGATACTTCTATTAATTATATGAATCTCTAAAGGTTTCACGTATATTTTCTTTTAATTATGCATATATTGAGATATTACCTTAGAATAGTTATCTAATAAAGTCGTCGATATATTTTTCATTAAGATAAACTTTGGAATATGTAGGAATTTCTTAAATTTATCCTCTACATTATTTAAAAGCCACATTGTCATATTTCTCATAGCTTTTTTGTGAGTTATTAAATATTGTGTAATATAAACACCCAAAAACACATGAAAGAACATGTCAATCGTAGAAAGGTGTGTGTGATCGCCATTCTGTTTTTCTATTTTTTATTTTTCTGTTCCCAATTTTAGAAATTTGTTTGGTAATGTAATCTCATTTTTCTATTTTTAGAACAAACTTTTAATCTTGAAATAGGTTTGGAACAAAAATATAACGCAAAATTTTTCTACTTTTTTTATTTCTTGAACAAAAAATGAGAAATAATTTTTTTTTTTCATTGCTTGCCTCTCTATTAGTCGGTTGCCCACTCATCGTCATCTGCTGTCCGCCGGCCGCTTAGAAGAGAGAAATTTTGTGTCGTTATCAAATGAACTTCTATTTGATGAATATAAATTATGTGTCGTTATTAAATGTGCACTTTTACTCAGAAATTTGTATAGGAAATAGAAATAATAAAAGTCCAATTCTTGTTAGAAATTAATTTTCTGCGATAGAAGAGTAATCATTCGCGCACCGAAGGATCTTTGAACGGTATTTTGGGAAGTGCACTAAAGAGGCCGCGAGTCCCGTCATAACGGTTGTGGAATTAGTCCCATCTTCAAGAAAGACCTCTAAATGCCCAAAATTATAAAAACTTGAAAGGGCCTTTAATTAAAAAAATATGATAGAAAGTGTCCTCCTTCGAAAATAAAGTACGAAATGTTGTGATATTTCTCATAGCTTTTTTTTGCGAGTTATTAAATATTATGTAATATAAACGCCCAAAAACACATGAAAGAACATGTCGAAATGTGTGCATGATAACCATTCTGTTTTTCTATATTTTTTTTTCTGTTCCCAATTTTAGAAATTTATTTGGTAACGTAATTTCATTTTTCTATTTTTAGAATAACTTTTTAATCTTAAAATAGGTTTGGAACAAAAATATGAAGCAAAATTTTTTTACTTTATTATTTCTTGAACAAAAAATGAGAAATAAATTTTTTTTCTCATCAGTTGCCCTCTTAATAGTCAGGTTGCCCAATTGTCGCCATTGGTTGTCCGCCAACCGCCTAGGAGAGAAACTCATTTTGTTATTAAATGAACTTCTATTTGAGGAATATAAATTCTGTATTGTTATCAGATGTGTACTTTTACTTAGAAATTTGCGTAGAAAATAGAAATAAAAAAGTCCAATTCTCGCCGGAAATTAATTTGCTGCGATAGAAGGTCATCATTCACGCCCGAAAGGAACTTTCAAAAGTCAAATGTAAAATTAAAAGATAATAATTGGATGGCTACTCCTCATCTAGGTTCACCGGATAAGCCATGTGCAATGCAGAGGATAGGCCGTGCGTCATCAAACCACACTTCTTCCGGAAAAAAACAGATGGTCAAAAGGGAAAGAGTTTCAGGATCTGAAAAAGGGACTAAAAAAATATCAAAACCTTTTCTTCAACGCCTGATGATGTCCATTTTTCTAACCTCGAGGAAGAGGAGCAAAAATCTTAAACGACCCATACCTTTTGCTCGGAGCGCGGATCGGTTGTCGCGTCGCGTCGCGATGTCGTGATGCCAATTTGCCAAAGCCGTGCCTGCGTCGACAACCCGAAGGAGACCGACGTTTTCAGCGCAGCTCGATCTCTGTCCCATCCTCCATCTGTTGTAACTCTTGACGGTTCACCTGTCTCTCTCTCTCGAGGTGGAACGGCGAGCGCAACCTGCTTGAATTGAGGTCACATGAAGAGGGTGACTCGTCGGCCCGCCGAATCTTCTTCTGGGTCTTCTTGATTCCGCCGTTCTTGATTCGTCGGATTGAGCCCGAGTGAGAAAGCTCCGATTTTGCGCTCATTAATCGATCATTTCGTCAATTGGGTCTCGAGGGTTGAGATTCGATCTCGCGGGTGAAGGGTGGTGGGGGAGCGGAGGAGCTGGAGGACGTCGTTCGGTGATGGCGATTAGGGTTTTGGGTGTGGCTCAGCTCGGTTGTTTAGTCGGTTAGGACACTGAATTCTTGAACGAGGTAGCGCGGGTTCGCGTGTCTATCTGAAGCCACGCCTTCTCTTCAGTTGCTGCAGTTGACGGAGCATGGTCGGGGTCTTCTGGCTTCCAGAAGGTAATGCCTCGCTGTCGTTTATTGAGTAAGGGCGAGAGCAAGAGCTCGCGGACTTGATAGTCAATTACTTGTAGTTGCTTTGGATTTTGCGGCTGTGATCGGTCAATGGTGTGTATCGGCCAATGCCTTGAAGATAGCCTGTTTTAGTGTCTGGTTGTTTTATGGTTTCTTTTGAAAGATGTCGTCTGTGAGTTTCACCTTCTCAATCATGTGCACTCGTGCCGTTATGCTGCCTGCTTTTGAGTTAATGGTTTCTATTCTGTTCTGCTTGGTTCTCTCTGACGACTAGTGTACTCGAAGGAATGTGGTTCTGTAGTCTGTTGAAGTTAGAAAAGCGTGACTCTTGCTATGAATAATGTGTCCGTTTATTCGTGGTTTGGAATTGCTGCTGCCAACTACTTTCTCATGCAAAATGGCAGTTTCCATTTGATAGTCACCCTGTTTGTAAATTGTGTTAACTCTTCCTGCAGGAAATCCCTTCTTCTTGCCACCGGCATCTTAGTTGCTGGCGGCACTGCTGCATATGCTCATTCCCGTTTTAGCAAACAGAAGTCCAATACTTTTGGTCATTTTAATGGGATTGACAATGACCAAGAAAAATCAAATAAGGCTGGCAGAGGTCAGGAAAGTGGAAAAAAAGCTAGTCAAAAGAAAGGTGGATTGAAGTCACTGCAGGTCCTTACAGCCATTCTTCTATCCAAGATGGGCCAGATGGGTGCAAGGGACCTTTTGGCTCTAATTGGTATAGTGGTGAGCTAATTCTTTAACCAGAGAATATTTCCTATAAATTATTTTGTTCTTTTCATCTTTACTTTCTGAGTCTTCTTCCATACGTGTCGAATGCCATGACATAATGGATGTGTATGTTTTAACTAAAGTGGTAGGTTGTTCATCAATGCGATTGATCTTCCAGTAAAGATGAACGTTAAACTTTCAGTACTAATCCTTAACAAGTATGAAGCATTGGCTCATTATTTCAAGATTGTGGAGTTATTATCTTCTTTGGAACATTGAAGCTCTTGCATGGGTTCTGTCTGATTTATTTTCATCTATATGTGGCATAGAAAATAACTTGTTTTGGCTTTGTTTTCATTAGGGAAAGTATGCTTTTTAATCCCCATTGCTCGCAAGGTCTAAAATCACGCTGTATTATAACACTCTACCTTTAAATTATAGAATGGTATAGAGTATTTAAGACTTGTTTTCTAGAACTCTTTTTTTTTCCCTAGTCGGTTGTTAATGTTATGTCGTTCTTCTTTTGGATTTCCTTCTTGCTGATTGTTTGTTTTGAGATATGACCTTAAGGCTAAGCTATCGTATCCTTTTTTATACCTTGATTGTCTCTTGACTAAACCATTTGGTAATATTACTCAAAACTGGGTTAGTTTTTACCATAGGGCAGGCACCTTCCCACCCGCAGCAGCGATAGCAATGACAGAACAACAACAAAAAACAAAAGAAGAAGGCAGATGACTGTCAATTAGAGAATTCTGTTATGATGATATGCTATGGATTTCTTTGAGTTGCAGTTGGAACATGGAATTTCTCAATTGGCTATTTTATTAGTTGCTTTCTGTGCCTGAGGGTATAGTTAACATATCCATTTGTGGCATACATGTCAAGTGTCAAACATTTAGTTTAATTGTAGTAGATATCCTCCATGGGAAGCAATAGCTCTTAGGAGAGGAAGTATAGCAAATGCGTTCTGGGGGTTACTTATAGGAAATTAAACTTGGGGACTGGTGTGTTCTTGCGGGCTTGGAATTACCAGGTAGAGATTGGATTTGCAAAGGAGTTAGAATGAAGGATTTGAGTTTTGGTCATAGTTAGTGCGGAGGTATAGCAAATGTGTCCTGGGGGTTGTGGATGTGGACCAATGAAGTCGAAGAAACTGAAAGTATTAAGCTGTAAAACACAAAAGAAGGCTGAAAATGGTTAAGATGATGTGTCTACAGGTGTTGAAATCAGTTCTTACTGCAGTACTGGCTTGTAGCAGTAGTGACAGCTTCCCATGCTATAACATAATGCTTGCTGTGGCAGGCTGCTGATTCTATTTTATGTGGTGCTTGTAATTATTGAGAGGTTGTGGACTGGATAATTCTTTGCTAGGAAGGGTGGAAGTTAATGGCTTGGAGAGTGATATAGAAGAACAGCAATGATCCTCTATTCGGGAAATAGGCTAATAAAGCAGAAGAGAGACTTACAAAATTTTCTATATATTTTGATGTGTGTAATAAAAAGTACATCAGCCTAATTCATTGGCAAGAGAAATTGATACTGAACTTCTGAAGGAGATTATGAATGTGATGAAAAGCAAATGCAATTAAAATTGGTGTTTGCAGAAAAATTGATTGATAGAACACTTAAGGAGGATGTTGCATCTTCTGGTTGTATGTGACAGCCTTTGCAATGTTTTGCTGAATTATTACCGGAAGCTCCTGACTCAATAGTTTGTCGATGATTTTTTTCAGGAAAATTTCAATTGTTGTGGACTGGTATTTGTTATTAATGACCATTTAGAAAATTTAAGTATAATCAACGTGGTAGATGTTTGGCCCATTAATATAATTGGATGGGAATTTCACTTCATAGCCAGAATTGGCATTATGACCGTAGTAATTGAGAAGTATTGATGTTACAAGTGGTGTGAACGGGGCGAGGAAACTCTATGTAGGTCTTATGGTTAGGCATGGTTGGTTTTGTAAGCCATGTCAATCAGGTAAGAATGAAGATCATGCTTGTCTGTTCCTGTCCTTGCTCCTTCCATGCCCTGGCCTGTCTAATTGCTAAAAGACCTTATTGTCAGTTACTCTATGCCACAATTTGTATAAATTTTTATATCTAAGTGTGCATGTTTTCCGGAGCTTTACATCTGCATCACCAGTAGTTAGTTACCTTCTTATGCATGGCTTTATTTGGTGCTTAAATTTTAATGAATAGGAAGACTGCCAACTTGGGATGGGATGCTAACTCTATTGCTAACTCTATTTTCTTTTTCAGGTATTTCGGACGGCTTTGAGCAATAGATTAGCAAAAGTGCAAGGTTTTTTGTTTCGTGCTGCTTTTCTTCGGCGCGTTCCACTATTCTTCCGGCTGATTTCAGAAAATATCCTATTATGCTTTCTTCATTCCACGATACACTCTACTTCAAAGTACATAACAGGGACGCTCAGTCTGCGTTTTAGGAAGATATTGACGAAATTGATCCACACCCATTACTTCGAGCTGTGTCTTGTTGTTGGATCTTCAAGCTGAAGTTTAGGACAATTCTCCTTCTTTATTCTTTAATCTTAATTTAGTGTGGATTATGTCAAACCAAGCATTCAGTGGCACTTGTTTGTTTTCCATGTCTCTTACTCTCTACAAACACTATGTCGTGCCTTTAATTTGCGCGGAACTTTTATTATTGTAACAAGCGGCTTAAAGCAATATGTCACAAGTTAAAAAAATGAAGTTTTGTTTTTCAAGTATCAGTATGTAGTCCTGTCACGAGGGGTCAAGTTGTAATTATTCGATTAGCTAGTGATCACACCATATATTCTGCCTGCTTTGTTCCCTGCAGTTGCTTAATTCTCTATATGGTTACAGAATATGGCATACTACAAAATTTCCCATGTTGATGGGCGCATATCTAATCCAGAGCAACGGATCGCAAGTGATGTGCCAAGGTTCTGTTCAGAATTGAGCGATCTTGTGCAGGATGATTTGACAGCTGTAGCAGATGGCCTGCTTTATACCTGGCGCCTATGTTCTTATGCTAGCCCAAAATACGTTTTTTGGATTTTGGTAGTCCTCTCTCCTCATTAACGTTGATTAGCAGATGGTTTAGATTCAAAGGTCAGTTATCTCAATTCGAGCACTTGATTTTATTTTGCAGGCATATGTAATGGGGGCAGGGGCCATGATCAGAAATTTCTCTCCTGCTTTTGGGAAACTAATGTCCATAGAGCAACAACTGGAAGGAGAATATCGGCAGGTCCATTCTCGGTTGAGGACTCATGCAGAAAGTATAGCATTTTATGGCGGAGAAAAGAGAGAAGCATCTCATATTCAGCAGAAGTCTCAAAATCTGGTGAAGCACATGAGAGTTGTCCTTCATGACCATTGGTGGTTTGGAATGATCCAAGACTTCTTGTTGAAATATCTAGGCGCTACAGTTGCTGTTATCTTGATTATTGAACCTTTCTTTGCTGGTGACCTTAGACCCGATACTTCAACTCTGGGACGTGCTGAAATGTTGAGCAATTTGAGATACCATACCAGTGTCATCATATCCTTGTTTCAATCTCTTGGTACACTGTCTATAAGTTCAAGACGGCTCAATCGTCTCAGGTATTGCTTGATTAACCATCACCACTGTACAATTCTTTGTGCTTTTTCTTTAACCAATTCCCAAACATCTGGTTTAGTTATTCTTTTCAAGCCAATATTTTCTCGTGTTTTGGGGTCTTCATGAATTTATGTTGGGAATCTTCATATGCTTGTTACATTGTTATATATTTGGTTTTGTGTGTTCGCAGGCAGTTCTTTTCTTGCTAATTGAATGTCCTAGGCATGACTTTTCAGTTTCTTTCTGACACTGGTTTCATCTGCTCAGTGGTTATGCAGACCGCATTCATGAATTAATGGTCATATCAAGAGAGCTAAGCGGTGCCAACGAAAAATATTCTTCTCGAGGAAATGGAAACCAAATTTTCAGTGAAGCTAATTTCATACAATTTTCTAATGTCAAGGTACTCAAAATAACTTTACTCACTACATTACGCTTTCTTTCCCTTTTCACATATTAACATTGTCTTCCAGGTTGTTACCCCGACTCAAAATGTTTTGGTGGAGGATTTAACTTTAACGGTTGAATCAGGGTCAAATCTTTTGATTACAGGTAATGTTATTATTAACAAGGTGTCTTGGCTTTCGCACCTCAACATCTAGTTTCCTCTGCTTGCTTGGAGTTTAGGTGACCCATGAGCAAGGGACTTACGTACCTTTATTTATTTGATTCTCTTCTTCCTCTTCTGCCTTTCTTTTTCCAGAGAGCTGGCCTCGCCTATGAAAAAGCTGTGCCTTATAGAGTAGTCCCTTTGCATCATGAACTGTCAACGTATAGTGGACTCACAAATTCAAACTATTTGATCCTTTAGGCCCTATTTGGTAAATGGCCAATTCTTAGTTAAATAGAAATTTGTTTAATTATGCCAATTAATCTTTTTATTCTTGGGAACAAATTAGTGACTGGGGAATAGATTTGGAACAGAATTAATAAGTAGAAAAAAGTTACTTTTTTGTTCCCAAGAATAATTCTAGAAATGAGCCATTTTTTTTTTTCCTTTCCTTTTCTTGTTTTTCTTTTCTTCTTCTTCCTTCTCTAGCTGGTCACTAGGCTCAGTGACCAGCCAAAGTTAAGGTTTGGTGACCTTGTGGGCCCTCAGCGAGGCTTGACCTTGCCCAGCCATGGTGAGGCCGACCTCGCCGGGGGCTGGCGAGGCTCTCTTGAGGTAGTGAGTTTGCCGGCTCTTAGCTCTGGCTGGCCGTTGGCCATCACTGAGAGGCCTAGTGACTGGCTAGAGGAGGAAGAAGAAGAGAAGGGAAAAGAAAAGAAAAAAGGAAAAATCTAAAAAAATTTATTAAAAAATTACAAGAAATTCTAGGTCATAATTTTTTTTTAGAGTTGTATCAAATGCATTTTTGTTCTTGTTCTATTTCGGGAATAGACATTTTGTGCAGTCACCAAACGCGTTCGAATGCTCAGAAACTCATCCAGGGAATAGAATTAGAAAGAATTACTGAGCAGAAATTGTTTTTAGGGATAGAATGGTTACCAAACGCACCCTTATATTAACGCATTAACTATAACAGTAGGCTAGTCCCAGTTGGGAAAAACTTGATTGAAATTGGAAAAAAATCGTGCTTGTTTTTTGTTAAGCTAGGAGGAAACCCATGCCTGTGTAAATCTTCTACTTGTGCCTATTTTGCTGTTCCTGTACTAGGCGAAATCGAGGAAGGCACAGAAAGGATGTTTGCTTTTAGATAACTCTATGGTAGCTTGTAATGGTGTAAATACAAAGATTAACAGTAGAATTTTCATTAGCACCTCTAACATGATTTCTCCACATTCAAGTCTTTTTTTTTTTTTTTTTTTTTGGGGGTGGGGGGACAAAAGGAATATTTGCCATAATGTAAAGATTCGCATTGCAGAATCTTCATATATTCTTGCTTTAAGCAATCAATAGATAATGGTTGTGTCTCCAGAAGCAGATCCATTGCACAGACATAATGTTAAAAATGAAATTGCTTCTGCATTCTTTTTGAACTCTGCTGTTTGGACAATCTAATGCGTGTGCTAGGGTATTGAATTTCCAGGACAGTGATATGTGAGGTTAGCATTCTAAAATGAGATTTTCACCTTTGCTGGTCATAAGTTAATTTAAGTTTGGTCTAGATGTAGCTTTTAAGTTCCAACTCGCCATCTATTTGAGTTATTGGATTAGATTACTTGTATTGCCTATGTCAAGATCTGTTGAATCAATGGTAGTGCACCTATTTTAGTGATGACTTCACTCAATTTTCTCCCAAGCAGTGCAATACCTGCATTTCTAACATAAACTACATCATTACCTCCATTATAGGACCAAATGGCAGTGGGAAAAGTTCGCTTTTTCGAGTTCTAGGAGGCCTGTGGCCACTTGTATCCGGCCATATTGCAAACCCTGGCGTTGGTTCTGACCTTAATAAGGAGATATTCTACGTGCCGCAACGACTGTACACCGCTTTTGGCACACTTCGTGACCAGCTGATTTATCCTCTTACGGAAGATCCAGAAGTTAAAAACTCACACGACCTGGAATGGTGGAGCTGCTGAAAAATGTAGATGCTTCCACTTGTCCTTCATGTGTGTTTTGCTATAAGTATAATAAATCAATATATCTAACAATGGATGGATCTGTAGTGTACCCTTGACACTAGTCTCCATGGGCTTTTTCTCTTATCTTGTAGGTTGATCTGGAGTATCTGTTGGACCGTTATCCACCAGAGAAAGAGATAAATTGGGGTGATGAATTATCTTTGGGGGAGCAGCAGAGATTAGGGATGGCTAGGCTATTCTACCACAAGCCTAAGTTTGCAATTCTTGATGAGTGCACAAGTGCTGTGACAACCGATATGGAGGAACGGTTTTGTGCTAAAGTTCTGGCTATGGGAACATCATGCATAACCATTTCACATAGGCCTGCATTGGTTGCGTTTCATGATGTGGTTTTGTCCCTGGATGGTGAAGGGGGCTGGAGCGTGCACTACAAGAGGTTGGTGTGTTTAGATAATGCTGTAATTTTCTTGATTCTTTGGATCACAGGAAGCTGTTCTGTTGTACTGAACATAAAAGATGCAGGGATGATTCTCCTGTCCTCACTGAAGCTGGAAGCAATAGGGTTATGTCTTCTGAGACAGAACGCCAGAGTGATGCAATGGCTGTCCAGCGAGCATTTGCTACCAACGCAAAGGCATGAACATCAAAGTGTTGTTAGTTGTTTCTTAAATAATTTCTAAGCTTAGTTAAGAACTAACATCCCATGGTTGCAACTTGTCTTAGGACTCTGCATTTTCAAAAACAAAGGCACAGTCATATGTATCAGAGGTGATTGCAAGATCTCCTTCTACTGACAATCTTAGTTCATTGCCTCTTGTCCCACAACTTAAGAGTTCACCGAGGATATTGCCATTGAGAGTAGCTGCCTTATTCAAAGTATTGGTAAGTATCCTTTCCAGTGCTCATTATCTATCCTTGTTGTGCATGTTAACTGTTGCTATGAAATGTCTGTCTTGCTTTGCAAGACATGGTCTTCCTGAGGAGTATGACTGGATGAGACGGCTTAAATATGCCAGTGTTATGTTCTCATGCATAATCACATGCCCCCGAAAGGCTATCTCTTTTAATTGTGTTTTCTAGATAAGTCCCAAAAGTTTGTTTTAATGCTAGGTAGATGAAATGGTACACATTCTTTATCTAGGTTGCTACTCCCTGTATTTCTGTCACTAGACCTGCATTTTGTGGGTTTCTTTTTATGTTATCAACCAATTCATAATGTGAGTTGCTGAATTTCTTCCTGTTCTCCAGGTACCAACAGTGCTTGATAAACAAGGTGCACAACTTCTTGCGGTTGCTGTTCTTGTATTATCAAGAACATGGGTATCAGATCGTATTGCCTCGTTGAACGGTATCTTTTCTCCATGTCTCAATTGATTTATTTTTTCTAATGAGATGAGTATTTAAAAATAGCTGTTCAACAACTCTTATCAGGAACCACTGTGAAGTATGTCCTAGAGCAGGACAAGGCATCTTTCACTCGGCTTATTGGTGTTAGTGTCCTGCAAAGTGCTGCATCTTCCTTCATTGCACCTTCTTTGAGGTACTTTCATTGAGATTCGTGTCTGTCACCGATTTCTTCTTAAAGAGTCAAATGTCATTTGTACAGTCCACACTAGCCATTTCGGCCTGATCCTATGTTCTGCAGTATATGGCTCAAACAGATATGTGAGATTGGAAGTAGGGACATTTGGTATAAATTAATTGTTTTTCATGTTAGAAAAAATGATTTATGTGAGGAAGTCAATTGCACAAACATCAGAATATGTAAGTTGCAGTATCATGAACAGGCGGCCCCATGTGTACTTCTACGGCTACTCTAACAGCATTTAGATACTTCTTTTGCATGCTAGCAGAATGCCTTTAGCTTCATTGTTTATTTAGAAATTCATCCTGTTTTGAAGCTTTGACAATTAAGTATTATATTATGTATGAGCGTGAGCTGGCTTCATTTCAGCATCTGACAGCAAGGCTAGCCCTTGGGTGGAGGATACGCCTGACACAGCATCTACTGAAGAATTATCTTAGAAACAATGCGTTCTACAAGGTACCATGTCATGCAAAACTGGCTGTGTGGTTCCCTGTATTCATTGCATGAATCGGTTCATTTCTTGTGTTTTAGCATTAATTTATTCAATAAATAAAGAAAAGCTCCTCTTTGATTTTATTGTGAGCATCTTCCCAATGTAGACAACTGCCTAAGACTTTGTTTGGGGAAGAGAGGAGGGAAAGAAAATGAAGGTTTTTTTTTTTTTTTTGGGGGGGGGGCAGAATTTTAAGTTTTCCCTCTGATCTCTCTCACAAACCAAACAAAGCCTAAAGGTGGCAATTTGTCTCTTAGACATTAAAATTTTGAGTTAGTTGTCCAGGATACTAACTGAAGCTTTTATTTCATGTTTCTTTTTCAGGTTTTCAACATGTCAAGCAGAAACATAGATGCTGACCAGAGGATAACTACTGATCTTGAAAAGTTAACTACTGATTTGTCAGGATTAGTCACTGGAATGGTAAAGCCATCTGTTGACATTCTCTGGTGAGTTTGTCTCTGTAATATCAATTTCACAATGATCCATAGATTTTGTCAATCTAGCCTCATTATGCAGGCATAGATCCTCTTTGGTTATTCACTGATTTCACAGGAACATTTCTTGATGCTGCATTAAATAAGGTTCACCTGGCGAATGAAGCTTTTGACGGGTCGGAGGGGTGTTGCCATATTGTATGCTTACATGTTACTAGGTTTGGGTTTCTTAAGGACTGTGACTCCTGACTTTGGCGACCTGACTAGTCAACAACAACAGCTAGAAGGAACCTTTAGGTAATAGAGTTTTGATTCCTCAGCATATTTGGCTCTAATTTACCTAATTTTAGCATTGATGTAATTTGCGGTCATGAATGAACTAGGTTCATGCATGAAAGGCTGCGCACATGCTGAATCTGTAGCTTTCTTTGGTGGTGGTGCCTGAGAAAAAGCTGTAAGTTTATTCCCATTTCTTTTCCCATGCTATCAGTCTGAATGCTGTATGGTTGAAATTGGAAGTGTGTCACAGTGGAATCGCTTGTGTAGATGGATATACATGAATAGCTCCTTGTTGCCTGCCTGTTTTTTGCCTTCATCTTCGGTACTTTCGATTCTAGACTGATGAGTTATATGGGACCTAAATCAGTTTTCATGCAAGATTCTAGCTCTGGAAGTTCACATTATTTGCTCTTGATGATGCTTCATTGGATCTTTTTCTCTTTTTATTTTTCCCCAACTTTTCTCCTGTTCTCAGAATAGATGTTAGGGTATTGCTGCCAAGCGTACACTTGACCATCTCTTCTCTCATTTGCATTGGTCACTCAGTTCTTTTCTACCTGGGAAAAGGAAAATAGTTTAGTCTACCTAATGGGTATATAATTAACAAAGATAGAAGCCAACACCCTCAGCCTGTCATATGAGTCCATCATGTGTTCCAACATCCATTTTGCAATTACCAGGCAACAATGGCTGCTCTTTAAATCCTTAATGCAAATGCTTGATACTTGTCAATTATCACCTGATTTTGGGCATTGAGACCCTGGCTGCTATCTTCATTGGGAGATATTATTAGAGCTTTAATATTTGGGAAGTGTTTTTGTTTAGTTAGCAATTCTCTTAATGGAGTGAACAAACTTAAGAGACTCAAATTCCTGTTTATCTATTTTCTAGGGTATGCGCATGCAACTTCTACACTATGTATGGTCAAATTTTAATGAGGTGGATAGATGATTCAAGCATCATGCGTATAAATTCATGGATGCATATATGTATGTAAATTGTTTTCCATGCATCGTATCAAGATACCCCATGTCCTCAATCATTCTACTTACATGTTGAAATATCAAGCAGATGGTTGAGTCAAGATTTCATGAGCTTCTACATCACTCTGAATTGCTGTTGAAGAAAAAATGGCTTTTTGGCATCCTGGATGATTTATCACCAAGCAACTACCCCATAATGTTACGTGGGGTCTGAGCTTGTTGTATGCTATAGAACACAAGGGAGACAGGGCCTTGATTTCTACTCACGGTGACTTTACTATTTAATCAAGACTCTGTTTCATTGAGAGTACTCTCTTTGTTCCTTCATAATTTGTTTGTATACGAGCAGGTGAGCTGGCACATGCTTTGCGGTTCTTAGCATCTGTAGTGTCTCAGAGCTTTTTAGCATTTGGCGATATTCTCGAGTTGCACAGAAAATTCCTTGAGCTCTCTGGTGGTATTAATCGGATTTTTGTGAGCTTGAAGAGCTTCTAGATGCTGCTGCTCAGTCTGGTACATCTTTCTCTGGAAATGCATTGATGACTAAATATTTTCTTTGTCCATGCTCTTTGGCATGAATGTGCTTCAGTATGATATTTAGTCTTAGTCAGCAGGTTTGGCATGGATATGCTTGACTGTGCTTCTTTTTCTTTTAGTATTTTCCCTCTACTTTCAGACTAACATACTTCTGCTCCGTGTCAATGCTACCTGAACATATTTAGTGGTGTGCGAAGTAGTGTACTCTGTGTATTTTGTACTTAGGAGTCCAAATGTTTGCTTACTACTGATGAAGTTGATGTTCAATCAGGGGTATCTGCATCTGATGCCATATTGCCATCAAAAAGCAGCAATCTTCATTCTGAAGACAACATTTCATTCTATAAAGTGGACATCATTACCCCAGCACAGAAATTGCTTGCCAGGAAGTTTACATGTGATATTGTACCTGGAAAGAGCTTACTTGTTACTGGTTAGAGATTTTTCTTTTGGTTTCTTTGATAGTATGCTATACTGGAAATTGTACATTTACCAAATTCGGAGTTTTTAGGTCCCAATGGTAGCGGCAAGAGTTCTGTTTTTAGAGCTCTGCGAGGTCTTTGGCCCATTGTAAGTGGAAGACTCACAAAACCATCCCAATCAAATAACGAAACTAGATCAGGTTGTGGGATTTTCTATGTTCCCCAACGGCCATATACATGCTTAGGAACTCTGAGGGATCAAATTATATATCCACTTTCACACGAGGAAGCAGAGCTCAGAATAGCACAGTTTAATGGGAGAGGTAATTTATTTGTTTATTAGATGTAATCTTTGTTATTTTCTTTGTTTTTATCAAGAACTGGAAGAGAGAGCTCATTAATGAGATATGGCTCTTCCTTCTTTTGTGTGGCTGATTAAGTGCTGTTAATGTGAATTGCAATGTGATTTCAGATCAGAGATCAGGTGACTCGACCCACCTAGACATGCACCTGAAAACTATTCTTGAGAACGTCAGATTAAATTACCTTCTGGAGAGGGAGGGAGGTAGTTGGGATGCTAACAAAAATTGGGAAGATGTCCTTTCTCTGGGAGAACAACAGAGATTGGGCATGGTGAGTGAATTTCCATTTCACATTTTGTGTCAATAATTCTGCTGCCTAATCTGCTTCTGACATTCTTACATTTTTCCCCCCTGTAGGCACGATTATTCTTCCACAAGCCCCTGTTTGGCATTCTCGACGAGTGCACTAAGTATGTCAAATGTTGAAACATTTGTTTTTTTTCTCATAACACTCACATGATGTCTCATTGTGTTTTGTCTTACTTCCCCTTTCGCCTTCTTTTGACAACAGTGCCACGAGTGTTGATGTCGAGGAACACTTGTATAGGCTTGCGGCTGATATGGGTATAACTGTTGTCACTTCCTCGCAAGTAAGTAGAACGTGTTTCATTGCTTTTTGGCTCTCTCTCTTAGGAATGATTGTTACTGATGTTTCTTTGTTTTTTTTTTTTTTTGGGAGAGGAGGGGTGTTGTCAGTTTTAGTGGGACTATAATGTGATGTTAGATGTGTCCCAATGCTTCTGATAGTGAAGCTTGAGTTCCTTTTCTGCTTGTTGAAGTTACTAATGGACTCATGTCTTTTTCTTTTTTCCAGCGTCCTGCTCTTATTCCATTCCATTCGTTGGAATTGCGGCTTATCGATGGTGAGGGTAACTGGGAACTTCGTTTAATCAAGCCATGATTTATTTAAGGCGGCATGTGCTGTTCGAGGAGGTGTCCCTGCGTCCTTAAAAAGTATTAAGGACCAGGGTCTGTCCTTGGAGGACTAGCATAGTTTTGATGCATACTCGCATTAGCTCGTCGCACGTATCACGCTGGATGGGAAAGTTGCTAGTAGCCTTGGCTTGAATGGATGGAGGTGGTATACGTATCTCAAATAAGACGAGTCAAAAACCTACTATGTACAGTATTTCTTTTTTCCTTCTCTAACATTATCGTAGCCATGGTTCATTTAGCTTAGTCCCTGTCCATTCAAAATCAGTTTCCTGATTGATGTTAGATGAACTCATTATTATATTTAAATTAGCCCCAATAAATAAGCTGTAAGCTGGCAGGGAAATCCTTAATTCCCCTATTCTATATGCCTGTGTAGCTATCGAGATGATGTCTTTTTATTTATTTATTTATTCCGGTCACTCGTTTCGGGATCGGCCGCGGTCAAGATTGAACGAGAAAATCCTACTTGAGCTTTCAATGAATGTGATTATATGTAGTCTTTGCCGGATGAGTGATTGTCTTGCTAGAGAGATAGAGTTCAATTTAAAGTTCTCTTGCTAAACCTATGTATTTCGCAGAAAGATTTCGAAAGTATTGACGTCTAATTGTATTTCCAAAATTACCAACTTTTTTGATAATCTACTAACATTTATTTGTGTAATTTTACACGCAATTATCAACGCTTTTGAAAATTCGTTAATAGTTTACGATGTAGTCAATTTTTTATTTGCGGAGATCTAGATATCCATTGTTATTTCAAAATTGCCAGCTGCATTCACCGGGTTTAATATCCAACTTTTGAATAAATATCAACATCCTTTCCAATGAGTCACCGATTTTCACCTGTGGAGTTCAAATTACGGATTGTAATATGAAAATATCAATCCTTAGTTCACTACATACTATTCTAATTATTTTAATCACTTCAAAATTGCCATCCGTTGTAATAATTCAACAATTTTTATAGAGAAAGCTTTAGATAAGGGCTTTTTTTTTTTTTTTTTTTTTCTTCAAACTATCTTTATTTTCTTAAAGGCGTGGGAGGCCTAAAGCCGAAACTTACGCTTGTTTTATTTCAAATAAGAATAATGTTAGGTTGATGGTACTTTATTTTCTTAAAGAAATGCTTGAAGTGGTTTTGCCTTTTTTCAAATAAGAACAATACTAGGCTGATGGCATCATTATTTTAAATGAATAATGGTGCCTTTTCAACCACATATGACCACTGGCTAGCAAATTTACAAAGAATCTTGAAAAATGTTTGGACAATATTTTTATTTCAAATAGACAATGAAATTAACAAAAAGGAATTATACTTGATGCTTGTGAACATTTTTTAATAGATTTGTATAACTATTTAAATGTACAACTCAATTGTTTCATAGTATACTTGTGACCTAAGAAGCATTGACATTCGTGTTGAACACTCCGACATTTTCCGACACTTGGTCAACACGTGTCGAAAAATCCGATACTTTGTCAACTCTCTCGATATTCTTTGACACATGAGTCGGGAATTCTAACATATGAGTTCAAAATTCCGACATGTGATTCCGATACGTACTTATCATGTCACGTGTTGCGTGCCTGTATTTATACTACTTAGTTTACGACAATATTTTCACATATTATTACCACTGTCTTGGTTGGTGGCTGCGATGATTTGGGTTCTCTTCCCCTCACGAAGGAGAGGAGTTTGAATCCCCTCACAGTCGCTTGGGGTCTTAAGTAGGACGCCGGGGGTAGTGGATCCTCCTACTTACGTATCCCTCTAGGTTTATTTGTCGACTACCGGCTGTATGGGGTTCCTAAGTCACCAATATATATATACACATATTATTGATATAAAGAAAGTCATGTTAGTAACCCACATGTCTATTTCATTAATTTAATGAGATGCTGGAGCATTATCAAATAAGTGAAAATTTTGTACACTACAATGAGTCTTGTTGTGGCATTTGTTGAACTAAGACACAATATATACTAATCTAATTAAGATACGTTTTTTTGAAATTTGGCTAGGACAATGAAAAAGTTGGGCTATACAAAATATTAAAAAGGGAAGTGGGGCAAAAAGTTTAATCAAACAAATTTAGTATACTATAAATTTTGGTAATTGTATTCATTTTATTAAATGATGACTATCTTTTTTTTCACGACTGCAAGTGTGAAAAATGTTATACATAGTGATGTTGTCAATCGAAATCCTAAATTTATTTGTCTTATAACAAAAATGTTTGAACTAGTCTTTTTACATGGAATTTAAAATATTTCATGTTGATAATGCTTTCAATAAAGCTCTTTTCAATTCTCCTAGATTTTTCTATTTTCTATTTTATCTAGTCTATTTTTTTAATCTAAAGGATCCCACTTGATTCATAGATTTCTCAAGGAAATCGGACAAGTAAGTTGTGTGGCCGTCACCCTGCATTATTCTTTAGATAAAGCTGTAGTCTCGTCGGCTCATCGGTTGACAAAATATTATGGTGAATCAAGGATATTTTGTCCAAAGGCAATCTAAATCTAAAATTAATATTTTTTTTAAAAAGGAAAAAATACAAGCGAGAGAATAGGTGACCATCGCTCAGATCTAGGAGAGGGTTGCTACCCTCTCTCATTTTTGGCAAGGGCCGGGCCCTCACCTTTGGTTGACAAGGGTTGCTAGCTCTCGCCTAAGCTCCAACAACCCTGCCAACCATCACTGTTGCCCCCATTGGCAATGGGGGCGGCAGCCACAAATGGGTGTGTTTTTGTTTTTTTTTATTTTATTTTATTTTATTTATGAAAAGAAAAAACCAAAAAATAAAGAAAAAGGAAAAAATTTAAAAGACAAAATTGTACTTCACCAGCTAATGATTTTAGGCATTTCTTTAATACTGATATGGCCATATTAGGTTTTTATTTGAAACAAACTTTACTTCAATCCCTTATTTAAAAAAGAAAAAGAGTATTTTTTAGAATTTTTCCATTTTTATATGTGCAACTAACTTACGGGCGTGTTAAACATGCTAACTCTTATCCAACTCCATTTATCAACTTTTGTTTGATTGTTTCAAAAGTACCTACTGCCCCGACAAATGGGTTAAAAGTCAACAACTATCACTATAAATTATCAACACATTTTGAAAACCGTTGACCATTCTTATAATTTACAAGAAAATTATTCAAAAAATTTTAGACCTATTACACTTTTGTCAATTTTGTTAACTGAGTTTTGAACTTTTTTTATATTTTGTTATGGAGTTTATCCAGTTAATTTTGATCGGAAATTACTAACATGGACGCCACCTTGTCTTTTGATGTCGTGTTTGAATTTTTTTTTTTCATTTTTTTTCATTTTTTTTTTACCAGCCACTATTAGGCCTTGTCGATAATGGCGAGATCATCAGCCTCAAGTGGTCGCCCTTGCTAGCCTAAAGCAACGGATGCTTGGGCCTAGGCTAACAATGGGCTGGCAAGGGAGAGGGTTTCCCACGCTCGCTTAGGCTGGGGTGACCCTCGTTAGCCTAGGCCTTGGCATCCCTTGCCCAAGGGTGGTTGGTGCTTGCCCAATGGTGGCTGATGGAGGAAAAAAGGGAAAAAGAAAGAAAGAAAAAAAGGAGGAACTAATAAAGAAATTTGAAAAAAATTAAAATATTATTAAAAAATGTTCATGTCAACTTTACTTGTGTGACTAAAGATAATTGATACCTACACCAGCGATTTTTTTTTTTTTATCGAAATTGATTTGATGGATTCAATTAGTAAAACGTAAAAATATTTAAAACTCAATTGACAAAATTGAAAGATTTAAAACTAACTTGATAAAAGTGCAATAAATTAAGGATTTTTGCATAATTTTCTTTTCATTTACCAACAATTTTTTTTTTTTTTGTGAATTTAAGTTGCCAATTCTTATATGAAATCGGCAGCTCTTATTTGAGTTAGTAACCATTAAGTATTTGATGGCTTACAAATTACCATTTACCAATTGTTTCTATGATGTACCAAAAGGGATAAAGTGCAATCTAAGATCTAAAACTTCTAACGAAAACACAATTAATATGCGATGGCTAAAAAGTGCAATCTAGTATATCCGTTAGCTCTGTCTAATTTGAGCAACGGAAACCACTATCTCGGCTTTTTAAAAATATTTTTCGAGGCCATGTGGGCACTAATTTGTTGCCACGTACATGTCACGTGAAAAAAAATCAAAATTAAAACAAGAAAAAAAAAATAACAAAAAGGAAAAGGATAGAGACGCCTACCCCACTTAGCGCCAAACAGCATCACATGGCCTTGAAAGATATTTAAAATTATCATATTCAGTCGCTCAAATAGGATGAAGTTAACGGGGTACTTGACTGCACTCTTCGGTTAAGTTTTGAGATGTGATTGTACAAATTGAAAATTTTAGAATGTGATGGTACTTTTATTGGAAGTTTTAGGACTAAGTTACTAATTTTAATACAAAAATTACCAAATCTTATCCAAGTCTAACTAACAAAGTTTATTTGATTGTTTCAAAAGTACCAACTGCTTCAATAATTACAAATAAATATTTGGGAGTTTACCAATTGGTTAAAGATACCAACTCTTATAATAGATAATCAACTCTTTCAAAATTTATCAACATTTATATGAAATCACTTTCAACTTTTGTATGAAATTATTGTCTTTACTCTAATCAATTACAAGCATTTATTTGATTGTTTTGTAATTGTGAATTTTTCTTATAATCTACCACCATACGAAGCCGTTTCTGGTTCTTACGTGAAATTATCAACTTTTATCTAGTAAGTTTAACATATTGGTAACTGACTCAATGAGTGGAGTGACACAACTAACAAAACGAGCCTACTCAATATTTTCTCAGAGGGAGAAATGTGGAACTTGCAAGAAGAGAAAAGGAAAAACCAATAATGAGGGAGAAAAATTCGATCCAATCATGCAAGGCAAAGGGGCAAAATGGCAAAAACACTATTTTGGGGAGTGTAAAGCCCGGACTGGAGTGGAAATAGCACAATCCTTTTTATTTGGAATGATTTGTTATCATTGAAATATCCCCACTTGGTAGGCCCACCGAAGGAAATAAAGATTACAGGAAAACTTGGGGCTTTGCCAGCGGCTTTATTGTCATCCTCTCATTTTCCATTAAGAAACACTAATAATTGGCATTTCTTACCTTGTTGAGAAATGCAGAGAGATTCGTCTCGAAAAGCTAATTTTTCGAGATCGAGTGAATTGCAGGGTCAAAGAAACTTAGACAAAATCCTCCTTTTGCTTGCCATTTTGAAGGATATTCGATTCAGTAGGGTACACAGCCTAACATGGATGCGTCTTTATTCATTTTCCTAGACGTTGGTAGTCTCTTTCGTTATAAAATAATGAAGTGAGAGAAACAGAGATTCTCAGTTTGGTGAGGAAATACTGGTATTTGCTTTTTCAAGTTTGGAGACAGCAACAATGAAGAAAACGTCGTCGGAGGTTCTCAACTGGTTCGTGGTTATCCTAATAATCCTTATATTTGACCATGGTATATCTTTACTATGATGTTTTAACGAATCTAGGATGCCTATATAATTAACTTTTCCAAGAATCTTGCGATCATTGACAGGTTGACATATACATCCATAGAAACCACATCTTTCGATATATTTTCTGCATGGAAATAGTTTACGTACCATATTGTCCGTGGGATAAGTTTATGCTAACCTATGTTCGTCACATTGATGATAAGATTTGCATGGACGCAATAATGTTCTTGCCTAAGCAAGTTTGGCCTTGATCCAAACTGATCAAATGACCATCGTCATTGCTTTTTACATTGTCAAAGGGACATAATTGATCGCTCGGTTAACTAATAATCTCAAGTTACATGATATCATTCTGCTTTTTGACAGGGTTCCTCACCTTCAAAATCCGTCTCATCGCTACAATCGGTTGTTTAAGTGATTCTCAAGTTAACATCATTTAGTTATATGACTCCATTTCTGCATCTTGCTTTGTGTGCCTTTTGGTGATTGTTTTAATTCATGTTGTTAGCAATTCGATCTAATTTGATCAGATGAAAGTTAACCATGCGAGGTTTTCATAACAGATGGTCAAATTGTGTGCTGTAGATACTATAAATCATTGTGCAATTTCTTTCTGTTGTTTTGCTTCTATAAAGACTAGGACTCATCAATTATGTACTCCCATTCCCATCCAGGTTTGGTGGGGTGCAGCCTTCAACATTCTGAAAGGTGTTTGAAGACAGACATTACAATAAACCAAGTCTTATTAGGCAGGAAACCTTCGGGGATTCCCATTTTCTTGGTTGAAGTTATGAACGAATGCTCGTCGGCGTGCACCATCGCAAACGTCTGCTTCCACTGTGGCAAATTCAGCTCCGACAATCGGATAAGACCAAAAATCTTCAAGCGGCTCGACTATGACGACTGCTTGGTGAATAACGGGACAGCCCTCACCCCCGGTCAGGTCCTCTCGTTCAAGTACTCCACCACCTGCATGTACCCCCTCTCCGTTTCAAATCTCGACATCTCTTGCTACACCTGATGAACTTTTTAATATAAGACTATCAGTTTTTAGTTGTGTCGGTGTATTAGACCTAATGAAGGCATCGGCGACATGAGAGATTTTCAGATTCCTTCTGTTCTTTGGAGGACCGATCATGTTGCCCGGATTCTTCAAAAATAAAACAATAATTTATTGCAATTACCATTGCTATGTCGCTGTCACAAAATTTGTTCTTTTGTCATGTGTTTGAGTGTGGCTTTTGTTAATAATAGATAGCACTCAGCTACCTCTTTTTTCACATCTTCGATTCCAAGTTAAGCATATTTACGGAAGAGAAAATATGGGATTTCTATATATTTCGATGTATTGATAAAGTGTAGATGAGTTATTGGTTGATTATAAGGTAATAAGATAAATATAATATCAATTACAATCAAACAAGGATATTACATTCAGAGAAGATATATGCATAATCACGAGAGATATGGAAAATCAAGTAAATATTCTAACATCGCTAACCATGGATATATGAGCTGAGTATTGAATCTCTGTCAAGCGGGGGAGGAGAGCCTGAATAATGGAAAGTGACTCTCCATAAACCCACATTCAGGGGGATTGCCATATCGTATAGTACAGCTCCAGATGCATTTGCAACGTCAAACATCCAGAAAGCAAAGAAGTCCGGTGGGAGGACTTTAAGATCTTGCTTTTCGATGCATGGTGCAATTTCATTATAATCAGCAACTTTATGAGTTCTGAAGGCGTTCCAAAGAAAAGAGAACCCATGGCAAATCCTTTGGTTTGTTAAGTTCAAGTTTCCAGATCAAGATCCACTTGATGCGATTGTGAATTTTGGCAATGCTGGTAGTATGTAGCTAAGGAGAAAATAAGTAGGGTACCTTGATAATGGCATTCCCAAACTCATTTTTAGGATGATCCAGGGTTACAGTAAGCTGAGTAACCAACTCAATTAATTGTAGTCAACCATTGGAATAGTTGGTAAATTGGAAAATTAGATAAACGTTGATATCTATAAGTAAATCAAACTAAGTTTTTTTTCGAAACTTGATGAATTTGTGATGGGTTTATCCATTACAAAGGGATGAGAACGATTAACCAATGTTAAAAACAATGATGGCATTAAAGTTAAAAAAACTAGATAGAGAATAAAGGGAGGATGTTCATGTTAAAACAGCTTCATTTGGGTAAAATTTAGAGATGATAATTGAGGGCGCATAGCCCCTCTTCTACAGCTAGCGGCTGCCAGCCCTCCCTTGCCGATGCTCAACTAAGGGTTGACGGCTTGCGGGCAAAGCAGGGCGGGGGCGCCACCTCATTCAAGCAATCCAGTGAGTGCCTCTGACACCCCCACAGTGTCGAGTGAGACACAAAATCTTTCTTCAATTATTTATTTTTCTCTGAAAAAAACTCGGAAGCATAATAAAACAATCACATTATTTGGTAACAGAAATATAACAAGTTTAAATAATCTACATGTGCACTTTCTTTTTAGTGTTCATCTTCAAAGTATTAATACAAACACCCAAAAACAAATAATGATGAATCCGCTTATCTCCAATTCGTGAACTTAGCTGAGACAATGCTATATGATAGCACCCAATTAGTCCTAAGAAGAAAGTCGGATCAACTAGCGCCATTATACCCATATTAACCCAAAAACGAGCCTGTACGTTATCTAAGCCGCTGTTCAACTCAAGTATTAAATTATTAATGACCTTTGGCATCATCACGTGACCACCATTGTCATGACTATGTGGACCATCGAATCCTCTCAATGGTTTTACTATCTCACCATTTATGTCAGCGTACCAAGCAATAGAGTGATGAGGGATTAACTCTTGTAGCTCTTCTTTACCCCAAAGAGTGGAAGTACATTTGATATTCAATAATTTTACAAACAAATATCTAGGAGTTTACCAGTTGGTCAAAGATACCAACTCTTATAATAGATAATCAACTCTTTCAAAATTTATTAACATTTATATGGAATTGTTTTCGACTTTTATATAAAATTATTGACTTTATTCTAATCAAGTACATCATTTATTTGATTGTTTCATAACTGTGAAGTGTTTTTATAATCTACCAACATATGAGGCCATGGTTACACGGAATTATCAACTTTTATCTAGTATGTTTAACACATTAGTAAGCAACTCAATGGGTGGAGTGACATAGGGCTAACTGGCAAAACAAGTTCACTTAATATTTTCTTAGAAGGAGGAGGAACGTGGAACCCGCAAGAAAAGAAAAGGAAAAAACAAATAAAAAGGGAGGAAAATTTGATCAAAGCATGCACGACAAAGGGGCAAAATCGTAAAAAAGAAGAAGAAGAAGAAGCTATTTTTGGGAGTGTAAAGATTGGGGTGGAAATAAGACAATCTTTTTATTTTGATCGATCTATTATCATATGTTTCTAATTGGAAAATTCCCTCTTGATAGCCCCCTCAAGTGGAATAAAAGATTACAGGAAAACTTGGGGCGGAGGCAACACCGATTCTATTCCCTGAGAAAATATTGGGTGAACTTGTTTGCCGGAACTTTATTGTCATCCTCTTATTTTCCATTAATAAACACTAAAAAATTGGCTTTCTTGTCATGTTGAGAAATGCAAAAGAGATTCGTCTCGAAAAGCCAATCTTTCGAGATCGAGTGAATTGAAGGGTCAAAGAAATTTAGACAAAATCCTCCTCCTTTTGCTTGCCATTTTGAAGGAGATTCGATACAGTAGATTACACGGCCTAGCACGGATGCGTCTTTATTCACTTTCCTAAACATTGGTCGTCTCTTTGGTTATAAAACAATCAAGTGAGGGTAACAGAGATTCTCAGTTGGGTGAGAAAATACTGATACTACTTTTTCAAGTTTGGAGACGACAACAATGAAGAAAACGTCACCGGAGATTCTCTGCTGGCTCGTGGTCGTCCTAATAATCCTTTTATCTGACCATGGTATATCTTTACTATGATGGCTTAAAAATCTAGGATGTCTATACAATTATCTTTTCAAGAATCTCGCGATCATCGATGGGTTTGATATATACGTCCATAGAAACCATGCTTTTCGATGTATTTTTTGCATGGAATTAATTTTATGCGCCGTATTGTCCATGTGATAAGCTTATGCTAGCCTATGTTTATTGCATCGATGGAAAAAGATTTGCTCGGACATGATAATGTTCTGTATGCCTTTTGGTGATTGTTTTAATTCATGTTGTAAGCAATTCGATCATTTGAAGGAGTTAATTCAATCAGATGAAAGTTAATTATGCCGGATTTTCACTACAGATGGTCGAATCGCGTGCTGTGGATACTATAATTATTGTGCAATTTCTTTCTGTTGTTTTGCTTCTATAAAGACTACGACTTATCAGTCATGTACTCCCATTCCGGTCCAGGTTTGGTGGAGTGCAGCCTCCAAAATTCTGAAAGGTGTTCGGAGAGAGACATTACGATCAACCAAGCCTCAGTAGGCATGCAACCTTCGGGGATTCCGATTTTCTCAGTTGAAATTAAGAACGAATGCTCGTCGGCGTGCACCATCGCGAACGTCCACTTCCACTGCGGCGAATTCAGCTCCGACAACCTGATAAGACCAGAAATCTTCAAGCGGCTCGACTACGACGACTGCTTGGTGAATAACGGGCAGCCCTCTCCCCGGTCAGGTCCTCTCGTTCAAGTACTCCACCACCCGTATGTATCCCCTCTCCGTTTCAAATGTCGACATCTCTTGCTCCACCTGATGAACTTTTTTATCTAAGACTATCAGTTTTTAGTTGTCTCGGTGTATTAGACCTAATGGAGGCATCGGTGACATGAGAGATTTTCAGATTCCTTCTGTTCTTTGGAGGACCGATCGTGTCGCCGGGATTCTTCCAAAATAAAGCAGCAATTTACTGCAATTACCATTGCTATGTCGCTGTCATAAATTTGTTCTTTTGTCATGTGTTTGAGTGTGGCTTTTGTTAACAATGGATAGCTTCCAGCTACCTCTTTTTTCACATCTTCGATTCCAAGTTAAGCATATATACGGAAGAGAAAAATGCAGGATTTCTATATATTTTGATGCATTGATAAAGTGTCTATGAGTTATTGGTTAATTATAAGGTAATAAGATAAATATAATATAACCAAGAATTTCACACTCGTAGAAGATATATGCATAATCCCGAAAGATATGGAGAATCAAGTAAATATTCTAATATCGCCAATTTATGGATATATGAGCTAAGTATCGAATTGAAAGGATCTTTCATCTCTCAAGTGGGGAAGAGAGCCTGTAATCTAGAAAAGAATCTTAATAATGGAAAGTGACTCTCCGTAAACTCACATTCTGGGGTATTGCCATATAGTAGAGTACAGCTCCAGATGCATTTGCAAGGTCAAACATCCAGAAAGCAAAGAAATCCTGTGGGAGAACTTTTACTTCTTACTTTTCGATGCATGGCGCAATTTCATTATAATCTGCAACTTCAGGAATTCTGAAGGCGGTCCAAAGAAAACAGAACCCAAGGCAAATCCTTCGGTTTCTTAAATTTCAAGACTCTAGATCAAGATCCACTTGACCAGACTATGAATTTTGGCGACTGGTAGTATGTAGCTGAGTAGAAAATAAGTAGGGTACCTTGATAATGGCATTCCCAAACTCATTGTTAGAGTGATCGAGGATTGCATTAAGCTGAGTAACCAACTCGGAATAGTTGGTAAATTGGAATAATTAGATAAATGCTGATATTGATAAGTAAATCAAATTAAGTTTCTTTCGAAACTTGAACAACTTGTGATGGGTTTATACAAAGGAAAATGTACTTGGTAGACTGCATAAGAGTTACAAAGGGATGAGAATGATTAACCAATGTCAAAAACAATGATGGCGTTAAGGTTAAAAAACTAGACAGAGAATAAAGGGAGGATATTCATGTTAAAGTGACAAACGGCTTCACTTGGGTGAAATTTAGAGAAGATATTTGGTAAGTTATCAAGATAGCTTGTAATTCAATACGTAAACAAGAAAATTGGTATGTGCTCTAAACACCATCAAGTCAGGAAAATATTTTGAAACTTACTGATAATTATCAGCGAAAGCAATAGAACAATAGGAAAATCTCAATACGGTAAACTATAGATTCTGAAAATTATCTAATACGTGTGCCTTTTGGTGATTGTTTTAATTCATGTTGTTAGCTATTTGACTGTTTGACGGAGTTAATTCAATCAGATGAAAGTTAACCATGCCGAATTTTCACTACAGATGGTCGAATTGGGTGCTACGGATACTATCAATTATTGTCCAATTTCTCTGTTGTTTTGTTCTACAAAGACTAGGACTCATCAATCATGTAGTCCCATTCCCGTCCAGGTTTCGTGGAGTGCAGCCTCCAGCATTCTAAAAGGTGTTCGAAGAAAGACATCACGATAAATTATAAACGATGCTAAGTTCGGAGTTACTCAAGCGTCACTAGATACCTTTGCCTTCAGTCAGTATCCTTGTCCTCATTTTCTCCCCTTGCTTCCAACACCTAGCCAAATTTGGAGTAGCCAAGTCTTTGCTTGTTCCGTTGATCAACTTCGTTGAACACTCCTCAGCTACTCGTCGATGTCGATTCCACATAATTGTCGACAATTCCTCTTTGTATATGTCGATTTTTATGTTGTACAATTGTCAATTTTTTAATAACTCGAAGCACTATCGACAATTAGTCTGCCTTGATCAATTGCATTTTGTCGCTCATCAATAGTCATTGAAAGCTACACACTATGGTTATCGTAGACTGGTCAATTACTATATCGTATAGTTAATGATAATAAGGGAAAATTCCAAATAAAAGCCCGAAGTACTCTTATTTTCTCAAATAAGGGCATAGAATGGATATTATTTCAAATAGGAGCTCAAAGTGGGCATATCAATCCCAAATAAGATCTTAAAGTGGTTATAACTATTTCAAATAGGAACCTAGCCTCTTCGATCGGCAAAATATTTCGGCCGAGCAAGGATATTTTTATCAAAACACTAGTTAAATTAAAATTAATTAGATTAAAAAAAATTTAGAAGAAAGGAAAACCATGAGTGGGAGGGAGCCCCTCCCGCCTATGGTCGCCGATCCATCGGTAATGAAGGTCATGGGGTTGCCAACACCTGGGTGAGGGCTAGCAATCCTTGCTAGAAGCAAGAGAGGGCGGCGACCCTCTCCCAAATTTGGGAAAGGTCGCTTGTCCTCGCCTAGCGCCTCTAGATCTCGCCTTAGGTCTGGAGGCGCTAGGCGAGGGTCGACGGCCTTGCCCAAGTCAAGGCGAGGGTCCCACCCTCACCCAGATCCGGGAGAGGGTCACGCCTCTCTCGCTTCGGCAAGGGTCACCGACCCTCGCCCAAGTGCCGGCGACCTCACCAAACCTTTGATGGGGTGATGGCCACAGGCAAGAGCCCCTCTTGCCCATGTTTTTCCTTTTTGTTTTTCTATGAAAAGAAAGAAAATATTATAAATTTGAAAATCTTAAAAGATGAAATTTCCTTTTATAGCCGATAGTTTGCGCATTTCTTTGAGATTGATATAAGTACTTCAGGCATTTATTTAAAATAAGGTCTACTTTAGGCTCTTATTTGAAAAAATGACTCTTATTTGAAACAATATCCACTTCATGTCCTTATTTAACAAAATGAAAGTATTTCAGACCTTTATTTGGAGTTTTTCCCCAATAGCAATATCAATCAAGATCAACCAAACTCACTTAACTAATTAAACTCACTATTGATCAATTTAAACAAGTTCTGTTATTTTTTGTTGTAAATACAGTTGTTCCAGTAATTTACCAATATATATTTGGGACTTACCAATCCATTAAAGATACCAACTCTTATTATAGATTATCAAATCTCTTCAAAATTTATCAACATTTATATGTAATTTCTGTAGACGCATATATGGAATTAACTTTATTTTAGTTAAATACCAGCTTTCTATTTGATTGTTTGATAATTGCCAACTGTTCTTATAATCTACGAACATGTGAAGTTGCCACGATCTCTTACACGAAATAATCAACTCTTACTTGATAAGTTTGACACATCGGTAATAGACTCAAATATATTTAGCGAACCATTAAAATAGTTGGTAAATTGGAAAAATTAAATAAACGATTATATGGGCGAGTGACTCAAATTAAGATCAGTAATTTTGAATCAAAATAATAACTTTAACACACTAATAACCTATGAAAATAAATGATGTTATGTGTTTGGAATATTTGGTAATTCAAAATAATCGAACAATATTGGTAATTTTCTAAGAGCGTCATTATAAAAGTTACAAACGTTCGAGGAAAATGCTGGCGGTTTTCATTTACCGACATGCCTAACATTCCTTGAAAGCTTATGCAATATGACAGGATCGATATGAGAAGACCCATCCATTCCTTTAAACCTCTCTTGCCAAAGAATACCGAGGTGAATTACCATCAACAGAAAGCGGGGCATGGAAAAGTGTTGAAAAAAAGTGAGCACCCTCATGCCATTGATTGATATTAAGATAAACAATTAGATGGGAGTCTTTAATATCTTGTAAGACTATTATATTAGTAAAGCCCTAATAATAATGATTCGGATTTTTTGCCACGTTGAGGAACAGAAAGATAGTAGTCATTTGAAAGGTTTACCTTTTGTGGGAAAGACAAGAGCCTCATCTTGCTTACATGGAAGCCCCTGAACCCAGCCTAGTATGCTAGGAGAAGGGCTTCATGGGAATCCGAGATGGGCTCCCCTCCCTTTGGAGGGGTTGGCGGGGAAGTCCAATGGGGACTTTATCCCGTAATCTCAATTAAACCCCCTGTAAATGGGGGCTAACTGGCCACCCTGGGATGCCCGATTTAGGGTGGAGCAGTTTAAGGACATGCTCAAGTCAGAGAGTCCACACAGTCTACCAAGGAAGGTTCTTTATCCACTTTCCTAACCATGGGTCATCTCTTTCGTTTTATATATATAGAGAGAGGTTATCATTTTGGCGTGAAAAAAAATACTTGTAATCTTTTTCAAGTTTAGAGACAACAACAATGAAGAAGACGTTATTGGAGGTTTTTAGGTTGGCTATGGTTGTACTATAATCCTTGAGAAAATGACACTTAGAGTGCTAAAACTTGACACAAAGGAACACTTAAATACCAAAAGTTAGGAAAGTGACACTTAAGTGTCCAAATTAGAGCAAAATGGATCAGTTAAGTGCCAATGGTGAAAAAATCCGGCCAAACATTGACGTGACGATTTTCCGGTGGGTCAAGTGCAAAATGACATTGTTATACACGCTGTCATGGCTAGACAAGTGCCAATATAACATCGTTTTGTTGCCGACATAGGTAAATAATTAATATAAAAAATAATTAAATTAAATTTAAAACCAAATTAAAAGAAGAAGAAGAAGAAGAAGAAGATGAGCAAGAAGACGGCAGCGGTAGCTAAGAGCTTAGCCCTCGCCACCGCCGCCGCCCTACCGTTGCCGGGAAGGTGGGGAGAGGGTTAGCTAGGGTCACCAAGCCCCGGCCAAGGGCTAGGGTCATCGCCTAGCTAGCAATGGCTCTTGGGCCAGCTGGGTGAGGGCCGACGACCCACACCAAATTTGGGGAAGGGTCGTAACCCTCACCCTCGATTTGGGCAAGGGCTTGCAGGCTGCTCGTCGCCAATCAGCCGGGGGTCGTCGACCTCTCGGCCAGGGCTCGGCGAAAGCGGAGCCCTCTTTGTTGCTAGCTACCATTCATCTTCTTCCTCCCTTTTCTTTTTAAATTTGATTTTAAATTTAATTAATTAATTTTTATATTAAAATTTGAATTGTGCCAAAATGACGTTGTTTTTATATTTCTTTGCTGAGTCAACCATTCGGCGAGCGACGTAAGCGAATAAAATTAATAAAAAAATTGTTACGTAGGATTTTCGACGTGATTCGCCGGATTTGGCACTTAAGTGTACCATTTTTCAAAAAAAGTAATACTTAAGTGTCATTTTCTTAACTTTTGGTACTTAAATATCCTCATGTGTCAAGTTTTGACATTTTGTGTGTTCTTTTACCAATAATCCTTGCTTCTAAGCATGGTGCTGTCTTTACTGCGATCCCTCCATTATTTCCTCTTTTTTTAAATCTATGATCACTTAGCTTAAAGTTTAAAGATCGGGTTATTTTCTATTGGCTTGGTCCATAACTTTAAAGGAAAAAATTTGGACAAACTCATTTGTCAACACGTTGTAGACAAATATAAAATATGTGCAAACTTGTGATTTTTTAGGTGATGTGGTCGTACTAATTTGTGATGAATAATTACCTTTATTTCTTTGACTGGGAGGTGATCTCAGATAAATTCATACAATAACTTTTCGATCAACGGCTTTGTTATATACATTTCCAATGCATAATCTACACGGAAATTAGTTATGCACCGCATCATCAGCATAAGAAGTTTATGCTATATTTGTTGCTTTGATGGCAAAAGATTTGCTCGGACACAACCAGATGCAAAGGACCAAATGATCAGTCATTGCTTTTACTTGTCAAACCGACATGCTTGATCACTCGATTAACTAATAATCTTGAGAAACATACTGTGCTTTTGCATTCTGACGTGGTTCCTAGTACCCGTTCTTGTAACAATGACCTCATCGCTATAATCTTTTAGCTAGGTGACAATTCGATTGGCTTTGATGAAGAGTTTTAGACAGACTTAAGTGGATCAGATTGAAGTTTCCCATAGCCGGGTTTTCATAACAGATGATCGAATTGTGTGCTGCCGACATTATCAATCATTGTGCGAGTTCTTTCGACTTTTTTGCTTCTACAAAGACTAGGACTCATAGATCATGTACTCCCATTGCCATCCAGGTTTGCTGAAGTGCCGCATCCAACTATTTGCAAGCTGTTCGTCCGATGACATTACGATAAACCAAGCTTCAGCCGGCAAGCAACCTTCGGCAACTCTGGTTTTCTTGGTTGAAATAAAGAACCCGTGCCCGTCCGCTTGCGATCAGTAGCGTCCACCTCAACTGTGGCTGACATCCGGTTTTCGCCCAACGGAATCGCGAGCCTCGGACATTTAACAAGCAACGTCGCTTCGCCACCAAGTCGGCCCGCATACGGCCATCTCAGCACGCCTCACCTTCGCGCACGCTCTCTCTCTCTCCAGCTGTCTGCCCCTCGCTATGGAACCTGGCTTGGTGGATGAATTCGTTGTTGCCCCGAAGCTGTGCGAAGAAGGAGACCGCACTATACAGGCACGGCAGCAACTCCTCTTTCTGTCCCTCTCAAATCCAACCAACTCAGCCAATGCCATCTGGTCTCTCTTAGGCGTGACACGCACGGCCAGCTGGTCTTTCCTCCGGTTGCCAGCGTCCAACGGTGCCGCTCAAGGTCAAAAGCGGTGGTCAAATTGAAGACCGTTGCTGCAGAGTTGAAACCGCAGCTGCTCACTCATTTTCACCCCCACACGACCACCGTTCCCCTCTATTCTGTAATACCGACATGTCTGCTCAATTTTAACGCTGCGACCTCGCCATCGTCGCTCTCAGCTTGGCCGGCAACTCGCATCGCCGTCTTCCTGCCTGTTGCCTCAGCTTGGACAACAGCAGTTCGGGATTTCCGAGAGCTCGCCGAACCATGACCACAGTTTATTTATGACCAAAGGCAAGTGAATTACTGCCCGAGTATGCTACGTAGGTTAATTTCCATACGTCGAGGTCGATTCCATCGAGTTTTAATCACCTCGATCAATTTCGTGCTTAATTATGTTCATCAATGGTTTTGGTATATCATTATGTTGTCGGAATGCTGGATATTGAAGGGTGCCTTGATTTGAGCTTAATTAACACGGGCCATGGACGAATCTGAGGTTACGTCGATTTTCGGGTCTATTTATTGTAGACCGAATTTTGCTAATTTTGTGTAGGTCTTTACGGTACAAATTTGATGGGACTGCCTTCATAATGGCTCGTTCTACGACATACTAAGTGCATGTTTGGTAATCATCCAAACAATGTCTGATTCTGATTTTTTGTTCTCGGGAGCAGTTTGGGAACAGAATTGCATTTGGTAAAATTTTTGTTCCCGAGAACAAATTTGTTTCCGATAACAGATTTGGAGTAGAATTAAGAATAAAAAAAAAAACTTGATTCCAGGAACAAAAAAAGAATAAAAAAAGAATAAAAAAGGTGAAACTCTTCTTCCTCTCTCCTCCTCTATTGCCGTCGGCTGCTATCCGCCAGTCGCCAGCAACAAGTCCGGCGAGCTCGCCGGTGGCCAAGCGGCCTCGCCCAGCCCCGGCGAGGCTCACCCAGCCCCGCCGATGGCCAGGCAAGCCTCGCCCAACCACGACGAGGCTGGCCGAGCCTCAGCAAGGCTAGGCGAGGGCTAGGCGAGCCTTGCCCAGCTGTCGGTGAGGCTTGGCTAATGAGGGCCGGCCTTGCCGAGGGCCGGTGATGCTTTGGTGAGGTCGCCGGCCCTCGTCTGGCCGGTCGCTGGTCACCGGCCACTTATTGAAGGAGAAGAAGAATAGGAGAAAAAGGAAAAAAAGGAAAAAGTATAAAAATTGTTTTAAAATTAAAAGAAATTGATTTGGAACAGAATCAATGAGCACGGTACCAAACGCAATTCTATTCCAGAATCAGAAATTTTGAACAATTATCAAATGGCTTAAAATGCTGAGAAATTGTTCCCAGGAACAGAATAAAAAATAATCATTTCTGATCAGAATCTGTTCTCAGGAACAGAATCGTTACCAAACGCGTCCTAAAATTTCAGATTTTTCGGACTTTGCATGTGCAATCTATATATCAAAAACTATGTGGGTCCGAAATTGTTTTAACAAGCCATTTTCAAACCTTTGCTTGGTTTCCATTTTCTACAGGATTTTCGATAAACAATTTAGACTAATGTCCTCCATAAAAGTTTTAGATCACGTCTTAAACTATAACATTGAATTTTTCATGATTTTTGGAGTTCATTTAGGCATCCAAAATGCGATTTCTAGAACCTGTTACAATCTGGCTTTGTGCCCTGTTTTGCTCCGAATTTCAGAAAATTATTGGAACCAGTCCAAGCTAAACTGGACTCAAATTCTTCACAAAAAAGATTCGTCGGAGTCTCATCCACGCCGTGTTAAAGTTTCCTGATTTTTTGAACGGATTTGCTTGGTGAATGGCATTAATTTCTAAGGGTAGGCGAACTAGCTTTTGGATTAATTTTGAGACTTTGGAATTTCCCCTTTTGCGCTTGCCTTTTGACGGATACTAATAATCGACTGTCCTACATCATTTTCTTGTTTTCAAACGGACAAAGGATTGATGTTGTGAAATTGAGTGGGACTCTGTGTTTTAACCCGTTGGACGACATGTTTAAATTGAATTATTGAATTGTTAAATGCCGTCAGTCCTTGGGACAATGATGCCCTAGGTGTTAGAAGGGATATTTGGAGAGGTAACTGAATACCTCCATATGCCTAGGGATGTAACATGGTTTCCTCAAATGTCCTCGCAATACCAGATAAGTGCGGGATGCACGGGGAGTAATGGGGTCCTTGGAGGATGGTGGTAGTCAATTTACAGTAAAGATGATTAACTGCTATTTCAAATTTATTTAAGATTTATTGGGTTACTATTTTAAGAGGAAACGTTTTCCCATTTGCTATCTTGATTTTAAGAAAGGTTCTTAGGCAAGTTGATATTATAATGATCTTTTGTTTTCTTCGCATGTGCTATTATTGATTTATGTGATGTAGACTGATTAGTAATTTGCTTGCCGAGTGTTATGCTCATTTTTGGTGGATTATTGTCTTTCAGAGTAGTAGTAAATTTGCTGATCCTTTCTGCCTCTATTTCCATCAGTTATGGTGCCTTAGTGGACCTCAACTAGGACTTTTTCGAGTTCGTAGATCCAAAATTTTTTGGACATCACTTTTATTCGGTGTATAGTGATACTGACCATCGACGTAGGAGCCCCCATGAGCCTAGTACTCTTGGGATTCCTTGCTATCTACGCACGCATCGGAGGATAGCTTGTGGGACCGATCCCACATCCAGGCAGTGGTGGAGATGACGATGGCGATAGCGTGATAGATTGAGGTAGGGGCAGGACAGCGAAGCAGCATTTTTAGGATCAAGGCGACGATTTTTGGGCGTTCCAGTTCCGAAGGATAGGTAGCTAGTTATGTACAGGCAATCCCAAGGTCGGGGTAGTACCTTAGGTGTATTTTTAGTATGGTTCAAGATGACAAACCTTTTTCAAAAACTCCCAGTATACCTTACCATGTCACCTAAAGTAAATAAATAAGAAATGAAATGTGTTAGCCTGGTTTATATTTGTGCGTGTGTTCCTTCGAATGTCGATTGTCCTCGGACGTTCTTTGTCCATTTATGCTTCCGCATGTAAAGGTGAAAGCATAGGTTAACCGCACTAGGGATGACATACTGGGGGCATCACAGCTATGGTGGTATCATTGATAGTTTCTATGATTCCATGGATTATACCTATTCGTACAAATACCTCAGCGATTCCCATCAGAGCTATGACACCCCCAACACGTCATCCCTAACGCGATTAAGTTCCTTATCTGTCACTTACGGTCTTGACGCTCAAGCTCAACGTCCATTAACTCACAGCTTCTACTCTCTACTTTTAATATGAATCCAATCTTTTTACTCATATTGCAATTAAGAATGGGGAAGTTATTTGTCTTTTGCTTTACCTTAGCTTGCTAGAAAAAGGTTGCACCGACTACATGAAACTTGGCAGTACGGTTCGATTCCCAGTCTTAATTTTTCAGGACTAGTCCTCAGTGGGCGATTCGCTGTTCTAGGGAGAGACTTGCTCACCCGAACTATGCTTATCCCTAGCCTATTCGACTACTTCTTCATTTTTTATTTTTTATATTATAAGTAGCCATGCCCTATAACTTGTTACCATTGATCCTCTTACAAATTTTCTTGGTTATCTCGGAATTCAATAGCTGTGTTATCTTTCGCATGTTAAAATCGAAGAAGTTTGTTTCTCTAATGAATTTTTTTTCTATGGTAGATTGTAGAAACTTGCTTAGGAGTTTTTCATGTTAGCAGGACCTAGGGACATTGTTGAAGTCGAAGAAAGTTATTTTGCAGCTAGCAATGCCAAGGTATGAATGGATTATATAAGCACAAAATTTGCCAAAAGAATTTATTTCTAAGGTGACCCATAGTCAATATTGTGCCAGAGCCAGTATTCCTGTACCGATACTTTCTCAACCATCTAAAAGACCACCTCCTTTTTTAGGAAAAAGATTAGTTGTTTATTTGGTTGGCACAACAAAATAGGGCAGTTTTTGTATTTGTTGCCATGGCCTTTAGGTGTACTGATTAGTAAGTTGAAGAGTTGTTCTAGTTTTAGAAAGCTCTAGTTATGAAAAGTGTTGTATAGGGTATGTTTGTTAATCAGCCAAATAGTGTTTGATTCTATTCTTTTGTTTCCGGAAACAAAAAAAGAATATAAATTTGTTTGATAAATTTTTTATTCCCAGAAATCGATTTAGAGAAAAATCAAGAAGTAGAAAAAATTACTTATTTGTTTTTGGGAATAACTCTAGAATCAAGCCAACCTATTTTTCTTTTTTTCTCTTTTATATTTTTCCTTCTCTCTTTTTTTCCCTCCCAACTAGTCACCGGCAACTGCTGCCACCACCAGCAATGGAGGAGCTCATTGGAAGCTCACCTGGCCACCGGCGCAGCCCGGCCTCGCTAGGCTAGGGCAAGGCCGACCTCGTGATGGCTAGGCAAGCCTCCAGTGAGTTCGCCAACGACTGGCTGGCCGGACCTTGCCCCACTAGTCGCCGACCATGAAGTAGGAGGAAGAGTAAGAGAAGAGGAAAAAGGAAAAAGAAAATATAATACAAGTATAAAAAAATGAAAAGAAACAAAAAAATTCAAAAGTGGTATCAAACGCATTTCTATTTCACGAATAGAAATTTTAGATAGTTATCAAATGCCTTCAAATACTCAGAATTTCGTCTAGCGAATAGAATAAAAAAAAGAAGAATGATTTTTTAACAAAATTATTCCCAAGAATAGAATGGTTACCAAAAACACTCATATTGTTTGAATTGTAACTCTGAAATTATCAATAATTTGACAAAAATCAGCTCATTGTGCCGTCTCTGTGATAAGTTGGATTATTTTGTGTTAGAGTTTGGTGGCTCATATGGCTAATTGTGTTTTTCTAGTTACATGGAGAAATGTGTAGGACTCTCTCTACAATTTACTGCGAAGTATTGACGATTTTTCCCCAAATTAGAAGCCGCAAGGCCTAGAAGCAACTCTTGAATTCAGGCTTTGTGCTCATTGCATGCGGCCCTAGAAAAAACCAAGAATATACTTCATCATTACCCAGAATGTTGTAAATTTTACCTGGTAACGTTCTTCTTCAAACTTTGAGCAATGCCATTCTCTTATTTGTGATCTTATAGCATTGTGAATTTTATGCTACTTCCAATAGTGGTTTCTTTTGGGAGATTGAAGAGGCATTCGGTGTCGCAAGCCTTACCTTCTTCTCCTATTTTATTTGATTATTACATTAGTTTTGATTTTGTGTGCCAAGCTTTGTAGTTTTCTCTTAGCAATCCATTTTCCTTTGCAGGAAATAACAGGGGATTCTGCAATATCTTCTCCTGCTGAACTATTCACTTGACATGAATACCAGACGATTTATCGACTGTTGATAATAAGAAGTCAAGCTCCGATAGTTCATTTATATTCCTTTTAACTGACAGTAGTTGAATTCGCAATCGCATGGCAAAAATATCTGCCAACATCTGCAAAGTCAAATTGTTTCTGCATTACTTTTACTATTTGAGCTTCAAAAGTACCTCGGCACATCATTTCCGCATGCCTTAGGGACCAAAACTAGTCCTGAAACAACAGCTCTGGCTGCACTCCCCCTCTTAGATGGAGAACTTAATTTACAAGCGTTGAAGTAGAATCTAGAAAGTCACTGAGCTGGAGAATGGACCTTGTTTGAGGAGCTTCCATGCTCAGCAACAACCAAATAAAGGCTAGCCACAGTAGCAGCAGCTTCCCTCAACTCTTCGTCAAGCATAGCAATTCTTTTTTCCAACTTGACTTTGTTGGTAGAAAAGTTTGCCAATTTCTTCAAATCATCTGTCGCAGAAAAAGTAGCACTTTTGTCATCATCTCTGTGCGGAGTGTATCCGTTTTGGCTCTTTTGCAACTTCGCTCTTAACAAGCAGTTTAAAGTAATCAGATGGATCAGATAACAGGTTCACATCATTTTCATTGTAGGGGTGGAGACAGGCCGAGAGGACTGACTCTAGCAGGTGAAAGCTCAGTTTGAAATCCAGTATGTCTCACATCCTGGTCATGCATTGAGGATCCTAACCAATCTTAGATCCCACCTGGTTGCTGTTCTTATGGTAATTTTCACCAGAACTTCCACTTTTACCTTCCCCTCTCGAACCTGGTCCATCTTTGTTTGAACTCCAATTGTTTTCATGATCTCAAAAAGAGGGTGCTTCATACAAGCTCTGTGTCAATATCCCCCTTGGAATTTGAAGCATTAGACGATGAGCCATCAGAAAAGCTTCTAATAACATCGCCTTCACTTTCTGCTCGAGAACCCTCTCTAATCCCATTGCTTTCATCAGGAATGCTCTCATGGAGCTTATAAGCTATTGGTTCCGGCAAACTTGTGTTTTCCTTGCTGTGCAACTCTCTCACATGTTGGAGACCTGTCAATGAAAATTAATAGTCGAAGATAGTGGATAGCTTCCAGGTATGAGGTTAGACTTTTCTTAAGAAATGCGAGAAAAAGTAGACCTTGAGCATAGTTGCTGGCTTTTCCATGTTCACTTGCTTCAGCCGCAAAATGTTTTTCCTGGCTTGAAGTTGCTACTTCTACCAGTAGTAGTGTATCTTCTCGATTGGCAACTTGTTTGCCATCCTCTGACGTTTCTGGTTCTCTCTGGGCACCAAAAACAATCCAAGAATAGCAGATGTACCTGTTAACAAACAGGACTGAAAGCTAAGAACAAAATGAAGCATTTATAAAATGTGGAAACTAATTTATTGGTGATGTAATATCCTCAGCCTAGCGGGACTCTGTTATGCTCACAATTACTTCAGGAAGCAAACTCATTTTATGCTTTAAAAGTTTTAGGATTCAATTGTATTTCTATGACAGGTTTTAAAATTTGAATGCATTTTTTGAAGATTTTAAGACTCAATCGCACTTTTGTGACAAGTTTTAGTACTTCTAGTATAGTTATCCATTTTTCCTTTTGCACATAAAGTGATCTGATGACGAAGTATAAACAGCAAGACGGTTTGGCTGGAGCAAAAGAGTGGGGATGAAAACAAAGGCGATGAGCAATGCGATGGTTGAAGTTAAGATTTCGAAGGAAGCTCCGTTTATCTTGCTCGGCAAAACAATGGAGCAGTAAAGATATTAACGGGCCGCTCCAATCTAATCTAATCACTTCATAATATCTCTCTCGGTTAGCCTCGCCAGCCTTTTTAACCAAATAGCTTCTTTCCTAACCTCCTTTGAATAATCGGTTAGCATTTAGTTAGGTTACTGAGGTTCCTTTTTCAGTCAAGTTATTGATTTTCTTTCGAAAAAAGTTTCAATCACATAAGGTGCTCGAAAAATTATAGATATAATAATATTGTTCCCGATTGATAGGCGAGAAGAACGCTGCATCTCACGTAAGTAAATGGCACTGCCATTTTTCGGATGAGTAAAAAATACATTAACCTAATAATTTTAAATATTTTAAATGATTGACAGTAGTCTCATAGCATATGTACATCGTTGCCTCCTTCTATTACGGAGGATTTTGGACTATGATAAATTCGGACTTTGGATTCGTTTGGTTCAGCTTTAGGAAAATGGCTTTAGAAAAATACATATACCTTTGGAGTAAAACCATTGGCCATGGTATGGTGGCTCCACTGGATAAGAGCTCCATTGATCCTTCCTCAAATGTGAGGGGTTCGAAACCCAGTGGAAGCATTTGGTGTCTTAAGTGTGGCGCCGGGGTGGTGGGTCCTCCGCTAGCGTCACCCTAGGGTTTGCTCGCCGGCTACCGGCTGTACGAGGTTCTCTGGGTCATCCAAAAAAAAAAAAAAAACCTTTGAAGTAAATGGGTTTTTCAAAATGATATACGTTTGGTAAATTGTAACGTTAAATAGCATTGAAAAATAGCTTTGGCGCATATGCCATTTGGTAAAATCCACATTTATAAAAGGCTTTTGCTATTTTTTTAAAGATTAAAAATTAAATCTGATGGAGGTCGGTCATTGGACAATTGCTGTACAGCCAGATCTGGGCATCCGTAGGTCGTGCGAACCTCAAGCAAGGCAGCCTGAGGTCACGGTGGCTAGATCTAGCCATCCAGTGGCCATATCTGGCCTTGGAGGTTGGCCAGATCTCATCGTCGGACGGCCAAATCTGGTGGCCTAAAGTTGCAACCTCAAGCAACATTGCTTGGGTTGCACGAACCCAAGCAGCATTGCCTAGGGGCGCGACCTCAGGTGGTGGTCACCAGGGATACGTGACCCCCAGGCGGTGTTGACAATTGCCAGAGAAGCTCGATCTTAGGTGGCGGATCGGGGAAGACGAACAGTCATGGATGAACAAGGAAGAAAATGAACAATGACAGATGAATAGTAAACTTATTATTTTCAAAATACTAAAAGCTCAAAGTAGCGAAATGCTTTGTATTTTCCCAGGGACTTTGGGTTGCAAAAGCTGAACCAAACAAGTTTGGAAGTGGAACAACGGCCTACCTTTTGCATGTAATATGGCACTCTTTTTGTTAAACAAATAAAGGTTGTATTCATAGTTAAAATAAGTATCATGTTCGATTGGATCCCCGCATGAGAAACATCCAACTCTGGGACATCCCAAGCTTCATACGGACCGCGGACCCAAACGACATCACGTTCGATTGGAGAAGAAGGGCAGCACTGACTGAAATCATCTGCTATCTGGTTTCACACCTTCAATGAGCTGGAACACAAAGTACTGGAGAAAATTGCAGACATTTCCGGCGAAGTCAAAGACAAGTGCCATAACTTGGCACGGGGACACTTAAGTGCTATAATTTCAAAACGGTAAACTTAAGTGCCACTTTTTTTTTTCTAGTGGGACACTTAAGTGCCACCTCCGGCGACCCTTGCCGGAAATCCTACGTTGCAATATTTTATTATTATTTTTTACTTACGTGGCTCGCCGGAGCTCCAAATCAGCATAAAAATTAAAAAAAATTTTAAAAAAAAGAAAATTTTAAAAATTTTAATTTTAAAAATTTAAAAATTTAAAAAAAATAAGAAAATTTTAAAAATTTTTAATTTTAAAAAATTTTAAAAAAATTTAAAAAAATTAAAAAAAAAAAAAAAAAAAAAAAAAAGAAGAAGAAGAAGAAGAAGAGAGGGGGAGGTCGAACGGGCGGGCGAGGGCTGAGCCCTCGCCGCCGCCGCCTCCCGCCGTCGCCGGGAACGGCCGGCGACGGAGGGGGAGGGTCGGCCGGGGTCGCCGACCCCCGGCCGACCGACGGCGAGGGCCGCGAGCCCTCGCCGGCCCGGCCGGGCCCGGCGACCCTAGCCGACCCTCCCCACTCCGTCGTCAGCCCTTCCCGGCGGCGGGGAGGCGGCGAGGGCCCGCGACCCCTCGCCGGATCCGGGCGAGGGTCGCAGCCTGCGCCTGCATCTAGGGCGAGGTCGCGGCCCTCACCTGCATCCGGCGAGGGCTCGCGGGCCCTCGCCGCCGGAAGGGCCGGCGACGGAGTGGGGAGGGTCGGCGGGCCCGTGAGCCCTCGCCCAGATCCGGGCGAGGTCGCGGCCCTCGCCGCGATCCGGCGAGGGCTCGCGGCGAGGGCTCGCAGCCCTCGCCGTCGGCCAGCCGGGGCGGCGACCCCGCCGACTCTCCCCCTCCGTCGCTGGCCCTTCCCGGCGACGGCGGGGGCGGCGGCGGCGAGGGCTCAGCCCTCGGCCGCCCATTCGACCTCCCCCTTTTTTTTTTTTTTTTTTTTAATTTTCTTAATTTTTAAATTTTTCTTATTTTTTTAAATTTTTTGAATACTTTATAATTTAATTAATTTTTATATTATTATTTACACGTAGACATGAAACGGCGTCGTTTTTGCGTTTTCTCCGTCACGTCGGCGTGCAAAACGACGCCGTTTTGGACTAAACTCGCCGGAAAATTGCCACGTCAGCCATTTGGCTGGATTTTCGCCGGAGTGGCACTTAAGTGTCCCATTTTACTCCGATGATGGCACTTAAGTGTCCCTCCGTGCCAAGTTATGGCACTCCAGGTGTCCTCACCTCGACATTTCCCCTTGAATTTACTGTACCGGGCCCCTTTCCTTGCTCGTTCAGGATATTCCCTCGAGCTCGATCAAGTCTTTCAGGTTGAATCTGTGGAAGGAAGACTACAGTTGCCTCGAATGGCTCAATCAGAGAGAAGCCAAGTCGATTGCGTACGTTAACTATGGGTCACTGTCATGACTAAGGAAAACCTGAAGGAGTTTGCTTGGGGCCTTGCAAATAGCAAGCGCCCATTTATGTGGGTGATCAGGCCTGGTGCTGTGGAGGGTGATTCTGCAATTCTACCTCGGAATTCCTTGAGGAAGTGAAAGAAAGAGGGTTCTTGACGACTTGGCGTCCGCAGGATCAAGTCCTAAGTCATGGATCGATCAACACCTTCCTAACGCACTGCGGGTGGAATTCTACCTTGGAAGCTATCTGCAGAGGCGTTCCTCTCATTTGTTGGCCGTTCTGCGCCAAGCAACAAACAAACCGTCGGTTCGCGTGAATGGAGTAAGGGACCAGCACGGAAGTGAACCAAGATGCGAGGCGAGAGGAAATAGGAGCCCTTGTTCGGGAAGTGATGGAAGGGGTCGGTGGGAAGAAGATGAGGGAGAATGCCAAGAAGTGGAATGAGAGAGCTGTTGAAGCTGCCGGTCAAGAAGGGTCATCGTACGATGACTTTGACAGATTCATCAAAGAGGTTGTTCATTCGAAGGAATAGATTAAAGGAAACTATCACCAGATTCCCATATATTCCCAAAATATATCGAAAGAAGTAGCATTAATTTCCAATCTGTTAGTTTGTCCAGTTCCTTCCAAATGGTATTTTGTATCTTACAGCATTAGACAATATGAATAAAGATACTTTCCCTTTTGTACATTCTACAATTGCATTCGCTGTCCTGATCTTGCATGCTTTTAAGTAGTGAAACCTCGGCAAATCAATACCTATGATCGGCCTTCCGACCGTTCATCTGGTTTCCGGGCTCATGGTAATCAAGCGGATTGACGAGGAAAGTTTTTGAGATCTCGTACATCTCTTTGGGCTTCTCTGCATTGATGGCGTGCCCCCTGAATCTTTTATGACCACCGGTCGTGCAATTTCTGTTCCACATGCCCGTTCAACGCATGTGAATCCATAATCATGCGGTTGGAGTCCATGGTCTTGCAGACGGCCGATGTATGCTGAACTGTGTTTTCGTGCCATTTATGTATGGACTCGTCCCTTGTAAACCGGTCGCTCCACGCCCACTCTCGATCCCCTTTCTAGAAGTGCTCGTATGATGAAGTGGAATGAAGTAGTCATTTTAAAAGGGCAAGTGATTTTTGTACTTTTTGGCTCATCACAGCAACCATTACTAAGATTGATCGTACTTGAAAACACTTTTAGGCACCTAACCATTGAGAAAAGTGTCAAAAAAGAGAGAGAGAGTCCTTAACCAATTATATTAATGCCAATTTAATCATTAAAATGATGCCAATTTAGTCATAAATATCTTAATGATACCAATTTAATCTTATTAGTGTCAATTTAGTCCTAAACTTATTAATGATGTCAATTTAGTCATAACTCTTTGAATCAATATCAACTTAATTTTAAACCTTTTAATTCAATGTCAATTTAATTTTTTCAACTAATTTTGGCTAGATTTTGCTAACATGTACATCGGCTGGCTGATTTACGTAACACTACCAAAAATATTTTAACAATATTTTAATAAAATATCGAAAGAAGTAGCATTATTTTCTTCTTTTTTCTTTCTTATGTGGACAACTTGATTGTACTAAGGTACCAAGTCAATCTTTGGCTTATTGCCAGGCATAGACTTCCTACCCAAGCACTCTTACTATCTTACGGTAGAATTGATGGTGGAGCATGTGCCTTTTGTAATGCCACGTCGGATTCCATTGATAACCTATTTTTTGGATGCCTCATCACTGCTAGTTTTGCTTTCTTTTGGGCTGCCAGATGTAATCTGCCATGGCGCAATAAATCATGGGGGGAGAATCTCCGGTGGGCTACACCTTTCCTCACGGGTAAAGAGTTCCATAAATGCATTGCTCGCTTTTCTTTTGGTGCTCTGTCATATTATATGGAAAAAACAGGAGACAAGGCTATCACATTCAGGAATGTGAAGGATACTACAAGGAATAGGAGATTGCAGCACAACTAAGGCATTGATCTGATTATTTTCTCATCTGTGGAGACGGAACTGCTACATCGCTGTAGCTGATCTTTGGTGCCGCGGCTCGTCTAGTGCCGGCGTAGCTCTTCTCAACCCTCGAGGAATACCTCCTGCAGTACTTAGCTGATTCGTGGCCTCGATCATGGTTGGCTTGTGCTGCTGGTTAGCTCCTCCGCTCGACTGCTGGCTACTTTTGCTTGGTGTATGCGGAATTGCTGCGGTTGTTCGCGGGACCTTGCTATTTTGGTCGGTCCTTGCTGTTCTTTGGGCCTGTTGTTTAGGTTGTTTCTTGCTTCTGTCTTTGCTTGCCGCCTTGTTTGCAGCTGGCTTTGTTTTACTTTGGCTCCCTTCTACTCATTCTTACTTGATCTTTTGTATAGTTGGTTATAGCTCAATATATTCTTACCTTTACCCAAAAAAAAAAACATTTTGCTCACATGGCACTGCCGATCCAGTCTCTCTTGCATGCTGGCGATAGCGTGGCATACAAGAAACTTCATACATGAAGTCATCAATCAATAAAATTCAAATCAGAGCTCAGGTCATGTGATGTATAAAGCAAACAGAAACAGTATTCTAGTTCAAAATATTTATAGTCTACTCACATCAGTAAGGTGGGAGAACCAACCATTGTACACAAAAGAAGAAACTGCAATTGAAAATTGAAACTAAAACAGACTGAAACGTCTCGGTATCCCAGGCATGAAAACGCTCGTCGCCAAGGTTGTCCTCCGCGGTATGGACAAAACCTCGATCAATAACGCCAACGCAAAATGAACATCTGAGGGCAGAATAACAGCAGAGCGTTAGACAAACTTGAGATGTACACGGGTATCGAAAAGCAATTTGATTGATTGAGGACGAGGAGTGCGATTCGATAGAGAAATTGCAAAGAATTCACAAGAAATAATAACTTGAAAAGGTAAAATCCTTTCTTTCTTCTTAAACTTCATCGGAGCATCAATTCAGAAATCTTATAAACAGATAATCTGCTGCTAACAATGAATGAAGGGATCGCCCAAGGTGATATTCAATCGACAAAAATGCCATCTCATCCAAAACATACTTGGACGCTAAAAAAGAAATAGATAAAATATAAAGGGATCCTTCAACCAAGACCGAGAGAGGCCTGATCGAAAGGGTGGGCGTCCTGCTTGCCGTCTATATAGTTGAAACTTAATTCCATTTGCATTTAAGCTTTTGACACCCTTTGAAATCAAGGATTTCATCTCTGGGGACTCAGATTTAAGTTAAGCTCACGTTGCTTAGAAACTTGATTAACCTTTCATCACCGTAAACTAAATTAAATCAGAGTTCTGGCTGTGATAATAAAAGCCAACGCAAAGAATATTCTAAACCGAAATACTTTAAAGTCCATTCATCAGTAAGGTGGATGAAGTTTCACCATTGTCCACAAGGGAAGAAACCGAAATACGTACCGCAACCAAAATAACACGAACCGTGGCCTCCTAGGGCAAGGGAAAAGGCATCGTCAATGAACCCACGTTCCTGGGCCCACAGGGTTCCATGAAAGTATGCGCGAAAATGCTGTTCGATATAGCAAAGCTCCCTTCTGGTGTTGGCTGCAAAAAGAACGTCTGAGGGCAGGGCAGAACAACAGCAGAGCGTTAGACAAACTTGAGCATCGAAATGCAATATGATTGATTGATTGATTGATTGAGGACGAGGAGTGCGATTCGATAGAGAAATTGCAAAGAATTCACAAGAAATAATAACCTAAAAAGGTAAATTCGGAGCAACAATTCGGTTCGCTATGAATCTTATAAACAGATACTCTGCTACTAATAATGAATGAAGGGATCGCCCAAGGTGATATTCAATCAACAAAAATGCCATCTCATCCAAACCACACTTGGACGCTAAGAAAGAAATAGATAAAATATAAAAGGGATCCTTCAACCGAGAGAGAGAGAGAGAGAGACGGGCCTGGGAGAAAAAGCGGGGAACCTTGTTGCCCTCCAGCCAGAGGTAGCCGCAGACCAAGCCGTAAAAGCCGCTGCTGAGGTCGGTGCGGCTGACGGGCAGGCAGCCCATGTTGAGGGCTTGGAGCCGCAACTGCCGAAGGGAGGTGAGTTTGGCGAGCATAGCCTCCTTGCCCTGGATTTTCTCGCCCTCGATATTCATCACCGCGTCTTCCCCGTACAGGTTCACCAAATCCGCCGGGTTCCCCTCGAACGTCCTGAAGTAGTCCTCCAGGAATTGCTTGCCCTCCGCTGTCCAATCTCGATCCATCGTCAACGTCCTGAAGTGGTCCTCCAGGGATTGCTTGCCCTCCGCTGTCCAATCTCGATCCATCGTCAACGTCCTGAAGTGGTCCTCCAGGGATTGCTTGCCCTCCGCTGTCCTATCTCGATCCATCGTCGTCCTCTCTCCTTCTGGCCGATCAGATCTACGCGATGCAAACGGAACCACAATTCTAAGGGGAAAAAACCCTAGAGGTTTCGTTGGTGTGAGGCTCGGGAAGAAGAAACGAATCGCCGTAGGAAATTCAGAGAACGTCGTCGTTGGAGGGACTCGAGAGGAAATGGCAACGGCGCCGTCCTAGTGCGTGGTTCGCTAATTTGAAGCAACGAACCCCGGAACAAGGAGGCCCGATCTCAGCTGTAGGGACTCACCGCAGCAGGCGAGAATCATGAAATCTTCACGTCTTTCCTTCTCTAGACATTCACGGCCCTCTCTCTCTCTCTCTCTCTCTCTCTCTCTCTCTCTCTCTCTCACTTTCTCGTGTATCTCTCGATTTTGTCCGATAGCTTTTTCCCCCACTTTCTGTCTATATTCTTGTGCTTTTATAGTGCCCCTTTTGCACCACAGAACCAGTAAGAAAATATCGTCCCTTCTCTCTTTCCTGTTTTGTTTCTAAACACAATATAAGTGGGCACCAAAATATCACAAAATAATGCTAGATTTCCAGTTCTGTTCATGTTCACCGAGAATCAAGGGCACAATACTCAATTATTTTTTCATGGATTGGTTAGAGAATAGGCAATTTTTTCGCACTGACCAAATATCCGGTAAGGATATGCAAGATATATTGCTCAAGATCAAATATGCTTCCATGTATGATATTACCTCTTATAAGTTCAATATTTCATCCAAAATCTTCCAATCTACTGTGAAATATATCATATATCGCATGAACATATAAAAGATTTATCGAATATTAGAAGAATAATACGTTATCTAAGCTGCTGTTCAACTCAAGTATTAAATTATTAATGACCTTTGGCATCATCACGTGACCACCATTGTCATGACTATGTGGACCATCGAATCCTCTCAATGGTTTTACTATCTCACCATTTATGTCAGCGTACATCATTTATTTGATTGTTTCATAACTGTGAAGTGTTTTTATAATCTACCAACATATGAGGCCATGGTTACACGGAATTATCAACTTTTATCTAGTATGTTTAACACATTAGTAAGCAACTCAATGAGTGGAGTGACATAGGACTAACTGGCAAAACAAGTTCACTTAATATTTTCTTAGAAGGAGGAGGAACGTGGAACCCGCAAGAAAAGAAAAGGTAAAAACAAATAAAAAGGGAGGAAACTTTTATCAAAGCATGCACGACAAAGGGGCAAAATCGTAAAAAAAAAAAAGAAAAAAGAAGAAGAAGCTATTTTTGGGAGTGTAAAGATTGGGGTGGAAATAAGACAATCTTTTTATTTTGATCGATCTATTATTATATGTTTCTAATTGGAAAATTCCCTCTTGATAGCCCCCTCAAGTGGAATAAAAGATTACAGGAAAACTTGGGGCGGAGGCAACACCGATTCTATTCCCTGAGAAAATATTGGGTGAACTTGTTTGCCGGAACTTTATTGTCATCCTCTTATTTTCCATTAATAAACACTAAAAAATTGGCTTTCTTGTCATGTTGAGAAATGCAAAGAGATTCGTCTCGAAAAGCCAATCTTTCGAGATCGAGTGAATTGAAGGGTCAAAGAAATTTAGACAAAATCCTCCTCCTTTTGCTTGCCATTTTGAAGGAGATTCGATACAGTAGATTACACGGCCTAGCACGGATGCGTCTTTATTCACTTTCCTAAACATTGGTCGTCTCTTTGGTTATAAAACAATCAAATGAGGGTAACAGAGATTCTCAGTTGGGTGAGAAAATACTGATACTACTTTTTCAAGTTTGGAGACGACAACAATGAAGAAAACGTCACCGGAGATTCTCTGCTGGCTCGTGGTCGTCCTAATAATCCTTTTATCTGACCATGGTATATCTTTACTATGATGGCTTAAAAAATCTAGGATGTCTATACAATTATCTTTTCAAGAATCTCGCGATCATCGATGGGTTTGATATATACGTCCATAGAAACCATGCTTTTCGATGTATTTTTTGCATGGATTTAATTTTATGCGCCGTATTGTCCATGTGATAAGCTTATGCTAGCCTATGTTCATTGCATCGATGGAAAAAGATTTGCTTGGACATGATAATGTTCTGTGTGCCTTTTGGTGATTGTTTTAATTCATGTTGTTAGCAATTCGATCATTTGAATGAGTTAATTCAATCAGATGAAAGTTAATTATGCCGGATTTTCACTACAGATGGTCGAATCGCGTGCTGTGGATACTATAATTATTGTGCAATTTCTTTCTGTTGTTTTGCTTCTATAAAGACTACGACTTATCAGTCATGTACTCCCATTCCTGTCCAGGTTTGGTGGAGTGCAGCCTCCAAAATTCTGAAAGGTGTTCGGAGAGAGACATTACGATAAACCAAGCCTCAGTAGGCATGCAACCTTCGGGGATTCCGATTTTCTCAGTTGAAATTAAGAACGAATGCTCGTCGGCGTGCACCATCGCGAACGTCCACTTCCACTGCGGCGAATTCAGCTCCGACAACCTGATAAGACCAGAAATCTTCAAGCGGCTCGACTACGACGACTGCTTGGTGAATAACGGGGCAGCCCTCTCCCCCGGTCAGGTCCTCTCGTTCAAGTACTCCACCACCCGTATGTACCCCCTCTCCGTTTCAAATGTCGACATCTCTTGCTCCACCTGATGAACTTTTTTATCTAAGACTATCAGTTTTTAGTTGTCTCGGTGTATTAGACCTAATGGAGGCATCGGTGACATGAGAGATTTTCAGATTCCTTCTGTTCTTTGGAGGACCGATCATGTCGCCGGGATTCTTCCAAAATAAAGCAGCAATTTACTGCAATTACCATTGCTATGTCGCTGTCATAAATTTGTTCTTTTGTCATGTGTTTGAGTGTGGCTTTTGTTAACAATGGATAGCTTCCAGCTACCTCTTTTTCACATCTTCGATTCCAAGTTAAGCATATATACGGAAGAGAAAAATGCAGGATTTCTATATATTTTGATGCATTGATAAAGTGTCTATGAGTTATTGGTTAATTATAAGGTAATAAGATAAATATAATATAATCAAGAATTTCACACTCGGAGAAGATACATGCATAATCCCGAAAGGTATGGAGAATCAAGTAAATATTCTAATATCACCAACCATGGATATATGAGCTAAGTATCGAATTGAAATGATCTTTCATCTCTCAAGTGGGGAAGAGAGCCTGTAATCTAGGAAAGAATCTTAATAATGGAAAGTGACTCTCCGTAAACTCACATTCTGGGGTATTGCCATATAGTAGAGTACAGCTCCAGATGCATTTGCAAGGTCAAACATCCAGAAAGCAAAGAAATCCTGTGGGAGAACTTTTACTTCTTACTTTTCGATGCATGGCGCAATTTCATTATAATCTGCAACTTCATGAATTCTGAAGGCAGTCCAAAGAAAACTGAACCCAAGGCAAATCCTTCGGTTTCTTAAATTTCAAGACTCCAGATCAAGATCCACTTGACCAGACTATGAATTTTGGCGACTGGTAGTATGTAGCTGAGTAGAAAATAAGTAGGGTACCTTGATAATGGCATTCCCAAACTCATGCTTCAAGTTTCCATAAGTACACTTTCCTTCGTATAAACCCATCACAAGCTCTTCAAGTTTCGAAAGAAACTTAATTTGATTTACTTATCAATATCAGCGTTTATCTAATTATTCCAATTTACCAACTATTCCGAGTTGGTTACTCAGCTTAATGCAATCCTCGATCGCTCTAACAATGAGTTTGGGAATGCCATTATTGGAGGCTGTTGTATCTCCACTTGATCCGCGGGAGAAGCAAGTTCGCGAGGAAATAATTGCATTGCTCGAGGAAGAAAATTTAATGATTTTAACGGTAATAATGAACTTTAATCTTTCTATCAAGCAGCTACTCGACTTGGAATAACTCTTCTAGAGCGGCTCTTACAAAGAGGAGCTCTAAATAAACTAATTGAAAGAGCTAGAGGATGACCACGACATAGAAATGGAAATCAAGTCTCACAAAATAATGGGCTGACTTGGCCATATGGATTTCTAACTCCAGCAAGAGGTAGATCATTCTTCTTACGAAGAAAGAAGAATTGCTGTGAGATTCAATGGGTTTAATTGTTGCAAATTAACACTTATGGATTGGAATTCTAGCATTTCCGTGGTTCAGAATTTCCCTTTCTTTTGACCAATAGGTTAGTTCGTCCAGTTCCTTCCGCATGGTATTTTCAATCATACAGCATTCAAAATTGTAATTGCTTTAGTATTTACATTTTTTCCTCTCAGGTTATACTATGGGGGGTCATGTTGATGATGGAGTGCGGACCGAAGAAAACCTATAGTTAGCATCAGGTACATCATAGTTTTTCCCACCTTTCACGGTAGTTCGCTTGAAGAATAAAGATGGAGTAAATATTTCCTAGAGAGACTTCATGCACGACCCATCACATCAAGAAAGTTCAAAGCACCACATAAAAGGCATATCCATGAATTCAATAGACGTTGGACAGTAAGCAGACTGTTTTGTAAAGGCATATTCAAACATTCACTCATCCTTAGACAAAAACCAGAACTCTTCTCAAAATGCATTTCCACAACATAGAGCCGAAACTAACTGGAGTGTAATCCAATAAAAAGGTTGCTACTATGAAGTTACAGACATGCACAATGAGAAGCGACGTTTTGACATGGTGTAGAAATTGAGGATGATGCTTAATGCTTCTGTGAATAAGCTCCTAGTGACATCAAACACCTCCAAAAGATTTGAGGAGAACCACAGGTCCACATACTAGATAGATTCGACATTAAATTCAATTCCATTTGCATTTATTTTTTTGAAACCCTTTGAAATCAAGGATTTCATCTCCTGGGACTCAGATTTAAGTCGAGCTCATGTTGCTCAGACGATTGATTTACCTTTTATCACTGTAAACTAAATTAAATCAGAGTTCAGGCTATGTGATAAATAAAGCAAACACAAATCAGTACTTTAACGTCCATGCACATCATTCACAAGGTTGGATCAAATTTCACCATTGTCCATAAGAGAAACCAATATTCTTAAGAAATAGAACCGAAAAATGAGAACAATCCATACTTCATCGACAAGCCTCTTAGGGCTGTTAATAAAGCAAGGAATTTTATCAGTCGGCTCATCAATTAATTCTCCCAAAGATAGACAAGAAGACCAACCAGAAATAAAAGCATCTAAAATGCAGCTACTCTTATGGGAACTATAAAACCATCAACCACTGCGAACCATTACTCCATTTGATCAAGAAGAGAACATAAATATGTACCTTGAATATCTGAAATTTAAGGAACGTCGCGAATTCAATCCTCCAATATGTCCCGTTAAACACTATCTCATGTTTATTCAAAAAGCCCATTTCGCGAAGAACTGTTGAGCTCAATAACTACAGTCACATGTTCATAATGCAAAATAACTGCTTCAAATACTTCGACAAAGGGATTTTAGAAAGCTCCGACCAGAGAACAGCATCAGAGGACGCGTGTGAACTCATGCACACACGAGAGAAATTTGATTGATTGAGGATGAGGAGTGCGATTAGATAGAGAAATTGCAAAGAATTCACGAGAAATAATAACTTAAAAAGGTAAAATCCTTTCTTTCTTCTGAAACTTGATCGGAGCAACAATTCGGAAATCTTATAAAAAGATAATCTGCTGCTAACAATGAATGAAGGCATCGCCGAAGGCGACATACAATCAACAAAAGTGCCATCTCATCCAAACCATACTTGGACGCTAAAAAAGAAATAGATAAAATACAAACGGATCCTTCAACCGAGAGAGAGAGGCCTGGCCGAAAGGGCGGGCGTCCTGCTTGCCGTCTATATAATTGAAATTTAATTCCATTTGCATTTAAGCTTTTGACACCCTTTGAAATCAAGGATTTCATCTCTGAGGATTCAGATTTAAGTTAAGCTCACGTTGACTAGAAACTTGATTTACCTTTTAAACTAAGTTGATTAGAAACTTGATTTACCTTTTAAACTAAATTAAATCAGAGTTCAGGCTGTGATATATAAAGCAAACGCAAAGAATATTCTAATTCGAAATGCTTTAAAGTCCATTCATCAGTAAGGTGAACGAAATTTCACCATTGTCCACAAGAGAAGAAACCTAAATACGTACCCATGACTGAAAAACCAAAATAAAACGGACCCAGCTAGGGAAAGGGCCTCGTCAATGAACCCAAGGCGGTCCCAGCCCCACAGGATTCCATGCCAATATGTATGAAAATGCTGTTCGATATGGCAAAGCTCCCTTCTGGTGTTGGGTGCAAAGAGAACGTCTGAGGGAGGGCAGAACAAAAGCAGAGCGTTAGACAAACTTGAATATCGAAATGCAATATGATTGATTTATTGATTGAGGACAAGGAGTGCGATTCGATGGAGAAATTGCAAAGAATTCACAAGAAGTAATAACTTTAAAAAGGCAAATTCCTTTCTTCTTTTTGCGAAACTTGATCAGAGCAACAATTCGGTTCGTTATGAATCTTATAAACAGATATTCTGCTACTAACAATGAATGAATGAATGAATGAAGGGATCGGCCAAGGTGATATTCAATCAACAAAGATGCCATCTTATCCAAAACATCCTTGGACACTAAAAAAGGAACAGATAAAATATAAAGGGGTCCTTTAACCGAGAGAGAGACAGGCCTGGGAGAAAAGGCGAGCGTCCTGCTTGCCGTCTAGCCAGATGTAGCCGCAGCCCATGCCGTAGAAGCCGCTGCTGAGGTCGGTGCCGCTGACCGGCAGGCATTCGATGTTGAGGACTTGAATCCTCGACAGCTTAAGGGAGCAGAATTTGGCGCAAATAGCCTCCTTGCCCTGAATATTCTCGCCGTCGAAGGTCATCATCGCGTCTTCCCTGTACAGGTTCGCCAACTTCTTCTCCGCTGACTCCTCCACCGCCAACTCCGCCAACTCCTTCTCCGCCCACTCCGCTCGCAACTCCACCAACTCCTCTAATATCGAGAAGTGGTTCTTCAGGAACCCCTTTGCCTTGGGTATAAGATCTTTCGTCTTCTCTCCTTGGGATGGATCCATGGTTTCTCGATCGATGGTCGTCTTCTCCCCTTCTGGTTCTCTTCTCTGTGCTTCGGATCTACGCGATGCAAAGACGACACCCCAAGACTAAAGAATAAACCCTAGGGCTGATCGATGGTCGTCTTCTCCCCTTCTGGTTCTTTTCTCTGTGCTTCAGATCTACGCGATGCAAAGACGACACCCCAAGACTAAAGAATAAACCCTAGGGCTGATCGATGGTCGTCTTCTCCCCTTCTGGTTCTCTTCTCTGTGCTTCAGATCTACGGGATGCAAAGACGACGCCCCAAGACTAAAGAATAAACCCTAGGGCTGATCGATGGTCGTCTTCTCCCCTTCTGGTTCTCTTCTCTGTGCTTCCGATCTACGCGATGCAAAGACGACACCCCAAGACTAAAGAATAAACCCTAGGGCTGATCGATGGTCGTCTTCTCCCCTTCTGGTTCTCTTCTCTGTGCTTCAGATCTACGCGATGCAAAGACGACACCCCAAGACTAAAGAATAAACCCTAGGGCTGATCGATGGTCGTCTTCTCCCCTTCTGGTTCTGTTCTCTGTGCTTCAGATCTACCCCATGCAAAGACGACACCCCAAGACTAAAAAATAAACCCTAGGGCTCTGAGGGCTTTCTTTTTATTTGGACTTAACCCGACCCGGAAGTTCCGGTCCGGTCCGGATAAAAATACTAAAATGCCCTCTTTTTCCTCTCTTTCTTTTTTTTTTTTTTTAATCTTTTTCCAGTTCAGCCCCTTGCGCCTTTTCGACTACTTCTTCATTTTTTTGTTATTTAATTTCGTTTTTTATTTTATAAGTAGCTATGCCCCCGTAACTTGGCTGTCCAACGGATAGATCGGGCAGGATTGAAAACGGTCCTACTCCTATTGACCAATTTAATCTGTTTTAACATTTTCGTATGATATAAATTTGATGATACATACCCGACCCGATCCATACTCAACTCAACCTGTTGATACCTAAATTTTTGCCCAAAAAAATCATTTCAAAAAATGGAAACTTGTTTTTCTACAAAAATATTTCATGTCAAATTATTGCATGTAGATTATCTAGTTGTTTAGTATAGTTTTTTTTTAATGGAAGATGTTTTTCCTTTTTTAAAAAAATATTTTAAAAATTAATTAATTAAAAATATTTTTTTTTTTTTTTTTTTAAAGAGCAAGTTGGGGCCAATGATCTAAATGTGACTAGCAAAGCCCAAAAGGTCAGATTGGAATTCAAATGGCAAGTTGAGGCCAAAATGCAATTTCTAAAAGTTGAGGGACCAATTCACAAATTTCGCAAAATTTCACCCGAGCCCTTAAATCATCATCTTGGCCCTAAATTAAGTTGAAATTGAACTTGGGCCAGGTCCAATCAATCAAATTGGGCCAAAATGACCAAACTTACATTGAATTGGGCATTTTCGGGTAAAAGAATGGCCAACTTTGAGGGACTCTCTTGCAAAATTGGGTAGAGACAATTGCGAAAAATGGTCAAGATCATAAACTACTATAAAAGATCTTGCTAATTAATTAAAAATTACAGCCAAATTGATGGATTAAAGCATTCAAATCAACAGCCAAAAGTCAGTCCACGAGTTGGTCTCAATTCGGAATTGTTGAGTAAGCAACTTGATGGCCCCACCATATCCTCCTCAGCTGCCCAACCAGCCCGATATTTGCACGTGATGGAAGACCATATATAGTAGTGCAAGTGGACGAAAAATGGCCAGGGATAAGCTGCTGAAAGCACCGGAAAATCGTAGCAAAATCCACACACTCAATAACTGTAGAAATTGAAAAAATTGGCTAAGTCAGAGAGTGGGTGGACTAGCTCAGTTGGCAGGCTTGGTAGAGGGGCAAAAAGCCAACCAAGAGATTGATGAATTCATTAGATAAGATCTATGAAGTGTGCTCTTTCGGGGAATAAGAGGTAGAAGACAAGAGGCACGAGGGAGAACTCACGGTCGTCCTCCAAAAACACCTCCAGAAGCAACTCAAAAGAGAACCCAGAAAATTCCAGATCAACCTTCAGAGAGAAAAGTGAAATTTTCACAAACTTGCAGCCAAAATTAGCCAAAACCTTCAACTAGAGAGTGAAACTTCACTCAAAGATCTTTCAATCCATTGGTCACATGTCCAAAATGGAGTTTGGTAAAGTCTCCTAAATCCCCCTGAAAATCACCCCCCTGGCGGGTTAAGAGAGTCCTAAAAATTTTCTAGGTGTTGAGCCCGGTTGGTCACGAGCAAGGAAAAACGAGTCTTTTTGCGAAAAGGGAGAGACAAATGAGGAAATCCATGAGCTACAAGCCAAACTAGAATATTTATAGGTTGGGTTAGTTCTAATTTGGCCAACAAAAGAGGTTCGAAGCCTAATTTCAGAGGTCAATCAAAACCTTTGTTGTCACCCTTTTCTTTTGCAGATCTCACTTTCAGTTTGAAGGAGCCATTTTCCACGTGCCCCACCCCCGGAGGATAATTTCTCTTTTCCTCAACCAAGACTCACTTGAAAACGAAATTAGGAAGCAAGGTAAGCATCCTAGATGTTTTTCTATTTGAGTTCAAACATGTTTTGATCACGAAAATCAAGAGGAAAACTAGTCCGGAGAACTGAATTTCGAGACTGAAATTTTTCTAAATGTTTAAAACCTCTTCAATACCCCTACATGCTTGACTTGTTACTCCCCTTTGCATGCGTTTTTTTTTTTTTTTTTTTGTGACTTTGATGAATGTTATATGGGAGTATGAATAATGCATAAGACAACCCGGTTTAGTTTTTAAATTTCCTTGTGAACCATGAAACTGCCTATAACATGAGCCAAAAACCAAGCAAACCCACATTGAGACATGTTGGGCCAGAGTAGATCATGCATGTATACTTCTTGGGACGTTCGTTTTGATGCATCCGGTTGATCGTTTTCGGTGACGTTTGTTGCATTTGAAAGGATAACTTGCATCGGGTTTTTCTTTTCCGCGTTTATTTTCAAGTCATTTTAATTTCTTGGATGTTTACTTACCATATCACTTTTCATTAATTTGAGTGTGAATTTACCTTCTAAATTATGTCAGATTAGTCTAGAATTAAAAAAAAAAAAAAAAAAAAACTACAAAAACATTTGCATGGACACTTAGTGGTTTTATAAGTATTGTAATTGGTAATCAAGATTATATAATCATTTAGATAAACAACCTTTCGAGTTAGTGGTACCGCAGGGGCGCTAATAGAAACATTGACGTAATTAAGTCCCCGTTCCTAAGAATCTCTGGTTGCATAGGAATTGAGACAACACTCCCACGTCTCGATTGATTTCTAGCCAACCCCAATAGACTAGTGGCGACTTCTAGAATTACATAGGTTGTTAAGAACTAAAAAAAATAAAATCCAACGTCGCGCGAGGTATGGGCTTGGGAGAGCCCGCGCCTAATTTAGGGCCGTTGGTCCACCTCTTTAGGCAAATGCCTCTAAACCTTTCTTCCTTTTCCCCGGATGGAAAAAGAGAGGTCGTGACAGCTTGGCGACTCCGCTGGGGACTTGGTTACAAACCTTAGAGAACTTAGGCCGTAATAACTTGGTTGGTCGTTTACTAACATGGAATTCATTTGATAGCGCGTGTCAAAGCCACGTGGAAAACAAGGTTAGTCCATTAACAATGTGTTAATTGTTTTTGTAGGTTTGGAGTAATAAGGGGTGGAGTGTGTGTTGACCCATTTCTTTTGCAAGAAGGTGTAGGAATGTATGTCTATATGGATGGAAATTGAAGTGTTGTTTGTATATCAATTGTTGTGCATGCCTTTATACTTACCTTAGCACTACACATTTACACACACAACCCGCGATCTAAAACCCCTATCGCATCAAGAAGCCCATAGGAGGTGCCAAAAGATGGAACCCGTGCGGGGAATGACCCATGGCTATCCATTTTTTGGTCCCGCTCATTTTGATTAATGATAAAAAGAACTGTATGACGTAAATGAGGAGTGGGGAAAACTCTTTTGATCTAATTGAAATGGGAACCTTTAGCCTTTAGAATCATACCTCTTAGTGAGCCTCATGAGTCGACATGCGATGTGTCTTTGTGTTTACCGCATTTTTTTCTCTCTATCGAAGGTACCCTGGTATTTTATTCCCCCGATTTAAATAATGTTTTTTGTACATATAATGTTTTATCATAAAGATTAGCTTATTTTGTGACATATGGTGATTGATCAAAATGCCTATTTAGGTTTAGATACCATGGGTTTCCCTGAGCTTCGTATTATCCCAATCCCCAATCCCAAAGAAGGCGTTGTTAGACATGTGGGATGCACTTGATGCGAGCAAGAAGACTTTTGTAGAGAAGAAACTTGGCTATCTTAATTTTTCTCTTATATCGAGTCCCACGTGCCATTAGTGAAGGCCATGGCTCATTTTTGGAACCCCAAGACTTCAACGTTTGTGTTTGGTCATCATGAATTGACCCCAACTTTAAAGGAGTTAGAAATCATTGTTGGCAATGTCCCTGCATTCGGTCTTGTCGACCCTCCTTTAGGAGTAGATCCTATCCCACTATCAAGTCAATTCCTAGGAGTTCCTCCTCTTGAAATTAAAGAACTTCTTAATAGGAATTCAAAAGGCCTCCCTTTGTCTTTCATCGAACAAAGATTCCGTAGTTTTCTCCCAAGCCCCAATCCTCAAAATGCTCAAATTTTCCTTCTAGCATTCTTTGGATTCGTTCTTTTCCCGTTCACCCAAAAGACAATGGATCCTAGCGTTGCTCATATTGTCTATAGAGTCCTTCACCTTAAGGGATTTACACACATGCTTCTTGCCGAAATGTTCCTCTCTCTCAACCGTTTCAAAGAGGACAAGGGTTCGATCCTTAGAGCACCTATAGGCATCCTTCAAGTTTGGATTCTCTCTCACTTAAAAGTATTTGGAGGGAATTTGGCTATTACCAACATCGATAAAGATACAAACCCTCTCACCAAACTTAAGGATATAGAAAAATTCCTCCATGCTTGGACATTCCGTGGTTGGGTAGAACTTTTTGAAAATATCACCCTAAACCAAATCTTATGGCAAGCCCCTTGGATTCCTTAAAGCACGACTTATGAGCGGTCACGATGACCCGATTCCACTCTTAGGTTTGACAGGATTCACGTCTTATTACCCTTTAAGAGTAGTTCTCCTTCAAAGTTGGGGTTGTTTCATTTTGACTTTCGCGATAAGGCTATCAAAGGGAACCAAATCGAAGACATGAAGAAAGAAGTCGAAAACATCGTCAACATCCTACATCATTGCCCACCAAGGGATATTGAGTGGGTTATTCAGTTGGAAGGAGAAATGAGAGAGCACCACGCATCAAGAGGATATATTGATCGTTGTATTGAACCCGAAGTTGCCGTCGTCATTCCAAAGTTTCCTACGAAGCCAACTCCGAAGGAAATCCAAATGGAGCGGATTATAAGGGAAAGGGATGAAGCTTTGGCTAAGGTGGAGCATTTGACCGAAGCAAATAAACGCATCCACAAGTTGCTTTGAGGGGAAAATTGAACGATTAGTCATATTCCATTAGAGTTGTGTTTTTAGAAAAGTTGTATAAGGTTTTCCTTATGTGAAATTTTAGTAGCAATGTACTTTAGCGGATGTATAGGGATTTTCCTTCACAATTTTTTATGTAATTAGTGACGTCTTTCCCTCCCTTTTAATACTTTGATTCTAATGGAATATGAGATGGGCATTTTGATCAATCATCATGTGTTACCCCTTTCATTGTATAATTTCCTATGACAAAATATTGATAAGAAGCCACTTATGTGAGATTTGGCTTATGCAAGGGGTTTGTTATTTCTATTTCGTTATAAGAAAATATAAAATTGAAGGGTTTTAAGTTTTTTTTTTATCTTATTTTTCATCTTTTGTATGCTGATTTGTTTGTTCTTTTGTTTTATTTGTACTAAACAAGGTACCGACAACACGGCTTTAAGACGATCGCCCATCAAGACCGGTTCTGTAGCTGCAAAGATGAACACAGAAGAACAAAATGTCCGTTTTAATGCCTTGGATAATAGAATCACCGACTTGGCAACCCAATTTGCCCAATTTGTGAATGAGATTCGAGCTAGTCTAGTGGCTGCAACCCCCAATAGAGACGTGCTCGTGCCTACTCCTGAAGCTAGCAATGCCAACGTTAGGGAGAACGTTGCTGAAGAGATTCCCCATCAAACACCCGTAGTGGTAGAACTTGACCCCATCTCGGAGGCCATCTCAGCTCGAATGGAGGAGGAGAACAAAAAAAGATTTGCTAAGCTTGAGGAGAAGCTTAAAGCCATACAGGGATATGAAAGTAACATGATCGAGGATCTGTCTCGATACGCCAAAATGGACTTTCTTGAGAAGTTTGAAGTTCCCGATTTCGCTAAGTATGATGGTACCGGCGATCCAAAAGTCCATCTGAAGTACTATTTGAACAAAATGGGGCGCTATGCGTAGAACACCCCATTACTGATTCAAACTTTTCAGGAGAGTCTATATGGCCCGGCCTTGCAATGGTACATTCTGCTGGAACCAGAAAAGATGGAAAAATGGGAGGAATTGGCGGAGGCATTTGTGCCGCAATATAAATACAATACCAAGATTGCATCGACGTGCAAAGTGTTAACGTGCATGGAGAAAATGAGAAATGAGTCATTCGGGTCATTCGCACAAAGGTGGTGCACCTTGGCTGCTCAGGTTCGACCACCACTAGACGATGTTGAAATGGTGAAGCTGTTCCTTAACACCCTTCCTCCAGACTTTTACAACAAAATGATTGGCTTTGACTGTGGAAACTTTACTCGTTTGGTTGCCATCGGAGAGAGAATTGAAGAAGCCATGCATGAAGGTCGGATAACCGAAGGCACAAACAGGAAATTTACTAATAAGGAGAAAGAAGTAGAAGTAGCTTACGTGCAAGCCCTAGCCGAATCAAAACCATTTTCGAATCCTCAAAATCCTTCTACATTAAGAGGGAGGTACCATAATTATGAGCCTAGGAAGTGGACGCCAAGGCAATTCACACCTTTGCCTAGGCCCTTGTCCAAACTGTTGCCCAAGTTACTGTAGAAAGGGTTGGTAGCTAAGGAGATTCCTCGTGACAACCCTCATAAATTCCCAGGGTTCGACCTTACAAAGTCTTACGAGTACCATATGGGTGAGAAAGGCCATGATGTGGATAATTGCCGAGTGCTCCAGAACAAGGTCCAGAGCCTATTGGATAAAGATATCTTGTCATTTAAGGAGACGCAACCCAACATCAAGCAGAATCCTTTACCCGTTCATGTTGGGGATGTCAATATGATTGTGGAAGGAAAGGATAGGAATGTGCAAATGGTTGGGGTTGATGTCCACAAACTATATGAAGATTTGATTTTAACTGGCTATTACAAAAGGAGCGATGAAGATGTCCCAACTCAGAAGAAATTAGAGCGTGTCACCAAGATGATCAACATGGGCATAATCCGAAATGGAAGAGGAGGCCAAGCAAATGAGACGATGACAGCTGTAATTGATTTCTCTCCCAAGAATTCTTGTTGTGAATTTGGGATGGTTGTGGAGAGGTCAGTTGAGGAGGTAAGTGTTGTTGAAATACCAAATGATGTCAACAATGAGGAAGAAGCCTTAGATGCTAAATCCGAGCTAAAGGCTAAAAGAATTGGTAGAAATCGTGAATTTTTTAAGATGGCACTAGAAAAGGGCAAAGTGATAAATACACTAGGCCAACCAAGTGGGAAGTATGACTATCTCGTCAAATACTCACCTTCAAGTTTTTTCATGGATCCTAAAGAAACCGTCCTTGATGGGTGGGGAGGCATAGATGACTTAGCTGAGCTCAAAGAAGAAACCATCGCCATGATGACACTAGTAATCATTGATTTATCTATTGAAGAAGAGCAACGAGACTCTAATGAGTGTGAGTTTAAACATGTGGTTATTGATTTGGCGACTGAGGAGTTCAAGGATGTGAGTTTAAACATGTGGGAGAGGCTGAGCCTAAACGGATGGTAATTGAGTTGCCGCCATACGATTAAGATGAGACCCCAAAAAGCCCTATCGCTAGTTTCAATCCTAAGGCAGTTCCGTGGGATTATGGGACAAATGAAGTCGATGTTGTTACCCGATCAGGTTGTTGTTATGCACCCGCAGAAGTTATGGAAAAGAAAGCTGTCACTAATGAGGAAGCGAAGCAATTTTTAGCGATGATGAAATCTAGTGAGTTTGACGTGGTAGAGCAGCTAAGGAAGATGCCTGCTCAAATTTCGCTCTTGGAGTTGTTCAAGACCTCTAAGAAACACAAAAATGCACTATTGAAGGTTCTAAATGAGATACACGTACCGGAGACCATTGGGGATAAGCAGCTAGAGGAGTTCATTGGGTCCATTCTCTTGAAGGACCAAATCTCGTTCTCAGACGAAGATCTTCCGGAGGAGGGACGTGATCATAAAAAGGCCTTACTCATATCGGCCAAGTGTTGTGATATGATGGTAGCCCGGGTCTTAATTGATAATGGGTCCGCTCTGAATATTTGTCCATTAGCCACCCTTCGTCATCTCGGGGTTGGTAAAGAGCAAATTAAACCATCCAAGTATACCGTCCGAGCTTTTGACGGTGTAAAGAAGGAGACAATATGGGAAGTTGAGCTCAACCTTTTGATCGGCCCTACCTCATTCCTAACAAAATTCCAAGTGTTGGATATCCCCAGTGCTTTTAATTTCCTATTGGGTCGACCCTGGATCCATGCTGCTGAAGCTATACCTTCCTCTCTACATCAGATGGTTAAGTTCATTTCGGAGGGGAAAATTATAACCGTTCATGCATAAACTGATTTTAAGATCTTTCAAGAGACATCCATCTCGTATGTGGAGCCTGAGGAGAAGGAGAAATCTAGCTACCATACCTTTGAACTAGTCTCAATGGTCCATGTACTTGTCGGGACCACTGTTAAGAGTCCTGAAATGTCTAGTCTGTCTATCATGTCAAGTAGAGTGCTACTGGAGCACGGTCATATTCCCGGACTGGGATTGGGATTGTATGCACAAGGTATTGCCAAGCCCATTGAAGCCCCCAGGAATCACAAAAGAGTAGGCTTAGGCTACCAAAAAGATCTAGAGAGTCAGTTGAATTATGAAGAGTTTGCCGGTCAAGGCATACATGGCAGAGGTAGAGGCCGAGGTTACCATGGAGGACATATGGGCCGAGGCGATCGTGGAGGCCGAATTATGCGTGAGGGGATACATGGGCCAAAGTAACTGTTGGGGCCGAGGTGTGTGTGGAGGTTAAATGGGACAAATCGAATATGGAAGGGACACTAATGCAATACAAAATCAGCAAGGCTTGCTCCTTCCATCACTAAAGGATCTTTATCCACCATTGGAGAAGACCTTTATCAAGTCACCTGAGCTGCTACAAGAAGAGGAGGGAACAATCTTGGGCATGGCAGACCTATTTGGTGCCAACTATGTGTGTGCCACCTTTGATGATGACAAGGCGGAGCCTTCTGCGAGCTTTTTCCAGCTTTCGGAGTAGGGATGCTACTTACCTATCCTGTTTAGTTTTATGTCATTTCCTTTATGTACTCCCTTACATGTGGAGAGTTGTTTAGCTACTTTTGTTATTTTCGTTTGTAATCAAGGTATTGGATTGTGAGCTGTGGTCCAAGATCTGAACCTTGTAAAATGGCTTTATCATGTTAATACTAATGCATCCATGTTTTATTAAGGGCATGAGGAAGTATTCCATCAGTCCTATGATGATGCTTTGAGGCTTGGACTTCCTCATGACTCCTAGTTTTCAAAGTTTTGGGAAAAGATGTCTGAGAACATAAGGACAATCTCCTTATTCGTATTTTTTCAAATAGTTATTCAAAAGAATTTTTGAATGTGCATCATGCATGGCATTTGTTAAGTGATTTTACTGACCCCCTCATTTGCATCTCAGGCATGTCATTCAACATAATCATGATACCTATGTATGTGACTTGGAATTACCTAATGAAAGTCTCTTCAAATCCGACGAGGATAATGATATCTAGAAAGACATCGAAAGAGATTGGATTCGTCATGAAGAATCTAAACCCTTGACAGCCGAACAAACAATTACTGTAAATCTTGGCGACACTAGAAAATGTTAAGGAAACCAAGATTGGGGCAGGCCTTTCGAGATCGAGGCAAAAAAGAATGGTTCGGTTCTTAAAGGAATATCAAGATATATTCGCATGGTCCTATGCGGATATGCCGGGACTAGACCCAAAAATCGTGGAGCACACTCTGCCAACTAACCCAAATATGTCACCAAAAAAGCAAAAACTTCGAAGAACAAACCTGAACTTTCTAAGAAGATTGAGGGAGAAGTTATGAAGCTATTGAAAGTAGAATTCATCGAAGTATCTCATTATGTTGATTGGATGGCTAACATTGTTCCGGTCATGAAGAATGATGGACGGGTTAGAGTTTGCATAGACTATTGAGATTTAAACCGAGCAAGCCCGAAGGATGATTTCCCGTTACCGCATATTGATGTTTTGGTTGATAGCACCGCAGGATTTGAACTATTCTCCTTCATGGATGGGTTCTCTGGATACAACCAGATTAGGATGAAAGAGGAGGATAAGAGTAAAACATCCTTCATTACACCATGGGGGACCTTTTGTTACAGGGTGATGCCGTTTGGCCTAAAGAATGCGGGAGCCACATATCAAAGAGCAATGGTCACCTTATTCCATGACATGATGCATGAGAAAATAGAGGTATATGTCGATGATATGATTGCCAAATCAAAGCATGGAGAAGACCATATTAGGGTTCTAAAGAAGTTATTTGATCGACTTAGAAAATTTAAGCTGAAACTTAATCCCGCCAAATGCATATTTAGGGCAAAGTCTGGGAAGCTATTAGGTTTTATGGTTAGTAGCCGAGGCATCGAAATCAATCCGTTAAAAGTTAAAGCCATTTGCGACCTCAAAGCTCCCTTTATTGTCAAGGAAGTTCAAAGTCTCCTGAGTAGATTGAACTATATCGCAATATTCATTTCTCAATTGTCAGAGACAGCCAAACCATTCTTCAAACTCCTGAGGAAGAATACTAAGATTGAATGGGACGCCGAATGCCAGAAAGCCTTTGAAGAGATAAAGCAATACCTTCTTCAGCCACCAGTGCTGGTACCACCAGTCCCAAGAATACCGCTAGTCCTCTACTTAACCATCCTTAAGGAGTCACTAAGGGCCATGCTTGCCCAGAAGAGGCCAAGTGATCAAAAAGAATGCGCGATATATTATCTCAACAAGAAATTCACTGTTTCTGAGATGAATTACTTAGAAGTGGAAAAAACATGTGTAGCATTGATTTGGGTACTGCACCGGCTATGCTAGTACACTCTCCACCATCAGATTTTGCTTGTGTCAGAGAATGACCCAATCAAGTATCTGTTAGAAAAGCCAGCTTTAGTTGGAAAGATAGCTAAATGACAAGTCCTAATTTTCGAATTTGATATACGAAGCGTAGCACAGAAATCAATCAAAGGGAGGGCCATAGCTAATATGTTGGCTAAAAATCCTAGAGAAGCAGAATTTTTCGACACAGCGGACTTCTTGGACAAACGTATTTTGGTAGTAGCAAATGATAAATGGACCATGTACTTCGATAGGGCTGTAAATTTATCGCTCCGGGACCGAGGCAATTTTGATCTCTCCAACTGGCCAACATCATCCCGTAGCTGCAAAATTGATGTTCCCCTACACTAATAATATCTCAAAATACGAAGCGTGCATCATCGGCTTGCAATTAGCCATTGACATGAATGTCAAGAATTTACAGGTATATGACGATTCTGCACTTATTATTATGCAAACAGAAGGTTGCTAGCAAACACGCGATCCTAAGCTGATCCCATATCATGAATTCCTTGAAAAATTAATGAAGGAATTCAAGGAAATATCCTTTGAATATTTTCCAATGTCTCAAAATCAATTTGCTGACGCATTGGCCACATTGTCATCAATGTTGCATGTGACGGAGGGATTGGATATTGAGCCATTAAAGATTGAGATTCTCAAACACCCAGCTTACTATATGTCAATTGAAGGCGAGCTAGACGGAAAGCCATGGTACCACAACATCTTGAATTACCTCTAGCTGGGAGAATTTCCTCAAGGATGTGAGGTAGCTAACAAGAAATATATCAAGAAGTTAGCGTCAAAATTCTTTGTTTCTAGCAGTGTGCTCTACAAAAGATCATTTGATTCAGTCCTGTTGAAATGTGTTGATGCTAGAGAAGCCAACTAGTTGATGAAAGAAATACACAAAGGAGAGTGTGGACCACACATGAATGGTCACCTTTTAGCAAAGAAGATCATGAGGCTCGGATATTTCTGGTTAAGCATGGAAACCGATTGTATCAAACATGTCCGCTACTGTCATCGGTGTTAGATTTATGGAGACAACGTCAATGCCCCACCTAACGAACTACACTTGATGTCTCAGCCGTGGCCATTTTCCATGTGGGGAATCAATATAATTGGGCCAATTAACCCCAAAGTTTCTAATGGGCATCACTTAATTTTGGTAGCTATTGATTATTTCACAAAATGGATTAAAGCGAGTTCATATGTCAATGTCATCACAAAAAACGTAGCAAAATTCATTCTTCGTGACATCATTGCCTGTTATGGTGTACTAGAAGCCATTGTTACTAATAACAGCTCGAATTTGAATAACAAGATTGTGGACGAATTGCTTCATGAATTCCAAATTCGCCATTTGAACTCGTCACCTTATCGCCCGCAGATGAATGGAGCAGTGGAGGCAGCTAACAAAAACATAAAGAAGATCCTATCTAAGACGACGGACAATTATCGTGATTGGCATGAACAATTGTCATATGTGTTGTTGGCATATCGAACCTCAATACGTACTTCGACGGGGCAACGCCTTACTCACTTGTATATGGCATGGAGGCAGTCTTACCAATAGAAGTGGAAGTTCCCTCGTTGAGAATTCTCTCGCAGATTAAACTCTCAGAAGCTGAGTGGATGTAGCAGAGATACGAATAGCTGAATATGATTGATGAGAAGAGACTTAGTGCACTATGCCATGGTCAATGCTACCAGAAGCGAGTTGCGAAATCCTTTAATCGCAAAGTTCGACCGAGACATTTCCAAGTGGATGAACTTGTGTTGAGGAAGGTATTGCCTATCATACTTGACCCACGCGGAAAATTCACTCCAAATTATGAAGGCCCTTTTGTCATTAAGAAGATACTACCCGGTGGGGCTTTAATTCTGGTAGAAATGGACGACCGTGAGCTGCCAAAGCTTGTAAATGCTGATGCAGTCGAGAAATACTTTCCATGAATGAAATTAGTGCTATAGAGCCTTTTCTTGTACAACCCGAGTCACTTAGCACTTGCATCATGCATTTCATGCATACATTCTATACATGCATATGCATTCATGTTATGTATATCTAGTTGCTTTGATGGAAATATCGTAAAACGAAGAAAATTAAAATGACAAAACAAAATGGCAATGGTCCACATTCGAGATATTCCTAGGAGTTCTCGAATACAAAATCAGGAGAAGAGTAACCTGGTATCATTTCCGATATACCCTCTCTAACCTCTTTTTTTGACATAGTCTCCCTATTTGGCAGGAATGTCAATATTCGAAGAATAAAGCCAAGAAATTGATTTAAATAGAATACATATCGACTAAGCAAGTATGTGGAGGTAACACATGCCAAATTCACCTAACTTGGTTTAAAATATGTGTTATTCTAGAAACGGTTCAATTAAATAAAAAAGAAGCGCCTCATGGACACTACTAGCGCTTCGGCCTAGTGGTATGGGGAATGAAGTGGTCGAGAACAGCCCGGGGTTCGATCCTCGGAAACGGCAACGAGTTTGCCATAAAATGTAATAAATAAATAAATAAATAAAAATTTGCATCTTTTATTTTTGCAAAAAAAAAAAAAAAGGAAAATACTTGGGCTAATGAGACCAAAGGCCTGATATTCTCTTCAAGCCTTAAAACAATACGTTCATTCCGCTGTTTGCCGCCAAATGGTGAAACTGACCAAGGGTAATGTTGTATTGTCTCCAGTTTTATGATTCCTGAGGATTCATGTACTAACACATTCCCTTTTGTTCTTCGTAGGTCGCCTAACTACTAAGGCAGAGGTAAGTACCCTTCTTCTCAAAATCAAATGGAAAACAAATGGAGAATTTCCATCGCAAAAAAAAAAAAAAAAAAAAAAAAATCTAGTGTTTTTTAGAAATAAGCCAAAAAAAAAATGGAAATTGAAGAAACAAGTTTTCCACAAAGTTTGCAAAAAAAATTATTACCTTTAAATTGTCCATCCACTTGACGGATCAGTCATTTTGAATCATAATTCCGAATGGAGATTAATCCATCCAGATGATCTCAGCAAAAATGAAAGGCGATGTTACTCATGCCAAGCGAGAAACACTTAGGATGAGGAAAGGCAACCCATTTCCAAACATGTCCTTTAAGCACTCTGGGATTTGAGCAAAAAAGAAAACCCGTGTTTTTAAGGTAAATGAATTCATTCGCAAGCAGTACATAGATCAAGATGATAAGAGGCATTTCTTTCCTCTATCATACACACCACGGGTGACAATAGTTAGCCCATTTGAGCCTTTTAATATGAAGAATTTTCTACAAAATACCCCTGTCAAGAACCACCCCACAATGGGGCAATTATGGAGGTTTGGGTTGACATTATTTGGAGAGGAAAGATGAGAAAGACTTCTTTGCTCTCACTTACATAAATCTTTTGTGGTAACTTCAGATGAATTCTTATGGAAACTTGAAGCATCCCGAGGTGAAGAAGAGCATTCATTTCTCCACCCAAACATAGATACCCTTTGCTTAAACCAAGTTGAGCCTAATCATTCATTTCCAAAACCTGAGTGGTGATTATCTCCCTACATTAGGGGTAGGGCACATGATTTACCAATGCAATTGATGTCTACATGAGAATATGAAAAGCATCTCAAAAATCCTAAAAGCTGAAAAAGTCCAAAAGAGCGAAAGTCAAATGAAAATTAAGGGGTATGAAAAAGTAGTGTGCCTGGTAAAAGCAAGGCCAATACTCGGGAAAAAGAAATACTTGCACTAAAGAGAAAATCATTGTAAATGCAAAATTCATTATGCTAAGATGATTAGTCAAAGGACTTTTGAGATAATTTGAATTTTAAAAGTCAAGTGCTTAAAAAATGGATGATATGGTAATGATGCCATGATAATCACTAACTCTCAACTATCCCTCTTCGAAAAAATGCTGAGCCTTTTGAGCCTATCACTGAACCAACATTACAACCTATTCCCGAAGTCTCTTCAGATTGGGATAATTCGAGTGGAAATTAGGACTTTCTAAAGAAGACACCACTTGAAGAAGTGAGAGCAAGGTTGTTCTATCTCATCTTAAGGTTTCTTGACTTGTAAACCTGACGAAGATGTCCATCGGTGATTAATTCATTTCATAGCCAGTGATGCTTATCCATTGCTAAAACCATGACCAAACCTGCACTATGGTCCATCTAAAAGACATTTTAGATTGGTCAATGTGTACTTAATGCGAATGATTCAAAGCCTTGCACACTGGAAGAGTGAGGTTGAGTGATCAGTTTATTTCCCACATGAATAGATGGGATCAAATAGCCATTTTCTTGAGAATATGCAAGAAGCCCTTTCTGACTAGGGGTCCTTGCTTGGCATAATTAACAGACCTTTCTCATAAGTCAAGGTCATTTCAACAAGAATTTTTCTCCCAAGAGAGTTTGACGATTGATATCATCCAAGCGTGATGACAATTTTACGAGTTTGTCAAGTAGTCGAAATTAATTTGATTTGTTTATGCAATCATTGCCTTCTCATTACCGATACACTCTTGATATTGTTTCTAATGACATATGTTGGAATTGACCTCATCTAGTATGCTACTTGTTATAATGAATTCTATTTGATGTGTAGTATCCATTTCAGAATATTCTCGAATGATAGGTTTCTCCACACACAAAAAAAAAAAAAAAAAAAAAACATGCACTTTCAAGAGATTTTGGTTATCCATAAACCACGCAATTCCAAAGGGTTCATGGGTCAACCTTAAACCATGCATTTTCAAAAGGTTCTTGGTCATCCTTAAACCTTGCAATTTATAAGGTTAGTGGGACTGCCTCAAACCACATGGTTAGTGAGTCTGCCTCAAACCACACGATTAGTGGGACCGCCTCAAACTACACGGTTAGTGGGACCAACTCAAACCACACGGTTAGTGGGATTGCCTTAAACCACAAGGTATGTGCGACTGCCTTAAACTATATCCTTAAACCACACTTTTCAAAATTTTCACAGGTACATCCTTGAACCATGCTCTTTACATTTAGCTCACTTGCATTTTCATTTTATTATTGTCAAAAAAAAAAAACCAATAACCAAAAAAATATAAAAAAAAAAAAAAAAAAAAAATTAGGTGTCGCCTTATCTTTGAAAAAAATCTCTTTGAGCTTCCTTCCAAAGAAGGGCAGCTGTTGACATCTAAATTTTTGCCCAAAAAAATCATTTCAAAAAATGGAAACTTGTTTTTCTACAAAAATATTTCATGCCAAATTATTGCATATAGATTATCTAGTTATTTAGTATATTTTTTTTTTTAATGGAAGATTTTTTCCTTTTAAAAAAATTATTTAAAAAATTAATTAAAACTAAAAAAATTAATTAATTAAGAATACATTTTTTGTTTTAAAAGAGCAAGTTGGGGCCAATGATCTAAATGTGACTAGCCAAGCCCAGAAGGTCAAATTGGAATTCAAATGGCAAGTTGGGGCCAAAATGCAATTTCTAAAAGTTGAGGGACCAATTTGCAAATTTCGCAAAATTTCACCCGAGCCCTTAAATCATCATCTTGGCCCTAAATTAAGTTGAAATTGAACTTGGGCCAGGTCAAATCAATCAAATTGGGCCAAAAGGACCAAACTTACATTGAATTTGGCATTTTCGGGTAAGAAAATGGCAAACTTTGAGGGACTCTCTTACAAAATTGGGTAGAGACAATTGCGAAAAATGGTCAAGATCATAAACTAATATACATGAGCTTACTAATTGATTAAAAATCACAGTCAAATTGATGGATTAAAGCATTCAAATCAGCAGCCAAAAGTCAGTCCACGAGTTGGTCTCAATTCGGAGTTGCTGAGTAAACAACTTGGTGGCCCCACCATATCCTCCTCAGCTGCCCAACCAGCCCGATATTTGCACGTGATGGAAGACCATATATAGTAGTGCAAGTGGACAAAAATGGCCAGGGATAAGCTGCTGAAAGCACCGGAAAATCGCAGCAAAATCCACACACTCAACAGCTGCAGAAGTTGAAAAAATTGGCTAAGTCAAAGAATGGGTGGACTAGCTCAGTTGGCAGGCTTGGTATAGGGACAAAAAGCCGACCAAGAGATTGATGAATTCAGTGGATAAGATCTATGAAGCGTTCTCTTTTGGGGAATAAGAGTAGAAGACAAGAGGCACGAGGGAGAACTCACTCCTTCAAAAACACCTCTAGAAGCAACTCAAAAGAGAGAACCCAGAAAATTCTAGATCAGCCTTCAGACAGAAAAGTGAAATTTTCACAAACTTGCAACCAAAATTAGCCAAAACCTTAAACTAGAGATTGAAACTTCACTCAAAGATCTTTCCATCCATAGGTTGCAAGTCCAAAATGGAGTTCGGGAAGGTCTCCTAAATCCCCCAAAAATCACCCTCCTATCGGGTCAAGAGAGTCCTAAAATTGTGTTGAGCCCGGTTGGTCACGAGCAAGGAAAATCGAGTCTTTTTGTGAAAAGGGAGAGACAAATGAGGAAATCCATGAGCTACAAGCCAAACTAGAATATTTATAGGTTGGGTTAGTTCTAATTTACCAACAAAAGAGGTTCGGAAGCCTAATTTCGGAGCTCAACCAAAACCTTCATTGTCACCCTTTTCTTCTGCAAATCTCACTTTCAGTTTGAAGGAGCCACTTTCCATGTGCCCCCCGGAGGATAATTTATCATTTCCTCGACCAAGACTCACTTGAAAACGAAACTAGGAAGCAAGGTAGCATCCTAGATGTATTTTTATTTGAGTTCAAACATGTTTTGATCACGAAAATCAAGAGGAAAACCAGTCCGGAGAACTGATTTTCAAGGCTGAAATTTTTCGAAGTGTTTAAAACCTCTTCAATACCCCTGCATGCTTGACTTGTTACTCCCCTTCGCATGCGTTTTTTGTTGTTGTTGTGACTTTGATGAATGTTATATGGGAGTATGAATAATGCATAGGACAACCCGGTTTAGTTTTTAAATCTCCTTGTGAACCATGAAACCGCCTATAACATGAGCCAAAAACCAAGCCAACCCACATTGAGACATGTTGGGCCAGAGTAGATCATGCATGTATACTTCTTGGGACGTTCGTTTTGATGTGTCCAGTTGATCATTTTCGGTGATGTTTGTTGCATTTGAAATGATATGTTACCTATTTTCATCCAGATGGAGTAATGTTTCGTATAGATGTTGCATGTGATGGTTGCCGGGGCTTCAAATCTGGGTATATGACATGGCTATTTGACCTGGGTTCAACACCAGATTTGCGAAAACGGCTCCAACCCGCATATTGGAGGCCGTTTTCAATTGGTTATTGCATGTTGTAGGCTGTGATTTTTTGTTAAACCTGTTCTTTGCATGTAATAGAATGTCCTTGATACTTCGCTTTCACATGAGATTGCCTATGGTCGAGATTGAAGGCCGCGAACATGGCCCGAGGAAGCCGCTTTGGGGCAATTTGATGCAAGCTAAGTATTTGATAAAATATTGGAACCAAGCTTCGATTTTGAAAGGGTTGATTTGAGCTCGATTATTGTGATGTTCATGTGCTGTGATGTTTAATGTTAGCATATATCGGTTTAGAGAATTATTATTTTTTAAAAAAAATTAAAAAAAATTAAAAAAAATTGCAAACAAAATTTCCAAAAAAAAATCCATAAATTTTCAAAAAAAATATAAAAGTGATAGATGGTATCAAATTAAGGTAAAAATGACATCCATGAAATTTTCTCAATTTTAAAAGGTCATTTTCCTAATTTAATGTTATTTTGGTATTTTATAATCATTTTTGTAAGTGATCTATTTTTGGTAGATTAAAATTATTTAGAGTAGTTTCATGCATATTTAAATTCCCATTTTGCTCACGGGGGTCCTATTCCGGGGTGTGATAACAAGGCCATGCAATATTATTTGCCTGACTTGTATTGGGTTTTCCTTTTCCGCAATTATTTTCAAGTCATTTTAATTTCTTTGATGTTTACTTACCATATCACTTTTCATTAATTTGAGTGTGAATTTACCTTCTAAATTATGTTAGGATTAGTCTAGAATTAAAAAAAAAACTACAAAAACATTTGCATGGACACTTAGTAGTTTTATAAGGATTGTAATTGGTAATCAAGATTGTCTGGCTATTTAGATAAACAACCTTTCAAGTTAGTGGTACCGCAAGGGCGCTAATAGAAACATTGGCGTAATTAAGTCCCCGTTCCTAAGAATCTCTGGTTGCGTAGGAATCGAGACAACACTCCCGCGTCTCGATTGGTTTCTAGCCGACCATAATAGGCTAGTGGCGACTTTTAGAATTACATAGGTTGTTAAGAACTAAAAAAAACAAAATCCAACGTCGCGCGAGATATGAGCTTGGGAGAGCCCGCGCCTAATTTAGGGCCGTTGATCCGCCTCTTTAGGCAAATACCCCTAAACCCATTTTATTTGGACTTTTCTTTTTTAAATCCATCTGTGATCTATATATCTATTTTAAGATGAGTCATATATGACCCACTTTCATCAATGTGAGTTAAAATATAGGTCTCTCACCCATTTCGACAGCCCTACCTATAATCCGTTACCATCAATCATCTTACAAATTTTCTTAGTTGTCTCGGAATATAGTAGCTGTGTTATCTTTTTTATGCTAGAATTGAAAAAGTTCATTTCTTTTATGACGATGGAATTGCTTCATTTTTTTCTCAACCATCTAAACGACTATTTCTTTCTTTCGGAAAAATATTTAGCTGTTTATGTTGTTCCTATTACCATGCCTTTTCAAATACTGATTAATAAGTTGAAGTGAGCTCCATCGCGCCTGTTTTGTAAGATTTGTTCTAGTTTTGGAAGGCCTTTTGGTGATACTGAGAGTCGAGTTCTTTTGACTTTATTTTCCTAATTTTCAAACGAACGAAGGACATCAACAACGCCAACTTTCTTGCGTTTCCCGAAAGGCAAAGTGGAATCCCCCCTTCCTTCAAGTTATATAACTTCGTGGGGTCAATGCACGACACGCGTCCTCTCCACCTATATAAAACACCCCTCTTCTTCCAAAAAACCATCTCATAAATTTACAAGGTCGTCCACGTAGAAATCGTCCTAAAGTTCAGCCCTTTGTAGCTAAATATTAGAACATCACGAGACATCACGGATAAGCGCAAGCGGTACGAGCGCGTGTTCAGCCACTTCGACGGGGACAAGGACGGCAAGATATTCCCCACGGAGCTGCGGCAACACGTGGCCACCGTCGGCGTCGGCAGGGACATCTCGCTGGCGTAGGTGGATGCGACGTGAAGGAGGCGTTCCGGATGTACGAGGTGGACGGCGGTTGGGGGTGCATCACGCCCAAGAGCCCTGAACAGGATGCTGAGCTGGCTCGGCCAGTCCCAGATCCTCGACGGATGCAAGGCGATGATTGCCAGGCTCGATCTCAACGTTGGCGGCGATTTCGGGTCTCGTGTGCTCGCCCTTTTGATTTTTCCTCTGCTTTTGGCATATCATTATTTCAAAAAGATGGATAACATCTGATTAGGCTTTGAGGCAGGCGAATCCCAGCTAGTTTCGAAGTCTCATGATCATTGTTGGCGCATTACCCCTCTTGGAAAAAGGGGGCGAGGGAGACCAAAGCAAAACGTTTCGGTGGGACTTATGAGCATTTCAACTTCCGCAGCAGCAAAACCAAAACCTTTTCTCTTTTCTCTGGACGAGCTCAAGAAACTCTTCTGTGAAATAAAGCCTTGAAGAAAGGTGTCGCCTTTGGACCACTTAGAACGCGTTTGGTAACGTTTCCGTTCAAAAATTATTCCCCGAAACAGAAATAGTTTTTTTTTCTATTTTTGTTCCCTAGAACAATTTTTTAACAGAAGATGGTGTTTGGTAACAATACAAAATTTTTGTTCGTCAAATAGAAAAAGAACAGAAACACATTTGATAAATTTATATAAATTTTTTTCTTTTTTTCTTTTTTTCTTTTTTCTTCCTTTTGGCCGGTCGCCGGCCTCGGCCTTGGCCGGCAGCGATGGCCCGATGGCTGGGCGAGCTCGACCTCTCGGGGGCCGACGACGCTCCGACGAGGTCGTCAGCCCTTGACGGCCGGTCGCCGGCGGTCGTCGGCCATGGCCGACGCCGGCGACCGGCCAAAAAAAGAAGAAGAAAAGAAAAAGAAAAAAAATGGGAGAGAGAAATTGTTTCTCATAAGTATTCTCGGGAACAAGAAATAAGTTTTTATTGTTTTTATTTCTGTTCCAAATTTGTTCTTTGGAACATAAACAAATCCCGGAAACAAAAACGTAAACAAACACGTTTCTGTTCTTTTTTTGTTCCGGGAAACAAAAGAACAGAAATTGTGTTCATGACAACAAAAAAAGAACACAAACAAACAGGCCATTAAGGTATGCCCACTATAATCATGCATTGGGTTCTTTTTCTATTTCTGTATCATTGGGAATGTCAAAGAAAATATGGAAAACATCTGTTTGCTAAACTTTTGATGGATCCGAGCAGATATTGAGGGACTTTTTAAAAGGATTTTATGAAACTATAAAGTGCAGACCAGCCGCCTCGGTCTCCCCATCCCTCTCTCTGTCTCTTCCATATTATGACAAAGTTTAACATGCATATATAACTAGCGATCTATATGTAACGAAAAGAGAACCTGCCTAAGCTGCTTGCTGCGTGCTGAAGATAGTGCCTGGATTGCATGGGAATACATATTCCTCACGTCAGAAACCTTGAACCTGGAAAATTCTCCCTTAAGAGTATGTAAAAAACTCTCTCCAAAAATTGGCACTACTTGAATGCTGTACAAGTATATTCTCCCATCTTCAAAGGAGCACATCGCTGCTACCTCTGCTCTGATAAGCTTTGAGGAGACGAAGTAACAGTTCTTCGTTATCTGGGTTAAAGTCAGCTGCTTTCTCCAGTATACCAATCTTCTTTTCTAGAGTTTGCAAGCGAGCACCTTTCTGTGGCTGCCTACTTACTGCAAATTCTAGCCAACTTTGTCATCCTATTAAACTCCCGAGTTTTGCGAAGCACCTCATCTTCCCAACATTCGTAGAGCATAAAGGTTTCAACCCTGAACCACCATCCTTACATACATTTGGTTAAACTTTTCTGGTGGTCTTTCATCCTCCAAAGCCCAACTGTTTTGAATGAGCTTTCAAGTGAAAGTCAATATTGGGAAAACTGAAAGCCTAATGCTACTAAAGAACTAGTGCTTTCAGCTTGGTCAAATGCTAAAATTATTTTTTTTTCCAAAATTATGCCTACCAATTCTTCAAATTTTCAATTTTGTCCCTTGTTACGTATTTTGTTTTATTTTCTTTTTTAAGAAAAGGGACAAAGCCCCTTGCTGGACCGGCAAAGGACTATAGCCACTGATGATCTAGATCTAGCGCCAATAGTCGTCGATTGAGGTCACCCAAGGTGGCGAGGGTCACGTGACCTAGGTAGCGTGCAACCCAGGCGACCACCACCTGGGTCTCACGGCCTTAAGCAGCCCTCACCTAGGTCTCACGAGGGTCGCGCGACAACACCTACGCTAGATCTGGCTCACCAGCAGTCATAGCCCTTCGCCAATCCGGCAAAGGGTCTTGTCCCTTTTAAAAAAAAAATAAATCCAAAGCCCATTGCAAAAGTGTTTTCCCAAATGCAACTTGAACTCAAAGTCCATTTGTAAAGAGTTTTTAACAAACACAATTTGCATTGTCCCAAATAGTTTTGGCTTTCAGCATTTATATTACACTCAAAATTCATTTGCCAAGCTAAACCAAACGTACGTTTACTGTCCCCTTGAAGTTTTGGGCTCGTGGATTTCCTCGGTGCCAAAATAAGACGCCAAGGCTGAATACTCTGGATACCAGTATCTTCCAGCAGATATTAGTTTACCGTCCAGGGCATCTACATCTACATCACGAACCCTTCTGCTGATACAACATTCTAAACTCAATGCCGACTCAACCGTCTCGACAGTGGGTGCTATAACATAATGATGTTAATTATTCCTAACTGCAGCAAATTTATTATTATTATTATTTTTCATATATTGAAAAGGCATGAAACTATAACAGCTATGTCAAATTTTAAAGCAAAATTAACAAACACGACACGTAAGTGAAACATATGTGAGATACATAGGTAAAAGTCAACAAGTATAAATTTTTATGGTGCATAAAAGCCAGGGGGGGCAAGTGCCCCACTGATAACATTGAGGTGCCGTCCCTGTTTCTAAGACCAAACCACAAACGAAATTATGCACCATACTTTTCAATGGAACAATAGCAAGCAACAAAGTTGAACGGACAAATAAATTGTGATTAAGACCTAAAAGTATTTTTAACTGATTAAAGGAAAGTGGAGTACCATCTGCATCGCTTTCAATAAGAAAGTATATCCCCCAAACAAGTATCACGAGTTTTAGGTTTGGCAACTTTGACTGATACTCCTTCAGCAACTATTGTTGGAGGGTGGTTGATTGGAAATGGACATTGCGGCTATTCAAATGAGATGCATATATAGAATGTTTCGTTGAGGAAAACCAGGTCCAGTCAAAGCTAAAATGGAATAAACTTACGAAGTGTAGCTAGGTATCTCATTCAAGACATTTTTTCCCGCAAGATACTAGAATAAAGCATCAATCAGATAACTGTAGAAACAATTCTGATTGGCAATTCATCTAAGATATGTTGAGTATTGATAAAGATTATGTAGCCCATATCCTATTCCAGTGGCACTTGTGTAATTTAATAAATGCAGACCAGTTTTCAAATCTGGTTTACATCTGCCTGCCTACGTCCCAACAAAAGATTTTGTATTATTCAAATACAGCGATGCTCCATGCCAAAAGAAAGAAAATGCACTTAAGCAAGAAAGGTCGGAAGAAAATTAAAGCCTACGTTTTCCCAAAGAAAATCGTATGTAATTAATGACCATACTCATATTTCACAGGACTGAGGGATTGGAAAACAAAAAAAGAAGAAAAGAAGAAAAGCAGTCCCGGGTCAGGATGAAAAGTGATATCTGAAAGCCCTCAGCACTCAGTGACATTATATATGTGCTTAATAATCCAGACGCGGTGAAGCCTCATTTCCCTCCCAAAAACGTATTACACCACTCTACAAAACTCAACCAGTTCCCTAATAGCCATGCGAATAACCTTTAAAATCAATCCAGAAAGCACATAAAAGAAAGAAGGAGAGGGAGGAAAGAAACTTTAATAATAATTAACAGAACAAAAATTGACTTTGAAAAAGAAGAAAATCCCTTAAAAGGCAGAATCTGCTCCACCAATCCCACAGAACACTGCAATTTTGTACCTTGAATCAACACCTAAAACCTTCCACCTTTCAAAACACTAGCCACCAAACAGCTAGCTACGTAAACCAAAGAACTAGAGGTGGATTTGTCTTACCAATAACAGATAATGCTAGGAAAACTATAGACCATGAGAAATATGTGAACACATACATGAGACAGATCAGGATTAGTGGAACTATTTTGAAGGGAATGCCCAGTAGGTTTGTCAAATTAAATCCATAAAGAAAATGAAAAATCATCAGTTATAATGTCTAACTAGATTGCCAAGTGACAAGCAGAAAGTAGCCCTGGGAGATGTTCAATATAATTTTACCTCAAGCCAGCTACTATGCACGAAATGTTTCTTGGCCACAACTGCATCAAGCAAAATATCCTCGACTTGCACAAGTTGATCGACAAGGACATGTGTGCATTCTCCACAATTCTCAGTCACCAGACCAACTCGAGAAAATAGTTAGCCATGAGGCTATAACTCTATAGGAAATACCGTTGTAACCAATTAAACATCTCATTATAGTCAAAAACCCTTCTATTTTAAATCAACGTAGTATAAGGCAAAAAACCATCTATATAAGCAATTTCTAAAGTCCGAACCATATGTGGAATGAAAGAAAGGTCCCTCTTATGGATAGATCAAATCTACGTAAAGAGAAGCGGAGCCGGTAAATTATCTATTAGGCAGAGGCACCTAAGAAGCCTGTACATGGATATAAACTGAAAAGGGCCACTTTCTCGCCTAAGAATCTGAATATATGAAAAGTGCAGCCACAGAATCAGAAGGCAGTGGGACTCTCAAATCTTCAAAACTCAAACAATATTTTTATGAGTTCCCCTATGAATTCACCAGCCAGTTAGGTACTTCAGTAACTGCTGGAGCTTCAGTGCTATTTGTTCAGTGCAGATGTGCACCAACAGAAACACAGCACACTGACAGAAAGGGACCACCCAAGAATGCTAGGTTCACGCTATTTCTCAAGCCGATAATATGAAGCTATCCCGAGTACAAACACATCCAAGAAAATCATAACAGAAAAGAAAAGATAGAAAGACCTAGCATTTCGACTTCTGCAAGTTACCAAGTTGATGAAATGGCATCTCACTATTCACGACTTAATTGCTGCATTACATTCCCTGGCAGCTAAAATTATGCATGGATTCTGCCCACAAACAAAAGCAATAGACTACAACTCTAAATGCACAGCCGATACTTTTTATCACACCTCAACCTTTTGCCACTTCAAAAGAAGATAATAAAAGCATCCAAAAGAAATTATAACATTCATTTATTCAGAAAGCAAATCCATATCACGCACAAGCCTACGCCTACATCATAAGGCAAGCCAACTAGCTTATGGGATTTAATAAGAAAAAGAAAACTGACCAATTGTGGATACTTTTCTTCGAGACTATGAAATGACGAGGGAGAATCCATGCGGATGACATAAAATACAAGCGGGACAAAACTAAATCTGCCAGATTTCAAAAGACATAATCAGGTAAATGTTCATGAAACTTTCAATGCCAACGCCAATCTTGACCTTTCAAACACTAATCCTTAATCTTAATGTAAAAGATTATGCAAAATAGAAGGCTACTCATTATAAATGTTAATGGACCAAATTTTCTTACAGGCAAACAAGAATGAAGTTACCTGTAGGTTGCATTACCAGTTCCAAAAGAAACCAAATCGCCATCTTTTAAACTGGCTTCCTTGTTAGGGAAACTCATGAACCTTTTCTTGGGATCCAAGATATTTGTTGATAAATGTACCATATTTCAAGCAACCTCTAATCAGGACCTTGGCAGAAGAGGTGGAAGACTCGATTGGCAAGGGACCCGCGTTAGTCATTGCAGCGACAGTTATCTCTGCATGAATCATCGATACTCCCTTCTCTTTGTAGAAAATTATGTCACAACCTGTAATTACAGCAAGGGGTAAAAATCATGACAGTAACTCAGAGACAGCCAACAAACATCGAAGATAGGATTTCCAGTGCCAAAGTTCAGACAGCGATGCTTATATACACGCAAGGTTGTGACTGTTACGCAGCTAAGCTGAAAGTAAGTTCTTGTTTCTCGACAAACAGAATGGTACCCCTTGAGAAGCCAGCGCGTGTATGCAGATCGCACCCAAGATGAATCGAAACCAAACCAACATACCCGGAGGCTTCTATAATTCATCTTATCTGCTCATATCTCCAGCGAAACTAGCAATTCCATCACCTTTCAATGGGCCCTATTCCCCATTGAGATGGGAAACGCTTCTATAATTGTTCCCTCACCCTCCGGCTCCAAGCTTCTTGTGGTGAAGAATTCTGAGACTGATTCTCCAACTCAATTTGAAATCTGGGGTTCGTCTCAGTTGGAGAAGGAATTCTGTGCTCCCCAATCTGTCCACGGTTCTGTGTTTACTGATGATTGGTAATAAACCATATCAGTCTCAAGCTCCAATGAATCTGTTGTATAATGTCAGTAGAAAATTGAAATGATCTCAGAATGAATAGGTTCAAGGGGATATCATGGAGCCATGATGAGTCTCTCATTGCTTATGTTGCCGAAGAGCCAGCTGCTTCCAAGCCCAACTTCAACAGTTCTGGCTATACAAAGGATAACTCAAATGAAAAAGGTCGTTGCAGCTGGAAAGGTCAAGGTGACTTTGAAGAGGAGTGGGGGAAACATACGCAGGAAAAAGGAAGCCAACTCTCTTTGTTGTCAATACTAAGAGGTCCCATTACGCAGTTTTAAAATGCTCTGCTCACTGGCAGAAGTTTGAAATTGCAACTTTAAGATCTGAATTAGCTGGTTGTGTGCAGTGGAGAGGTACAAGCTGTTCGAGGAATCACAAGCTCTCTAAGTACCGGCCAGGTCATATGGGCACCATCAGTTAAAGACACGAATGAATATACGGTTTTTGTTGGGTGGTCATCAAATCTTAGGAAGTTTGGCGTCAAGTATTGCAACAACAGGCCTTGTGCAATATATGCGGTTAAAAACCCATTCCATCAATCAGAAGCTGACAAAGTTGGTGTCAAGTGGGAACATCCTCAATTGGTTTCCTGCTCTTGCAAAAAATTTTCTTTATGTGACTATTATTGATATGACTTTTAAATGTGATTTTAAGAATTCTAGAACATCATCCAATTTTGTAGAGCTGATGCTGGTGTAGATTCTCCTTTGTGTAATTTAACTCAGAGCATCAGCAGTGCTTTCTTTCCCCATTTCAGGTATGCTCCTCTTGGCTCTTTGGATATGTTCTTCATTTGTTATTCGTTTGGGTTTATCATGTAATATTTTTTTACAAAGAATGCCCACAATATTCACTTAATGGTCTCCGTCTGACTCCAGTGATGCTTACCTTCCCTGCAGATCACACCATTACCTGGTGCCTGGCCACAAAAACCTGGATCTGCTACTTTTCCTTTCTTTGGGGTTCAGGTCTCTAACTCTTTCATTCCCTTTGACTTTTGAACAACTTAGGAGCCTTTCATAAGGTGTCTCTCCGACTAATTTCCACATTTGTTTTGTGCAGCCTGTCATAGTGGATAAAAAGGTTTGAAATTGAAGGCGAGTGTAGTGGATACATGTGCTTAAAAGTTCCTGGCCTGGGGCATTTCGTACAGTCTATGCTGATCATGAGCGATACGAAACAACATACTTCAAACCATTCCCAGGATACTATTTTATTGGTGATGGCTGCAACAGGTTAGTTGATACAACTGTTAAATTATTGCTTGAGTTACTTGCTTCTCAAGATCTTCTCTTTTGGTACCTTCATTCAAACATTTTTTATGTGCTCATACGATGTGGCTTTGTTTTTGTTGAGAAACTTCCAAAGACCAATTATTTTCCTTCTTGAAGCATCCAGTGCCTTGAATTGTGGACTAGTTATCTGATGATGCTTCACTTGCCTCTGCAGTGGACACCGGATTGGAACAGCAGAAGTCGAATCTGCTCGTCTCACATCCCAAATGTGCGGAAGCTACAGTTGTTGGTGTTGAGCATGAGGTACTTTAGAGAGGAGTAAATTGATGATAAAATTTTCATTGCACTTGCTTTGCTATCAAATCAACAAATCATGTTTTTGTCTCTAGGTGAAAGGACAAGCCATTTATGCCTTGGTCACTCTGGTGGAAGGTGAACCTTATAGCAAAGAACTGAGAAAAGGCCTCATACTCACCGTTAGGAAACAGGTTTGCATCCCACTAACAGTCATTTTTTTATTTGTAAACTAATTGCTCTTGCTTTCTTAAACTCCCCAAAGTGACTTATATTTGTCCTCTGACAACATGCAAGTTCTTGACAGAGTAACCTCTTAATGTGATGATAATTGTGATTCATCTGATTTTCTTTCCACATGCTAGTCCCACTAAAAACAGATATTGTTGAGCCGCTTGTTTGCTTACTCCTCTGAATCTGTCCTTGGGCTTTGCAAACAGTGCTTAATCCCTTTCGTAATTACCATGGGGCACTATGCTTAAGATCTCACTCGTACTTCTCATTTGATTATTAGATGCCTCTAATTTCTTATTGATTCCCTGGTGACATTTAATGATTTTGATCTTAGCTATCTGAAAGTTATTTGCATATTCTGATTAACAATGAACATATTCATCACATGGAGCTCTATCTCCCTTTACTTACATGAGATGTGTAACGAGAATGATCAAACAGTGGGACACATGCTAAATGGGCTCTTTTGGCTGATGGATGACGATGAACTCACCGCATCTAACACTTCGCCGACATTTTTTCTTTTTGGTTTCTCCCTTTCTTCCGAGCTAAAGACAACTATGTTATCAGTAGGATCTGTAATCCTCACATAACATTTACTACAGTAGCAAATATAGGGCCTTGTTGATGATGTGTAACGAGAATGATCAAACCAATATCGCTATTCCTCTGCTTGAGGCTTGTCTGAGTAGGTTTTCGTAAGGCATTATCTAGGCTACAATTTGAAAATCGATAATCTCCTGAGATATTTGGAGAATCTCTGTCTCAATTATGTGACTTTTTCGATTTAACCACATTGCTGATAGATGTGGATATACTTATCCTTCAATTCTTCTGGTTCTTGCAGGCAAGGTGGAGGATACAAGTAAAGTTCAAACGTTGCTCTTTATCGCTACTTTACCAGACTGGGTGAAGGGTCTATGTAACTCAATCTGCCAAAATTGTTTTGTTGTTTTGAATTTGTATCTTGGTTGTCAATGTTTTCTTGTAGTTGTTCAATAGATTTGTATATGATTCAAAAAAATCGTGCTATTTGTGGTTAGAGGAAAAACAATTGTGCTGTCATTAGTTGTTAGACTGGTGTTGTATGTCCATGCCAAGGCATATGCCTTGACTTCTTTTTCGAGGTTGAGACACCTGGAGTGCCATAACTTGGCACGGAGGGACACTTAAGTGCCATAACTTTAAAATGGTACACTTAAGTGCCAATATCGGAGTAAAATGGAACACTTAAATGCCACTCCGGCGAAAATCCGACCAAATGGCTGACGTGGCAATTTTCCGGCGAGTTTGATCCAAAACGGCGTCGTTTTACACGCCGACGTAGCGGAGAAAATGCAAAAATGACGCCGTTTCACGTCCGACGTGTAAATAATAATATAAAAATTAATTAAATTTAATTTAAACTTAATTTTATTTAAAATATTCAAAAATTAAAAAAAATTAAGAAAAAATAAAATAAAATAAAGAGAGGAGATCGAACGGGCGGCCGAGGGCTGAGCCCTTGCCGCTAGGGTGAGCGGTTCCGGTTCCTTACAAGTTCCGCTTGGAACCCGGAACCTACCCTCGGGTACGGGTTCCTCATTTTTTGGAACTCGGAACCTACCCGTCAACCAAGAACCCGGAACCTACCCCCCGTCACAGTTCCGGGTCGGTTCCACGTTCCAACAGGTTCCGACAGGTTCTTTTTTTTTTTTAGTTAAAAAAATGGAAATAAATGCAGCAATAATACACAAACTTCTCATTCATCAAAGAGAATATAACACAAACAGCAAACAGCATTTTAGAAGCAATAATAAACAAACTGTTTTTACACTCACGAACAATCCAGTAGTTCGAGCACATGATGGATGAAATGTGCTCTAACAGTGACCATAATTGCTCGTATATATCATCTTCGGGCGCCACCTCTCCAGAATTATGAGCACCAATGCCCAAATTGTTTTTCTTCACTTCACCAGCCATGATTGGATCAGCAATGAGCTTCCAAGACCCTCACCTGCTCAATTAGCCAGGTGCACCCATTAGCCTCTTCCCCTCCGATCATAAGCGATAACGAATGCAATTAAAAAGTCAGACACTATAAGACGAATTCCTTATTCACCACCATTGACAGGGAGTTTCCCCATACTCGAGCCACTTAGGAGCTATAAATGGTACTTAACAAATCGACACATTCATATATATCAAACCGCTGAAAATTATTCGGCCATGCAAAGCTACAAAAAAATAAAGTTTTCCCTAACAAACTGGGTCTGAATTTGAATTCCTAGCTGCTCGTTATATAATGGATCCGGAGATCGTCGTCTTTGGATTTACAATGAACTGTTAGAGTTGTTCCGGCTAGCAAACTGTTACAAATTATAACATGTGTTCTACCCCAAACATCTTCCACACAACTTATGAGCAACAAAGAACAAACAAATATGAGTTTCAAAATGACAGAGAGAGAACACTCACAAGAAGAGGTAAGCGTAGAGGTCAGCGGTGGCGAGGGCGAGCGGCGGTGGTCGAGGGCGAGCGACAGTGGCATCGAGGGCAAGCGGCGAGCTACAGCAGCGTCGCTCGGGGAAAGCTCGGAGCTAAGCGAGGGTGCTGCGGGTCGCGTGCTTCGGGGCACGGCGAAGGCAGAGTTGCGGCATCTTGGGCTTCGGGGCACAGCGAAGGCATAGCGGCGGCGTCGCGGGCTTCGGGGCACGGCGAAGGGAGAGCAGCGGCGTCGCGGGCTTCGGGGCACGGCGAAGGCAGAGCAGCGGCGTCGCGGGCTGCGGGCGAGGCGCGGCGAAGGCAGCAGGGCGGAGCAGAGCGACGCTTGGTGCGAGCCGCAGCGAGGCGAGACGCGGCGGGGATGCTACTTGGTGGCGTCGAGCGAGGGCGAAGAGAGAACAGAGGGCGAGTGTCGTGAGACAAAGAGACTGAGTGTTGTGAGATTAATTTGGGGCACGGTGAAGGCGAGCGCGGCGGTCGCGGCTCAACCCACGGCCAAGGGGGGAAGAGCTCGGTTCGGGCGGAGGTGGTGACGGTTCGAGCAACGACGGCCGGACGGCCGAGCGGCGGCGGCAAGAGGTGGTGACGGTGGCTTGGGACAGCGGGCAGATACCTCACGGCAGCGCGGGACGGCGAGACGACTCGTCGGACGAGCAAGGGGTGGTGGGGTTCGGTGGCCAAGAGATGGTGGTGAGTAGGGCGTGGGGCGGCGGTGTGGTGGTGGGTGAAGCAAAGAGCCGGCGAGAGGAAGGAAGAAGAAGAAGAAGCGGGGGGTTTCGGCGAGAGAGGGGGAAAGAGGGAGAGAGAGAGAGAGAGAGGGGAAAAGAAAAAGTTGGAGGACAGGGAAGTGACGTGAGGAGGAAAAAGGGGAGAAAAGATGGAGAGAGAAAAAGAAAGGGAAAGGGGGGAAAAGACGTGGAGGGGATTAGGGTTTTTTTTTTACCTTGGCCGGTTCCGGTTCCTCCGGTTTCGGTTCCCATAGGAACCGGAACCGAACCGGGAACCGCCGGTTCCCGAAAAGAGAACCGGGAACCGGAACCGCCCTTAGAACCGGGAACCGGAGTGGAACCTCCGGTTCGGTTCTCCGGTTCTCCGGTTCCCGGTTCTACTGGAACCACGCTCACCCCTACTTGCCGCCGCCACCTCCCCCCGTCGCCAGAAGGGCCGGCGACGGAGGGGGAGGGTCGGCCCCTCGCCGGATCGCGGCAGGGCCGCGACCCTCGCCCCAAATCCGGCGAGGGCTCGCGGCCCTCGCCGACCCTCCCCACTCCGTCGCCGGCCCTTCCCTCCATCGCGGCGGCGGGAGGCGGCGACGAAGTGGGGAGGGTCGGCCGACCTCACACGGCCCCGGCCGGGGCCGGGCGCGAGGGCCCACGAGCCCTCGCCCGGATCCGGGCGAGGGTCGCGGCCCGCCGCGATCCGACAAGGGCTCGCAGGCCCTCGCCATATGTCGCCCTGGGGCCGGCGACCTCGGCCGACCCTCCCCCTCCGTCGCCGGCCCTTCTTGGCGACAATGGGAGGCGGCGGTGGCGAGAACTCAACCCTCGCCGCCCGTTCAATCTCCCCTTTTTTTTTTTTTTAATTTTTTTAATTTTTTTTTTTTTTTTTTAAATTTTTCTTAATTTTTTTAATTTTTTTAATTTTTTAAATAAAATTAAGTTTAAATTTAATTTAATTAATTTTTATATTATTATTTATACATCGGACGCAAACGGCATCGTTTTTTGCATTTTCTCCACCACGTCGGCGTGCAAAACGACGCCGTTTTGGACCAAACTCGCCGAAAGTTGCAACGTCAACCATTTGGCCGGATTTTCACCGAAGTGGCACTTAAGTGTCCCATTTAATTTCAAAACTAGCACTCAAGTGTACCATTTTGAAGTTATAGCACTTAAGTGTCCCTCGGTGCCAAATTATGGCATTTGGGTTGTTCTTTTGCTCTTCTTTTTCGTTACTTAAGCAAAGCTCTTGTTGATGATGTGCAATTGAATGCTCTCTTAATTAATCCTATTCATCATTTGCTCAGGAGATTGTTTTTCACTTGCAGGAGTTCACAATTGAATATTGCTTTTTGGATTATTTCAATCAGGCGTAAAATGATAGGGAACTCACAGAGGACAACTTTGACAGTGTCATGTCACCATAACATAAATGAGTGTCATATGGGCAACTTCCTGCTTTGAAATTTTCAACCCAACTTCAATATCTAACTGGGCTGATGATGATTTGCAATAGATTTTATCCTTCTCTCAGGTCCACCGGTGAACGAACTAAAATCCAATTAAGTAGAGAACATTTTTCCACACCTAAAATGCATTGATTGTCATTGTTGGGTGAGCTAGATTACACCATATTTCACCCAAAATTTTGAGACCCACAAATACTATAAAACTCAAAACGCCAGAGGAAGGCTAATGATGAAAAACCACCCTTTATCCTCAAAATGCTCTCCAAAAAAGTGTATTGGGAAGGCTGGATAAAGGATTCGTTTGTGATGAAGTCGCCAGTTTATATTGAGCCAAATGAACAAAGGACGCATTGCCCGAACTTGGTTTCCAGAAAATCAGTAGTCGGTGACATTTTTAATTCATGAACCTTCAATCAACAGAGCTAAAGTTAGGCTTAATCTGCTAGTAATTAATACCAATAACTCTCAACGGTGAAAGGCATCTTACTGTGTATTGTAATACCAATTAAGTTGTTGAGAACCATTCCTCAGTAGGCTTGCTTTCCCAGTCATAGAGCCACACCGTATAGTGGAGGAGATATTGAACTGAAACAGCAAAAAAAAAAAAAAAAAAATTTGACGACGGCTTTTAAGAAGAATGACTTCTACCCTTTTAGAAACATAATTAAGTCCCCATCACAAGAATCTTGAGTGTTCTACAGGTTCTCAAAATCATGCAAGTGCAGCTGTATACAAGCAAGACATGCACACACCTAACCACATTCGCACACGAGCATGCATGCCCTATATATAGCAACAAATCAAGGCAAAGGTGTTCACGCCCCCCATATAGCAACAAATAAAAGCTAGGTTTACACCGATGGCCATTATCTCTCCATAAACACATGTAGAGCATTTCACTTGCTCAGTCGTTTGTCTAACAGCAAGAGTAGCATCTGTGAAATAGCCACCTGCGAATCACATAATCTAGACAACAATCTCTAGGAACAGGTACAACCATCTCTAGGAACAGTAACAATGAAGCAGATCACTAATAAAGGTGCCATTCAATTCTCAGGCAACAAAGAATTCTCAAAAAAAATGGTTCTGGCTTGTTGGCTACAGGTCTAAGTACATCTTCAAAAGCAACAAGAGCATCTATATTTTGATCTTCATAGTTGATAAAGCTAAAAGGTATATAGAAAAATGTAATGTGAAGCTGCAATCGACGCCCAGAGCCTGAAGTTACTTCCAGCCCCAATAGTAAGTTGCTCGAACTCAACAAATAATAGAAGACCTGTCAATAACACTTCAAGTTTTCGGCTTCTTTGGTACTCCCAAGTTACTAGGCTCAGGCTTCCGCTTTATCCCCAAGAAATGCTCAACCTAGAATACAGCCGAACATCAGAACTTGTGAAGTATGAACTAAGGGCAGGTGCCTTAAAAGTCAGGACAAAAAGATTCCCTGGTAAAAGAAAACAAAAGGAGAAGAGAGAAGCCCTAAAACCATTTTGACAAACACAGCTTGATAAAAATATCACTAAAATCGTGATGCCTAAGACCTTGCTTTTCTTCTAAAAGTCTAGTAACCTTAGTCTAAAATGCATCTGGAAGCAGAAGTACAAAAATGATCTGATGGTGGCAAATACTCAGAAATTATTCCAAGTGGTGTTAAAAAGATAGCCAGGCGGTGCCGCATACATAGACAGAAGGCAAATTCTAAAATAAGTCACTTACAAACAATCTTTCGGTATGCATACAGTGAAAGAACAAGAAATCTTGCTCATTGACCATCCAAACAATACCAGGATTCTAAACTAAACAGCCAACTTAAACTAGTTTTGACCCAGTAAGCAGCAATGCTACCCAAATCAGCAAAAGGCAGTAATCTGAAAAATCTGGAGAACAAAATAAGGGTTCCACAGTTCAGAAAGAAAATATGATCGCAAATTGTCCAGGCCAACACAGAATTAATCGAATGTATACCTTCATCAACCTCGAGGCCTGAAACAATCTTTCAGTATCTGTCAAGACAACCCTGCTTTCCTGTGATTCTCCAATCGCAACACTCTGATTTTCTGCATTGTGTAAGTATTTTCTTCTCCGATGCAGGGTCATCACTGAATCTAAAAATGACAGTGCTAATAATAAGTTGAGTGTATGCATATACCAATAGGGATAAGAATATTTGGCTTACTTGTCATCATAGATTCCAGTTTTCTTCTTTGTAAGCTTCATCCCTCTGTTTCTGCTCGCCAATTTCCACATTCTCAAGCATCTCAAATTCTAAAGTCAAACCACGAATTACAGCTGAAAAAAGATCTTTAGCGACAAATTGATGAAGTTCCACATTATTGGTTGATATAGCTAGAAGAATCACAGTAGCACAAAAAGAAGAAACTTCACAGTAGCACAAAAAGAAGAAACTTTGGTCACAGAAAACTTCTAAACACATCTGTAATACAGGAAGAGCCAGACCTTTGTGATTCATAAGGAAACTGTAAATGGATTAGAAGAGTGAAAAGAATCAAATATGAATATACCAATTCACACAAAGAACAGGGAATAACAAAAATCTGCTCATCATTTATACCTAACCATAGAGCTTTGTGCGTAGATGTCCAACTCCTGCAAAGAAGACATGTCAGTGCGGTTGGCATGCCCCAATTGTTCTAGTGAAGGAAGCCCTGTATTTAATGCCAGGGAAGCTATCGCAGAGAGGAGTGCACATATTTCACGAGTTAAATCTCCAAGTAACTTCTCCTCCATAACCTCAACTTTCAAATCTGAACTAGCAACCATGCCAGTAGTATCCGGCGCCCTTGATCCGAGGAAACAGTTCGGAAACTCATGTTCCTAGCAGCCAATCATCTTTAAAAAACTTGAAATGCAACTGCAGCCAAACAGTCTTCACGCACTTTTGGTTTTTATATATCAAATAACACCAATGAACTAATGTACAGATACTCTGCCACAAACTAGAAGATTTATTTAGCTATAGGTTTTTTAGTCGAATTATCAGCTGTAGGTTTGAATGCCTGAAAAGATCAGCCAGAATTTGTCTTTTACAAAACCATAGTTTTGCCCGAAGCGTGCTGATTATGCTTTTGTAGTAAGAAGTCATATGGTTTCAGCAATTTTGTTCCGACTTCTTACTACAAGCACCCAAGCAATAAGCAATGCACAATCTGTCCAAATAGTATAAGCAAATCATTGCAAGTAATGGTTTTGGGCAAGAAACCATTCATTAGCATACACAGCAATAAGCAAATTCTCATTCGGCTCATCAATCAATTCTCCCAAAGATAGACAGAAGAAATTTATCAGTCGGCCCATCAATCAATTCCACCTAAGATAGACAAGAAATAAATTAGTGAATTAGGCAGCATTCAAATTAATTCGCAAATTGCATTTCCTCACAAGTGTGAACCATATCTACAAATAAAAATACAAATAAAACCTTCACAAATTGCATTTACTTCTACATATAAAAAAAACAAATAGAACCCACTGCTGACTCGTTAAGCACGGATTACTTTTTGTCAATGTCCAAACTCTTGACTCAGCTGCTGAGCCTACTGGTGAGCCTGCTGTTGAGGGGCCAGCGGCAGGTCCTGGGGCAGGAAGAGGGGGCAGGAAGAGGGAGCGGAGGTCCTGGGCAGGGAGAGGGGGCGTGCCCAAAGAGTAGATTTTTGCAAGAATAATCAGATCTTCTCTTGCGCCGGACGGACATCCGACGGGTCAAGGTTTGATTTCGGTCACCGGGAGGGTTAATTTCCTCAACCGGCTGAGAATGTTTAGCCAAATATCATTATCAGTTATTTCTTAAATGATTTCATGATTAAGAGGCTCAGACTCCGTCGTTGCAATTCTTATTGCAGAACTTTCAAGTCGGTCCGGATAGTCGGTCCGAATGGCCGGCGCCATCCGGGAAGTTCTGCAACAGGAACGACGGAGCCGGTCCTGTATTCTCGTCCTAAGTTATAATACTTTTTACCTTTACCACCAAAAAAAAAAAAAACGATTGAGTCTGAGCCTCTTAATCATGAAATCATTCAAAAAATAATTGACAATCATATCTGACTAAACATTCTCACCTGGTTGGTTGGGAAATTAACCCTCCCACTGAACGACATCAAACCTTGACCCATCGGATCCAAAATGGCTTCCACTGTGTCCACTTCATGCTGGCTGCGGGCAATCTTGCGAAAAGATCAGTAATAGCACGTATACCTGAAAGACTACATGAAACAGGTATACCTAAATCCGATAAAACCGAACTGAAATGAAAGTAAGCCACAGCATTTTCTCCATAATTATGGAGAACGACGTGGCGGTATCTGTCGAATGATCGGAAATACCACCCACAGTAAAGGGTCGCCCGCAGTCGATTTCTTTCCATCCTTCGCGGCAAGAGCGAGAAATGGGGAAGGGTTTGAGAGAGGCGGAGGGGTTTGCGGAGGGTTTGGAAATCCGAGAGAGGCGGAGGGTGAGAAAACCTCCGATCGACCTCAATTTGTACCACGAAATTACCAACTTTTTTTTTTTTTAATAATCTACTAACATTTATTTGTGTTATATTAATAGGTGGGTACGGGGTGGGGACGCGTAAGTTTCAAAGTAGGTTTCGACTCCCACGCCCTGCAAGAGGCAACACAAAAGTTTGAGAACGAGTATAGATTAGAAATAAAGTAAGACTAACCAGAGAAAAACACGCATTTTTTACCAAGGCTTTTGAAAATTCGTTCATATTTTACAATGTTATCAATTTTTCATTTGCGGGGATTAAGTTACCCATTCTTATATTAAAACTACCAATTCACCGGGTTAAATATAGTTTTAAATAAGGTTTGTTTCGCAAAAAATATCACGTTTTTTTTAAAAATAATTTTCAGGAAGGTTTTTTTTTTTTCAAAAAATGACCATATTTTTGGTATTCGGTTAAAATCTAAAATTTAAGTGAAAAATAATTTTCACTATTCATTATCTAATTTACTTTTTGGCAAAAATTCCCTACAAACTAAATTTTAATATTTTTAATAGACAAAAAGATAAATTTAATTTTTATATGTTTTTAAAAATGAACTTTTAATTATTTTATTTAAAAAAATTGAATTTTTATTTCCTTTTTCCTTTCTTTTCTTTTTCCTTTTCCTTGTCCTTCCTCCTCCTTCCTCTGTCGTTGCGTGCCTCGACGATGGCCAATTGCCTATGGCCAACTAGACACCGATCGATCGAGCCTCAAGCTCCCTAGCCTTAGTTGAGCTTGGGCGAGCTAGATCGACCAAGTTGTGAGCTCGCCGATTTGATCTAGGCGAGCTCGAGCTTGCCGAGGCCAGCCTAGCTTGCGACTTGCCGATTCAATGAGCTTAAGCCTTGCCCTTGTCAAATTTGGTCTTTGGCGAGGCTAAAGTTGGCCTATGGCCGACAATTGGCCAAGGAAGAAGGAAAAGAAAATGGAAGAAAAAGAAAAAAAAATTAGAACTTAATTTTTAAAAAGAAAAAGAAAACAAAGAAAAAAAGAAAAATGTATTCGGTGAAAGAATGTGAGATGGAAGGAGTTATTGAAAATATTTTCCATTTTTCAGAAATGAAAAATATTTTCCCACTTTTGATGGTGTTTTTTCCAATAACATAAAATGTTTTTCTTAATTAGTTCATTTTCCGTAAAACGAACGCTAGAAAATTTGGAAAACGTTCTCTCGACCCGAAAGTTATTTTCTGTGAAACGAATGAAGTCTTATCAACATCTTTTTCAATAAGTCACCAATATTCAACTGTGGAGTTTAAATTATCGATTATAATATGAAATTATCAACTCTTATTTCACTACATACCATTCTAATTATTCAATCGTTTAAAAAATACCATCTGTTTTAATAATTTAATAATTTTTATAGGAAAAATTCAAAATAAGAGCTTGAATGGCTCTTATTTTCTCAAATAATGACCTAAACTAAACTTATTTTTCAAAAAAATGAATGAAGTGGTCAGATCAATCTCAAAGAATGACTTAAAATAATTATGACTATTTCAAATAAGGGTCTAGGCTTGTTGGCGTGTGGATTGGCGAAATATTCCGGCTAATCAAGAATATTTTGGTCCAAACTTCTTTTGTTCTTTTTCCTTTTATTAGGACAGTGGGACAAGTGTGGGTGGACTTTAGGCTCGTTTGGTTCGGCTTCTCTAAGGGGCTTTGGGGACCTAAAGCCCCTTTGAGAAAATATTTTATATTTGAGTCACTTGTGAAAGCTCATCGAGCATATATTAACATTCCTAATGCTGAAAGCCCAATGCAACTCATGAGGTGCTTTGAGCATTCGACATTCTCCCAATGCAAGTTCCACTATTCACGCGTCACTACTGTTCATCTTCTTCCCCACGACTTCGAGTTCCCCGCTAGCCCCGCCACTACCTTCACCGTCGACACCTTCCTCTTCTGCGACAAATCCATCCCCTTCGACGAGTGAAAGCAGCACCGCGTCGACTCTCTGCTTCTGCACTCCAACTCCTTCGGCTCTCGCGAACCAGACCTCAAACCGCCAAATCCGGCGGTCCAGAGGCCAGATACGGCCGTCCGAATTTGGCCTTGACCCCCTCCCCCTCGACCAACCGACGGCCCTCCTGCCTCACCGTTCTGGGACGCCCTCAACTTCGAGTTCTCTGTCGGCCCTGCCGCCACCTTCGCCTCCGCCTCCACCATTGACGCCTTCCTCTTCTGCGGCATCCATCCCCTTCAACAAGCGCGAGCAGCACCGCATCAACTCCTTGCTTCCGCACTCCAACTCCTTTAGCTTGCGCGAATTAGGCCTCAAGCCGCCAGATCTAAGCCTCTATGACCGTAGACGACGACGTGCGTCGCTTGAGGTCGCAACCTCGGCAGCCGATGGTTAGTCGGCCGCCAGATTTAACTTTCAAATTAAAAAAAAAAAGCAAAAAAAGCCCATAACAGATGTGAGTTTTGCAAAATGGTATTTGTGCTAAGTAACCTTTCAATGCTACAATTTACCGAACGCTATAATATTTCGAAAAATCAATTTACTTCAAAGGTATTTGCATTCTCTCAATTAGGGGTGTGCAACCGAACCGGATATATCCGGTTCCCAGACCGACCCACATGGAAAACAGGGTCAGGAACCGGTTCCCTTTGAAACCGGTCCGAGAACCAATTCCCAAAATTTAGAACCGGTTTAAACCGGTCCGGGAACAAGTTCCGAAGGATTACCCTTCCTGGACCGGTTTTGGAACCGATTCTAAGACCGGTTTTGTAAGTAGAGGTCCAAAACTCTTTTTTTTCTCCCAATTTATATTCTTACTCCCGCAATCACACGACGTTTTTCCTCTTAGCTCTCTTAAACACACACGATACTCCTCCTTTGTCGTTCCTCTTCCTCACTTGCTTCCCTCCCTCACCGACTCCCTCGCACCGTCTGACGAATGGACAATGTTCGTTGCTACCAAATTATTGTGTATCACATGAATTGGCTCACCTAATTTCTCTTTTGTAGGAGGAGTTATGCTTGCATAAATGAGTAGCTTCATGTAACAAATATGGGAATAAGACTATTATCAGACCCATGTTTATTTCTAATTCTTTGCCTTATGATTTTATTTATCATAATTAGCCCTGTGAATCCTTAATTTTTTGTTTAATCAAAAATCTAATGTATTTATTTATTACAAGTGCTTAATGTTTCAATACAAATTAGGAGGATTACGTTATTTTCTCATATATTAATATAAAATTTAAAGTCGTATAGGATATTGAGAGATTGCAAAACAAGTTCAGTGGAAATAGGATTGACCCTAGAACCGGATCGGAAAAATAGGATGGATTGGATGTAGGGTCCAACACAAACAAGATCGGGTGCAGGGTCTAAGTCTAAACCCTACCCACCCCGGACCCGATCACCCCTTTCCCAATGGCATTTTCGCAAAGCCGAATCAAACAGGCCCTTTGATTGCTGTAAATATGGATATGAATGCATGTTTCCACGTACACACCTACTTTTGCTTGCATAGTCAACATATTTTTATGTATTATTTAATTAATTCTAATGGTATAAATTATGACTCCTCTCTTGGTGCTTTTCCGTTTGGAGGCATCATTTTCATGCCCATATGCCCCCCTCAAAAGAAGAAACTTTCACTTGTATTTTTCTGAATTAATTATTTTTCTATTTGACTTTGGATCACGCTCTCCCTTTCCTCGCATCCCAAAGAAGACATTTTATCATGTTCGTATTTTATAATGTGAGAGATTCGATATGACTAGAGTCTCATGTAGGAGAATTGATATGCTAATAAATAATTAATATATCTTAATTGATCAATAATTCATTGACTTAAATTTTTTTTATAAAAATGGTCTAACTAAATATATTGACGGGCTTGAATTTAAATTCACAGGACAATGGTGACAAATGGAGCTAATATGGCAATTACTTGGCTTAAGATTAAAAAACGATGTCGCATCCCAAATGTTATTTTGTCACGGAACTAATGTGGCAATTGCTTGACTTCAAATGAAAAAGAAAAAAAAAATCACACTCATGCCAAATGTTATCTCAACGATTAATGACCCTAAAGCCTGGACAACCACTAGTGGTGAGTAATTGGATGAGGTGACGACACTGGCAACTTCAAAACCAACCCCTAGGTCGTGATTGTCAATGTGCCGTCCAAGGACTGTAGTGACGAATGACGATCAGTGAGGACTATAAATTCTTTTGTTCAGTAAACCAAACACTTGAAAGTCCAGTTCTCAAAAAATAAAGTCCGGAGTAATAAATTATTTTAAGTCAAACGAACACCAACTTTTGGGCCCTTTTCCTTGCATTTTCATCGCCAGCGTGCTCTCCAAAGTACCCTTAAGCCTGGTGCTGGGTCGGGCCGACCCGGTTAGAGCGGGCCTGTCTCGGGTCATGCTTTTGTCACTTTGTTTATCCAAGAAGAGGTAGGAGAAGAGGAGCTTCGTGGCCTTTTACCGAACGCCTTGCGTGCGTCCCAATCCACTCGCACCCTCCTTGAAGAAAACGCATTGACAATGAAGTCCGAACCGATCAGCTCAAGCCCGGGTTCGCAACATTAAAGCTTAGAAGTGTCCGAGGGAAAAGATCGTTCTGTTTTTCCTTTGAAGGTCAGTAGGAGTCAAAAGGAGAGAGAGAGAGAGCTGAAGTAGGAGGAGGAGGAGGAGGAGGAGGAGAGGAGTCAAGAAGGAATCGTCCCACTTTCGCTTTTGAAGTTTCTTGGGCGTTCTTGCTTTTTACGGGAAGTGGGTGTATCTCGTGGCGACTGGTGATGGTGGTATTCTTGGATATGCTGCGTTGGTATTCTTGGTCACGCTTTGTTACTTTGTTTATCCAAGAAGAGGTAGGAATTCCAGTTTTCTTGGTTGAAATAAAGAACCTGTGTCCGTCCATTGCTCAGTCTGTAGCGTCCACCTCAACTGTGACTCATTTAGCTTCGACATTCCCATAGACCTGGAAATATTCAAGCGGTTTGGCAATGCTGAGGCCGACTACTTAGCGAAGGGAGGCGGAGCTCTCTCCCTCTGGTGGTATCATCTTTTTCGAGTACTCCGCCTCCTCCATGTAAATCTTCGCCTTCAAGCATATTGGGATCTTTTGCAAGTAATCTAAGGCTATCAATTTTCAGCTGTCTGGACGTGGTAGAGAAGGTATCAGTGTCAGGAGAGTTTTTCAGATTCCTTTACATCTTTCGAGGATCATTTTGCTGGGATTCTTGAGAAATAAAGAGCAATATATAGCAATAATCGGTAATACCATGTTTCTGTTACAACTCTGCTCTTTTATCATAAGCTTGAGTGTGGCTTTCAAGGGATAGTATTAAGCTATCTGTCACATTTGCGTCATTTCTCAGAAGACAACCCCTCACATAAGTGACGATGACAATTATGTTTTACGACTTCAAAGTTGAGAATAAGCAAGCAAGTTGATTAAGATTGATAAACATAACCTCCTCGACAATCACTTCTCAGTCCTCTTTTTACCAGTTATTAGTTGGATTCCACGCCATAAATGTGCGAAACCACCAGCTTACCATGACCATACTGATGCTAAATGCACCTTTCCATGGGTATCCTAAAACCATAGCAAACCAGCAAAAAGTTCCCCAAACATAAATCACGAGCGCACACGAAACCTTAAACAAGACGCTCTCAACTCAACTCCAACCATAACAATACATCTCGCAGCCAGTTAAATTTACCTGCCGTTGAACACTGAGACACAAGTCTCACTCAAGCATCCTCATGTCCAACCAAAGCGAGAAGCATCTTCTTGTAGTCCCCAGATGTGTCATTTGCAATAGCCCGATCTAGAGGAACACTGTTCCTTTTGTGGTACTGTTCTTTGATCCGCTGCATGTCAACTTCCGCACGAGTGGTGACTACTCTGGTAAGAGCCCATTCATCTGTTCCCAGCTTGTTGATGGCCAGACGCAGTACCTTCTCAAAGTACTTCTCTGGATAAGTCAAGCACTTAATTGCTGATCTCAGCAGTTTCAGAAATTCATCATTTGGATCAGCCTTCAGATCCTGCATTACAGAGGTTTCCACACGATTACAGCACCAAAGCAATCTCCCAGAGTAAGCTGTGTCTTAAAATGAACATAAAAATCTCCACTAAGAAATTGAAAGAAATTCAACAGCTGACACCTGACATACAGAATAGGAACATATATAAATGAAAAATATCTAGCGAGACCATTAGAGTGGTCGTAAACACTTATATATCAGGAGAAATCAACTAGGCAACTTGCAGATCAAAGTGACATCAGCCCAAGTTAGTCTTTATGTAGGGCGGTTTCGGCTTCTCTTTTATAATAAAAATTATCTGAGGACGACTCATTACTATTAAAACATCAAGCTTGTTACATTAGAGCCTAAAGAATATGGATTTTCAAGTTTGGTCTCATGATAATGATGGATACTGATCTAGGTATCAGATGAAAAGGATCTTTCATCTGTCCTCATATATCAGTACAGGAAAATGTGGGGGGAAGGTGCCTGTATCAAGTAAAATCTTAATTGTGGCATTTCACTCTCCAAAAGGTCACTTTCAACAATCTCACTATAGCAGAGTAGATCTCTAGATACATTTGCAATGCCAAACATCCAGAGAAGTAAAGGATTATTTTCTCCATAGCTTTTAGACGCATGTGCAATTGCATTATAAACTGCAACTTCACAAATTCTGAAGGTAATCCAAAGAACAGAGAGTCCATGGCGAATCCTTTGCTTAGTTAAGTTCAAGTTCCAGATCAAGATCCACTTGACACCATTATAAATTTGGCAATACTATAGTATGTAGCTATGGAGAAAATAAGTAGCATACCTTGTTGATGGCATTCCCAAACTCATTGTTGTAGTAATTGAGGGTTGCATTAAGCTGAGCTTTACTTCTTGTAGTAACAATTCTGATGAGTTCATCATGATTGTAAGCCTTCTCGTGAATCTTCTCATGAAGTATCTTAGCCTCTGATCTCGCCAATGTCATGTTCACCTCAGGCCCCTCATACCGAAAGGTACTTGCCGATGGAGGAACAAGCAGCTGCAGTGTATGCAGAGATCGAGCTCGCCCAGCCAGGCGTGAGGTCGGCCTCGCCGCGCCGGGCCGACGGTGACCCAGAGCCACACCGTCGTCTCCCTCCACCGCATCGGCGACCGCGCTCGACGCCTCCTCGCCGCCACCGCATCGGCGACCGCCCCTCCGCCTCACGCCCGATCGACGCATCTGCTGTCCGGAGCCTCCGTTCGCCACCGCCGCATCGATCTCACCGCGCCATGACCCACGACTTCGAGATCCGCTCGATCGTCGACCCCGCGCCGGCCCACGACTCGACCGGCCGTCCTCGCCGCTCCGCTCCTAGACGTCTCCGCCGCTCGAGACCCCACGGCCGAGCCCCGCACCACAAAAAAGAAATACAAACAAACAGGCCCAAACTTACCAAACGTGTTTCTATTTATTTTTTATTCCCAAAACAAGTTTACCAAACGCGTTTTTTGTTGAAATTGTTCCCTTAAACAGAAACACTTTCAAATGGTAGTTAGTAGTTGAAGGATGTGACCATTGTTAAATCGGAAGAATTTTCATTCGACCTACCTTTGAGCATATCCGTAATTCCCGGAACAATTTTTAAACAAAACACAAACAAACGCACCCTTAGTAACATTTTTGTTCCTAGAAATTTTTTTTTTTAAGAAATAGTCTTTTCTATTTTTACTCTAGAATAATTTCTGAGTAAAAGAATATTTTTGGTAACTACACAAAATTTATATTCTCGAAATAGAAAAAGAATATAAATGCGTTTAGTACAATCCATAATCTTTTCTTATAACGTAGCATTTCTTTTAATTTTTTAATAATTTTTTAAAAATTGTTTTTCCCTTTTTCTTTTCTTCATTGTGCGCCGGTTGTTGATGCTATCCTTTGTTTGCTGTCCACCGGCCACAGCCGCCCGATGGCCGAGGGGAGGCGGTAGTAGGGGGACAAGTGACAAGGAAGAAGACAAAAAAAGAAAAAAAAAAGTGACTTATTTCTATAAATTCAAGAAGTTACTTTTTTTTATTTCTTATTTCTATTCCAAATCTATTCCTCAATCGTTTTTTTATTCGAGGGAATAGAAAAATTAATTGATGTTACTAAATGAATTTCTATCCTTTTTATTTTGGAGAGCCAAAAAAAAATAAAAGGTTTCTAAATGGAGCCTAATTCGCGGAAATATTTTTAACTCAAACGAACACAACTTTTGGGCCATTTTCCTTGCATTTCCATCGCTAGGGTGCTCTCCAAAATAGAACTTAAGCCTGCTGTTGGGTCGAGCCGGCCCAACCAAGTGGCCCATAAATCCATCTAGCCCGGTTAGAGGGGGCCCGTCTTGGGTCACGCTTTGTTACTTTGTTTTTTTTGGTAAGGACGCTTTGTTACTTTGTTTATCCAAGAAAAAATAGGAATTCCGGTTTTCTTGGTTGAAATAAAGAGCCTGTGCCCGTCCATTGCTCTGTAGTGTCCACCTTAACTGTGACTCATTTAGCTCTGACATTCCCAGACCTGGAAATAGTCGAGCGGTTTGGCAATGCCGAGGACGACTGCTTGGAGAACGGAGGCAAAGCTCTCCCTCTGGTGGTATCATCTCTTTCGAGTACTCCGCCTCCTCCTTGTACCCCTTCGCCTTCAAGCATATTGGGATAATCTAAGGCTATCAATTTTCAGTTGTCTGGGTGTGGTTGACCAATGGAGGTATAGGAGAGATTTGCAGATTCATTTACATAGGATCATTTTGCTAGGATTCTTGAGAAATAAAGAGCAATATATAGCAATCATCAATAATACCATGTTGCTGTTACAACTTTGTTCTTTTTATCATATGCTTGAGTTACGTGACCATGCGACGACTAAGGCTCTTTTGGATCGCTTGGATCATTGGGGCACCTAAGCAAGCCTTAAGCCTTGCGCTTTGCTCGGATTGATCACTCACTCAGTCACCCGGTTCGTCCGGATTGAAAACTTTTTGATTACTAAAATGGTTGGATGGATACAAATGAGGGGGAGAGAACCTTCTTATACTAGAAGCCCTCCCATTACAACCGTTAATCGAGTTTTCATCCGGTGGACAAGATTGTACCACTCAATCTACCAACTATCGACACTAATGATAGGAGAGTTCTAGACTTCGACTCAATTATCATATCGCCCGCCCTTGGAATGTTTTGGAAGCTCTCTTGCGGGAAATCATGGTGATCTCGGAGGTCCTCCTTGAAGATGCACGGTCCTTTAGCCATGGAAACCTCTTGACCGTGACACTTGAGTGTGGCTTTCAAGGGATAGTATTAAGCTATCTCTATCACATCTCTCGTCATTTCTCTGAAGACAACCCCTCACATAAGTAGCGAAGACAATTATGTTTTACGACTTCAAAGTTGAGAAGAAGCAAGCAAGTTGATTAAGATTGATAAACATAACCTCCTCGACAATCACTTCTCAGTCCCGTTTTTCCCAGTTATTAGTTGGATTCCACACCATAAATGTGCGAAACCACCAGCTTATCATGACCATACTGATGCTAAATGCACCTTTCCATGGCTATCTTAAAACCATAACAAACCAGCAAAAAGTTCCCCAAACATAAATCACGAGCGCACACGAAACCTTAAACAAGACGCTCTCAACTCAACTCCAACCATAACAATACATCTCGCAGCCAGTTAAATCTACCTCGCACGGAACACTGAGACACAAGTCTCACTCAAGCATCCTCATGTCCAACCAAAGCGAGAAGCATCTTCTTGTAGTCCCCAGATGTGTCATTTGCAATAGCCCGATCTAGAGGAACACTGTTCCTTTTGTGGTACTGTTCTTTGATCCGCTGCATGTCAACTTCTGCACGAGTGGTGACTACTCTGGTAAGAGCCCATTCATCTGTTCCCAGCTTGTTGATGGCCAGACGCAGTACCTTCTCAAAGTACTTCTCTGGATAAGTCAAGCACTTAATTGCTGATCTCAGCAGTTTCAGAAATTCATCATTTGGATCAGCCTTCAGATCCTGCATACAGAGGTTTCCAGATGATTACAGCACCAAAGCAATCTCCCAGAGTAAGCTGTGTCTTAAAATGAACTTAAAAATCTCTACTAAGAAATTGAAAGAAATTCAACAGCTAACAACTGACATACAGAATAGGAACATATATAAATGAAAAATATCTAGCGATACCATTAGAGTGGTCATAAACACATATATCAGGAGAAATCAACTAGGCAACTTGCAGATCAAAGTGACATCAGCCCAAGTTAGTCTTTATGTAGAGAGGTTTCAGCTTCTCTTTTATAATAAAAACTATCTGAGGACGATTCACTACTATCAAAACATCAATCTTGTTACATTAGAGACCAAAGAATATGGATTTTCAAGTTTGGTCTTATGATAATGATGGATACGGATCTAGGTATCAGATGAAAAAGATCTTTCATCTGTCCTCATTTATCAGTACAGGAAAATGTGGGGGGAAGGTGCCTGTATCAAGAGAAAATCTTAATCGTGGCATTCCACTCTCCAAAAGGTCACATTCAAGAATCTCATTGTAGCAGAGTAGATCTCTAGATACATTTGCAATGCCAAACATCCAGAGAAGTAAAGGATTATTGTGGGAGCACTTCAATATCTTGCTTTTAGACGCATGTGCAATTGCATTATAAACTGCAACTTCACAAATTCTGAAGGTAATCCAAAGAGCAGAGAGTCCAAGGTGAATCCTTTGCTTAGTTAAGTTCAAGTTCCAGATCAAGATCCACTTGACACCATTATAAATTTGGCAATACTGTAGTATGTAGGTATAGAGAAAATAAGTAGGATACCTTGTTGATGGCATTCCCAAACTCATTGTTGTAGTAATTGAGGGTTGCATTAAGCTGAGCTTTACTTCTTGTAGTAACAATTCTGATGAGCTCATCATGATTGTAAGCCTTCTTGTGAATCTTCTCATGAAGTATCTTAGCCTCTGATCTCGCCAATGTCATGTTCACCTCAGGCCCCTCATACCGAAAGGTGCTTGCCAGAGGAACAAGCAGCTGCAGTGTATGCGTGAGCAATAAGCATGCTTTGTTGAGCTCCAAACAACAAAGTCAAGCTCTAGGAAACTATGAGGTCATACACAGCCAAACAGAATAGCATAGAAAAGCACAAGACTTTCACATTTCTGTGATTCTTACAAGTTGCCATTAGAAGCACACCTAACAAACTTGACAGATATTTTAGTATTTCTCTTCATAAATCTCCAAGCTTCTGGCCTTGTGTATTCAAGGCATCAGTTTGAGAAACATATACTTTCACACGCAGTGCAACTACAGAAAATTGACTTCATATCTATTTGATCGACAGGATGATCCTGCAATGAGATTAAAAGCTAGGAGTACCTTGCGGAAATCCCCAGTAGTGTGATATGCGATGTCTTCTTCAAGAGATTTCTTATAACGAGCATGATAGGCCTGCCTCACCATGAATAACTCCATTGAAGACCTCGTGCAAGCAATTTCCATGAGAACCCAGTTGCTCGAAGTCAATCTCTTGGTAGCTTCATTGGACAAGAATGCATCACGCTCCGCAGGATCCAGGGTCCACAGAAGCACAGATCTCTGATAAATGTTTGATGGAAATAAGAGACAGGGGAAACACAGAGGACAACAGCTGAGCAAGAACTGGCTTTTGGAGAGATCCTTCACACTGCAGAATAGAAAACTGACCTCAAAGTCACTAGAGAGTTCTTTGTCAAGCGCTTTGAGAAGATCTTCCCCATATGTCTCGGCATATGTTTGTCGGATCACTTTCCGCTGCGCTGCATTTCTATGAGCCAGTATGGATATGATCAGATCTTCATTCGTCCCCCATCCTGTAGACACAAATTTTCCAACAGCTAAAATATTTACAAACTTTTTCCACTGAACTCGTCCTATAAAAGCACATAATAACTACCAAACTCCATGCGTAGAAGTGCTAGAACCACTCAAATGAACTCAAGAAGAAGTGGCTCTTGCCTCTTCTCTGTGTTTTTTATTAGCTCATCCAGTAGCAGAAGCAAAGATGGGACATGTAAGACAAGACTGATCAGATCAACGCGGACAAAGGAACGTCTAGCGCTAAAAACTATTCTTGATCAGAAGGAACTAACAGTCCATGACACAGATCAGAAAGAGACTCCGCAGCAGAACCCGGGATCATAAGATCCATCGAAACAAAGAAAGAGAAGGACATGCATTGCTAAGATTAAAAATAAAAGATAAAAATAAGGACACCCAGATGAGCATCCGATCTTCCGAAACCGACGACGATCGAAGCACGGAACGACGGCTCGGAAGAGGATCCACGTAGTCGAATGTTCAGAGCAACACGAAAGTAGATGGAAAGAGAAAAGTTTAGCCATGACGATGATGATGATGATGAATGCAGGAGACCTGCGAAAGCTTTTTGGAGCTGCTCAGCATCCTCAGCCGGAGACGGAACCGACGGTGGCACCGCGATAGTCGCCATTCTCTCTGTGCGGAAGCAAGTTGGTGATATCGCGAGGAGCCGAAGACGATGATGTGCCGGGCTTTTATAAAGACAGACAGAGAAATATTAAGAAAAATCAAGATTATTACCGGATTAACCTCGAACTTTAAATTTAATCCAATTCCACCCCGAATTTTTAAAAAAAAATCAAATTTTAAACCATGTCTCTATTTTATCTCGAATTTCTTTGTCTACAAATAAACTCTCTTTAGGTTTAATCTTAAATCTACTTTGAACTTTCTTGATTTATAAAACATACCCCACATTTAATATAGTCCCAAGTCTACCTCTGTTAACTACCCGTCTAAAAACTTGTTATGAGCTATTTGCTGTTCGATATGACATTTTTACGCTGGTAACAAATCCACTTTAATAATATATGAAAATTGGAAAAATTAGGGATGATGAACAGCTATTTTTGAAAAAAAAAAAAGCGTTAATGGGGGTAGATGTAGGGTTAGAGTTAAAGTTTGAGATGAATTTAGAATTGAATCTAAAATTGAGGGATTTTATTAAGAAAAAAAAAGGTCATGACAGATTTATGGTAAACTTAAACTTAGAAATTTTATTTTTGATAAAGAAAATTTTAAGGCAAAATTAAAATTAGATCTAAAATTGAGGATTTTTCGGGGAATAGGGATCATTGATACGCAAAAATTATTAAGCCTGAAAAGGCAGCTTTAGGATATGATTTTCTTTTGCTGTAAATGCGGATCTGAATGCATGTTCCCACGTACACGCCTACTTTTGCTTGCATCGTCAACATCTTTTTATTTATTATTTCATTAGTTCAAATGGTCAAATTATGACTTCTCTCTTGGTGCTTTTCCGTTTGAGTCATCATTTCCATGCCCATCTGCCCCCTCAAAAGAAGAAACTTTCACTCGTATTTTTCTGAATTAATTATCTTTCTATTCGACTTTGGATCACGCTCTCCCTTTCCTCGCATCCCAAAGAAGACATTTTATCATGTTCGTATTTTGTAATGCGAGGGATTCAATATGACTAGAGTCCCACGTGAGAGAATTGGTATGCTAATAAATAATTAATATATCTCAATTGATCAATAACTCATTGACTTAACTTTTTTTTTTTTTATGAAAATGGTCCAATTAAATATGTTAAATGGCTTGGATTTAGATTCACAGGAAATTGGTCACAAATGGAGCTAATATGGCAATTACTTGGCTTAAGATTAAAAACCGATGTCCCATCCCAAATGTTATTTTGTCACGGAACTAATGTGGCGATCGCTTGACTTAAAATTTAAAAAAAAAATCACACACATCCCAAATGTTATCTCAACGATTGATGACGCCTAAAGAATGGACAACCACTAGTGTTGAGTAGTTGGAGGACGTGACGACACCGGCAACTACTTCAAAACCAACCCCTAGGTCGTGATTGTCAATGTGCCCTCCTAGGACTGTAGTGGCAATCAGTGAGGACTATAAATTCTCAAAAAATAAAGTCCGGAGTAATAAATTCTTCTAACTCAAATGAACACCAACTTTTGGGCCCTTTTCCTTGCATTTCTAGCGCCAGGATGCTTTCCCAAAATAGCCCTAAAGCCTGGTGCCGGGTCGGGCCGACCCGACGTGAGGCCCATAAATCAGTCCGGCCCGGTTAGAGCGGGGCCCCGTCTCGGGTGACTTTGTTCATCCAAGAAGAGGTAGGAGAGGAGGAGGGAGCTTCGTGGCCTTTCACCGAACGCCTTGCGTACGTCCCAATCCACTCGCACCCTCCTTGAAGAAAACGCATTTGACAATGAAGTCCGAACCGATCAGCTCAAACCCGCGTTCGCAACATTGAAGCTTAGAAGTGTCCGAGGGAAAAGATCGTTTTTTTTTTCCCTTTGAAGGTCAGCAGAAGTCAAGAGGAGAGAGAGAGAGCTGGAGTGGGAGGAGGAGGAGGAGGAGAGAAGAAGTCAAGAAGGAATCGTCCCACTTTCGCTTTTGAAGTTTCTTGGGCGCTCTTTGCTTTTTCATGAAGTGGGTATATCTCGTGGCGGCTCGTGGTGGTGGGATTCTTGGATAATTTATGCTGCGGGGGTTATTCTTTCTGTCTTGGGAAATGGGGAGGCAACGATCGCTCAAGAGCAAAGCTGCCCACTTCGTCTCCGATCTCACCACCGTTCTTCTCAACCCCATCTCCGACAAACCCTCCTCCAAGCCCTCCCCTCCGTCTCAGTCTCCCGTGAGCCTCCCTCTCCCGGGCTGCTTTCTTGATGCTTTTCTTGTCGTGGGCAGTTCTTGCTTTTGAGTTTCTTTTTTTGGCTCTCCATTGTTGGATTGACCTGCTCTTCGGAGCCGGTCAAACGTCTGTTGCTTGCTGGGTTTCTTGTACAGTGTTTTGTTTGCTCCCTAGAGGTTGAAGTTTTTCTCTTGCGTGATTCGTGGGTCGGTGGACTAGAATTTTCTTGATGGTCGGTCCGCGGTTGAATTCCGCTGTTTCCGTGGACTCAAAATCGATTGCATCCGAATTACCGCGCTTGTTACTGCTGATGGGTCGTGCAATTAGGAAGTCAAAGCTTAGCTAGGAACTGCTGGCTGAAAACACTGCGTCTGTGGAGTTTCTTTACTGTATTCGCTTGTTTGGTGTCTGTGTTATTAAAGACCGTAATTATTTTGGGATGTTATGTTGTCAAGCTCATTTGTTAAATTGCCCTTGCAACTCGCTCCCTGTTTAATAGGATAATGCATGTTACGCAAAAGAAAGCCCAATAGATGGTTCTGAAGATTCTGTAGATAGGCAAGATCATATTTTTCTTATTTCTGTCAACTTAAATGTACCTGCTGATGCAGTGCTCCTTGGGTTTTGTTGTATGTAACCAAGATTGTGATAAATTTCTGCCGGTTTATACAGAGTCGCTCAAACTAGATAACAACTACACACTTCTTTGTTGAGACACCTGAAAAGCTCAATTGTAGAGGTTTTCTATGGTAGTATTGCATGCCAATGAATTTCCTTGGCCAGAAATTGCGGACTCTCTGATATTTACATGCTCAAGATAATGTATGAAGGGATTTTAGACCCTAGTTAAGATATAATTTGGCATTACTCTACATCTGCATTAAACAGCAGTTTTCCTTTACTTCTGGTGTTTATGGTGGTTTTAGCTGTTTGAAGATTACATAACAGCAGCTGCTCATAGTTGCCTACTTTTATAGGACGATGCAAGTGACTCTACAAAGAGCCAACTAGATTCAATCAGAGAAGAGGGTTCAGAAGATTTAGTCAATGGTCCCGATACATCGTCTTTCACAGCATTTCTTTACTCTCTCTTGACATCATCTGAGCCTGGAGACGATCCCAATGTTGAAGGGAAAAATGATAATGAGCAAGTGAACACTGAAGTGGTTGCTGCATCAAAAGAAGCATCTGACGTGCCTAGGAAGGAAAGTGTTGGCAAGAAAAGCTTGTTCTCTAAAGGGAAGCAGTCATTGGGTAGAGCTTTTAACCAGGCAGCAAAGATTGCTGGGTACCGGAATCAGAACAGAAATGCGATAGTGACATGAAATATAGCAATGTAGATGAAGTCATGCTTCCTGGAGTTGAGATGAGGCATTTGCAGAATGAGACAGAGCCTGTGGATCTGACTGATGTTCCAGATTTGTCAGAACCTTCATTGCTGCTTTCAGAGAAAACACGTAGTGTACTTTATACATCACTTCCTGCACTCGTTCAGGGGAGAAAATGGATGTTGCTGTACAGGTACGGTCATATTTGCTACAGTTTTGCATCTTTTCTGTAACCGGTATCTCACTTCATCTTATTAAAGAAGCGCTCTTAAATTTGTGTCTCATACTTTGCAGTACATGGAGGCATGGCATATCACTTTCCACTTTGTATAGGAGAAGCATGCTTTGGCCTGGTCTCAGCTTGCTGGTAAAAATTTTCTACTTTCTGTTTAGAAATGAGTTTATACCATTCATGTACTAGAGTTAGGGATATACTTCAGCCTAACAAAGAACGTATTTTGCTTGGTGACACACATGGAAATTAGATGTCATCACTGTGGTTAGGGATGGTGATTTTTTTGCTTGGCTTTTATGAAGCACCTTATAAGTACTTTTTAATGGCTTTGACAGTTTTTAAGACCCTGATTTTATGTCAACAAAAATAAGCTCATCATTCAAGACACTTTCTTAGTCATTATGGAGGTTGGACATATTGTCAAACTCCTTAAATGGCCAATCCACAATAGTTCATTGCATCAAAATTAGTGCACCAAAAGTTAAAGCATGAACTGCTACTGACAATTCTCTCTACTTATAGTTTCTCAGATACAAGTACTTCCAATGTCCCAAACAGCTTTTTTGTCAATTAACCTAAGAATATTAGTTCTTATGCATGTGAGCTCTATTAGGTTTGTTTGAGATGATAAGTGCTCTTTCTCTTCACTTTATTATTTTGAACTGCAATTTTGATAATAACTATATAATTGCTCTCTTTGATACTTTATACCCTCTCTTTTTATGTGTATTGAAAGAACTCTTATGGACCTGCAAATGCTCATCCAGGTAATTGGGGACCGTAAAGGTGCGGTATTTGGCAGCTTAGTGGAGGCACCACTTAGACCAAACAATAAGAGAAAATATCAGGTGGGCAGTCATGAATTTCCTTGTTTGAAATTTTCTTCAGCATAGATAATTATTCACCCTAGATTTTCAACAGGGAACAAATAGCACTTTTGTTTTCACAGACACACCTGGTCATCCAGTTATATACCGCCCTACAGGTAATAATTTCCCCTGTTCCTTTCCATTTAAAAATTTATTTTGTGAAGCTCTCGATGGCTCTAATTTGCTTGCATCAAAATTATTCATTTACCATTGATGAGTTTTTAAGCCACATTAGCTTGTGCTTGACTATGGTCGCGTGCCTTCATGCTATAACTCTAGATTTAGCAACAGAAACTGATTGACTTCGAATAACAAACAATATGTTGTATTCATTGTCATTACATTGATGCATGAACCATGAACTAGAGGCTTATGATCGAACTTGGGGATCAAATTGAATTGTCACGTGTCCTTCAAATAATAACTTAGGGATTTGTTTGTTTAGAATTAAGTAGAAAGTACTTTCTGGTTTTTCCACCAAAATATAAAATATGATCCAAATTTCTGAAATTTATGAAAAAATTACATAAGAATTTATGTGTCAACATTTGTATCTTGTGAAAGTTTTGGATGTTTAGTACTTAAAAAGAAAGGCAAAGTCTGTATGCTGCACGATTTGGACTAAACAAAAAGTAGAAGTATATCTAGACACGCCCTAGCTCTAATACACAGTATAGCTTGCCCAAAAATTAGTTGTCAATTTCAAGAATTAGAAAAAGATATCAATTCTTGAAATGTGGTTCTCTCTCTCTCTCTCTCTCTCTCTCTCTCTCTCTATATATATATATATATATAATAAATTGATGTTTATAATGAAGTAGCAATAGTTGTGCATGTCTCCTTAGATAGAGATGGTGGTGAACGGGAATGTTAACCATTTCATGTTTCCTGCCTTCAACCGCTGGTATAGTTTGCCCTACCATGTTTTGTTCCTCTCCTGTGTATTTCCTTCCCGGCGACATTGGTTAGAAACACACAGTTGCCAACGTGCATGCATCCTGACAACTGCATGTAAACAGGGGCCAATCGGTATTACACTCTGTGCTCATCTGACTTTTTAGCGATTGGTGGGGGCGGCCACTTTGCAATCTATTTGGATGGCGATCTGTGAGACTTTCTTGCTTCTTATCATTTTCTTTACCCCTCTCTGTACTCTCCAAGTTTTCATTTATTTTATGTTTGTTGCGTTCCTTTAGAAGGGAACTAAACACGATATAGAAGTCATTGACATGTAAGATTACCCAGTGATCAATAGCTAATCATTGTTCATTTTTGTTTAGGTTGAATGGATCGAGCTCAGTCTCAGAAACATATGGGAATCCTTGCCTTGCAGGTTCTCAAGACTTTGAAGTAAAGGAAGTTGAGGTAGGGAAGCTCTATGACATGCGTGCTAGTGTGATTTGAAAATGGTATAATGCAAAATTTAAATAATGCTAAACATACCAAGATTTGTCAACGTAATTTTCATAATTAGTCATACTATACCTAGCATTGTTCACAAAATTTAGCTTATTTGGCCTCCTTATGTTCAGTCTCTCCTACGTTTTGCAGCTGTGGGGCTTCGTATATGCTTCCAAGTATGAAGAGACGCTTGCTCTTAGCCGAACGGAGTCCCCTGGCATTTGCCGATGGTAACCTTTTGAATCATGAGCTGAGCTTTCTGATAACTAGTCACCTGAAGCACGGCGGTTGGGGTGCACGGATATACATCCGATTGTGTATATTTTCGCAAACGCTGGATGAGGAAACACTTGCCTAGACCCAGTGCACCATCGAAAGCAATCACAATGACCAATCGCCCTAGGTCCCGTGTGGGTCTTTCTTCTTGTAAGGGTTGCGATGATCACAAATCCGGTCCATTTTGAGTGAATGTTGTTTTGCACGTGCTAACCCTTGTTTCTATCTGTTGTATAGTCCTCTACATGTTTTGCATCCTACCTTGTATATAGCAGGAGTGCGCGCCAAAACTCAGAGTCAGGCATCACATTTTTCTTTGGTCTTATATATGTAAATATATGGTTCCTCCTCTCTTCCTTTTTTTATTTTTATTTTCTGGATGCTTTTATCAGTCAAGCTTGCACCTCGATGCCCTCCTTTTAGAAAACACTGAAGACATCAAGGTATAACTTCTTCTTTTTATTTCTAAAAAAATTATTGTAAAAGATAGGAACACAGGCATCCTCAATACATGCTTCAGAGAACTCTTTTGTAAGAGGACTGTGATTATAATCTAAGCAGCTTGGAATGTTCAAAGATAATATGGGAGCTCATTTCGTTTTCCCTTTTGACATCCACGAATCTTTTCATTATCTAAAAACCGATGTGGATTATGATGAACACAAGGTCTAAAGTGCAATTGGTGCAAGCTAGCAACACCTAGAAGTCCTTTCAACAATAAGGCTTCTTTAGGCCCTTTTGTGTCCTCCTCGAAACACTTTGAATCTGAAAGTATCCGTCGATTATTGGTAAGGCGGTTGCTTAATGGTTAAGCTGCTTGTCTTTTTCTTCAGCTAATTGTGAGTTTGAAGGAAAATGGTATTACTCTGTGAACAAGATAGCAGGTTATTTCGGACGTCACGTGAGGCTATGGTATCGAGAATGCTCCATCTCGAAGATTTTAATGTGGGCCTTGGCCATATTAAAAGGTCATGGTTCAAATTGATATTCCCTATCAATAGCGAAACTTCTATAACGACAGTTCATTGTCATTGCTATGCTGGTCGTCTTTCTCCGGCTTCATCTGTGGTTTCAAAAATTGGAATTGTCCATAGATATTAGTTGAACCTGTACTGTAGGAATGTTCTTGATTTCGAGCTTTTCCATGATTTTGCCGAAAATTGAGAACTACCAAAAAGAACTGTCAGAATTAAAATGAGTAATACTAATACCAATAAAAAGCTTTTACCCCTAAATTATTCTGGAAAATGAAGTAGGTGGCTTTTTTGTTTTTTTGTTTCCTTACAAAAGTGAAATCTTTTTACTATAAGTATCTTGCAAGCCTTGCAACACGACGACCACTTGTACCATCCAATCGAATTATCATATACTTCGATTGGTCTGTATACGTTAATTTGTGCAAAAAGGAGCAAGGACAGGAGATGACTTGTCCTACGGTTCAAGGTTTTCTAGATTCCTCTCCTGGGAAGTGTTACCAACGACGAATTCTCGTATTGGCGCTGTTGCTTTCTCCGGTGCTTCCCCTGCTTGGAACCCAGATAGATACTTCTCCGGCGCAGGCAGGGGTAGCCGACCCAAGTGAAAAGGAGGCTCCTTTCATCGAATGGCGACCTCCCCGAAATCGTCGACGCGGCCCGCGAAGAATTCGAGCGCCAGCGGCGCAAGAATTTGGCTCTACTCGCTCCTGCTCACCCTCCAGTACGGCTTGCAGCCTTTGATCTCCAGGCGGTTCATCAGGTCGGCCGCTTCCGAATTTCAAGTACTACTTCGCTTGCGGTTTCGATCCACGGTCGAACTTTGCTGGTTTCGCTTCCGGGGGGTATGTGGTGGTTGTGCGGGAGCTTTTCGGCGTTATTGGTTGATCTGGGGGTGATGGGTTGTGAGCTGTTTCTTGGGAAGTTTGATTCTTGAAAGATGGTTTGGTTGGGGGGGCGCTGGTTTGCTTTTGTTCTTGATTTCTGCTCTGTTGGTGTGAAATGTTGGATTCTTCTGGTGTTGATGCACGTTGGGATTCTTGGGTAGATGGATTGCTGCAGTAATGTCACAGTTTCCTCATTTAGTTTATAGGTAATGACCACTGGAGAATCATATTGTAAGCTGTAATTAGTATGTGAAGAGCCATAGCAGGGTGAGTAAATCAGAGGCGAGGTATTTGCTCTGCGAAATTGCCTATTAAAATAGGCCTCTTTGAAGCATAAAAACTCGATCAAGAGGCCATAAAGCCAAATTTTCTTTTGTGGAGGGCGAGCCTTAAAGTTAATGTTTATTAGTGTTGCTTTTGGAGATGGGAGGGGTGCTTCTTTCTCTATGCAGGCTCTACAGTTAAACCATTGGGGATAGTTGTTATGGTTCCTTTTTTCTCTTAAACTTTTTTAAAGCTTCTGAGGGAACTGGACATTGGAGCCCTGGCCATCTTGGATTGTTTATTGTGAATGATTGGTCCTACTTAAGAGAAGTGATTATGCATGAACATGTAATGGCTGTGACTTTGTTGATGTGATTGACTATAATGATGTCATAATGACATAATACAGATTGCGGGGAGGTCAAATTCTTCAAGCATCATATTCCTTATTGAGTCGAGATATTATTGTGGGCCTTCTCAAAACTTGCAGAGGACCAAAAATCATTGTCCCTTGTTATATGTTATGATACAATGACACTCGTCAGAGAGTGTTTCCAACTTTGATCCTAAAATCTGTCTATTTGCTGCAAACTATGGAGATTGTATCGCAATATATTGTTCCTTCTTGGTGAACTCCTTTGTTGGTACATGTAAAGTGGAGTCTCTCATCTTGGCGTCATTTCTCCAGTCATGGATTTCATCTTTATCATTTTTTGCAGGCGTGAAGTCATTGTGACTACCTCTGTTTTGACATGCGAGGTAGCAAAAGTAAGCACTTTTCTTTTCTCATTCTTTGTGTACTTACCCATTTCACATTATAATCACTATCTATTCCATTTATTTTACATCACTTCGAAAGGAAAATGAAATTCTTCTGTTCGTTTTTCAGGTTGTCTTTGCCATCTTTTTTATGGCAAAAGAAGGAACTTTGAAGAAACTATCCCACCAGTGGACTTTGGTTGATTCTCTGATAGCATCAGGACTTCCTGCTGCTATTTACGCACTGCAGAATAGCTTACTTCAGATTTCCTACAAAAATCTCGATTCGCTAACATTCTCAATGCTGAACCAGACCAAAATCTTTTTTACTGCTTTCTTTATGTATATCATCTTAAGGTTTGTTGCTTAACCTCTCTTTATCTTTCGTTTTTGGATAAATTTCTTGTGTATGATTGTACTATCTTCCTGGTGCTCCTAATTTTTGCTGAAGGACAAATCCGTCTCTCTCTCTCTCTCTCTGTCTCTTTCTCTCTCTATACACATCTGGACATGCACATATAATAGAAGTGATGGAGCAAGTAATGTTACAAAAGAACTTGCTCAAAAATTTAGAATTCCTGAATTATTATGACCACTCTTCTAAAGCAATATTTGGTGCCACATTTGTAGGCAAAAGCAATCAATCCAGCAGATAGGAGCCCTCTTGTTATTGATAATCGCAGCCATTCTTTTAAGCATTGGTGAAGGTTCTAACAAAGGATCTAGTGGTGGAAATCCTGACCAGACTCTCTTTTATGGGATTATTCCTGTTCTAGTGGCTTCTGTGCTATCAGGTCTGGCTTCTTCTCTGTGTCAATGGGCTTCTCAGGTAATAGGAAACAAATTCAGTAACTTGTCTTGAGTTGTGTTGAAGATCTTGCACAATGATTATTACTTTTGTGCTGCACATTTCCCTTTTTGCAGATCAAGAAACACTCATCGTACTTAATGACAGTAGAAATGTCTGTTGTGGGATGCCTGTGTCTGCTTGCTAGTACTTTTAAGTCTCCAGATGGAGAAGCCATCAGGAAACATGGATTTTTTTACGGTTGGACTCCACTGACTGTGGTAAGTGTCTAAAAGGTTTTTTTTTTTTTTTTTCTTGGGTTCCTTTCTCAGCATAAGATCCGGATTGTCTCCTTGGTTATAAGCGTATTACATTTATTTAGTTTGAACTGGTAAACAGTTATTGCTCAAAGAGCATAAAGGTAGGATTCTGATCGAGGTAGCTTTCTTCTAGCTGCTTAAATTAAAAAACATGATATACAAATTAAATTGGAGAGAGAGACAGCAGTACTCTCACTGATTTCATAGTGTAGTTGAAACTACTGTTTTTGGAGTAAAAGCATCTCAAATCATTGGTTAGGAAGAATTTTTGGGATAAAAATGGGAATGAAATCGTACGTGCTGTAAGTGGAACTACCTGAGAAAATAAGCTTAAGCTCTTTCATTACAACATAGCTGGGCATTAAAAAATCCATTACAATTTGATGTGGGCTTGTGAAATGGGCTTCATTCGTTGGTGAAAGGTTATGATTAAGTAGCTATGGTAAAGGTAATTTTCATGGAGTAACTAAGTGCATTGGTAATTTAGGGATGAATCCCATAGGAAATTCTTTATGTTCAGAATGGAACAGCCTATGTAAGATCTTGATACTGTCATGTGCTCCATTGGAATAATCGTTCCTTAAAATTGTTGGGTCCAGCATCAATGATCTTAGAGATTTAGCTGGTGAAATGGGGTTTTCAGCCTGTTTATGCATCAATGTTCTGTTACACTTAATTGATATTCAGCTTGAGTTTGTTCAGGGTGTGACTGCATGCTGTTCTGTGGCAACTGCCTGGCATGTGAAATTCCATGGTTTGAATTGGAACGAACGAAAATACCACTTAGTACATACATGAGTAGCTTTGAATAGGTTCTATCTATTAAATTTGCCTTCTGAACCACCTGTTTAACCTATTAATTCACCTTTCTCAGCAGCAATGACCAATGAGAATTCTATACCCTTTTGTTTTGTTACATCCAGATCCCAGTCATTTCTAATGCACTTGGTGGAATCCTCGTTGGCCTCATTACAAGCTATGCTGGTGGTGTTCGTAAGGTAAGTTTGGCTTCAGCTGCATTACAGTGGCAACTCCATGTGCTTTGTCCTGCAACGTGTCCTGTATCCTGGGTTATTGACTGGCCAAACAAAGAAATAGTCAAGTAATTACTTTCTGGGTGAAAGCATTATGAAACTGCCATATGTCGGATCAAAAGACTGATTTACGTGATTGAGTAAAAGTGGGAAAAATAAATATCTGATAGTAATTTTTAGATCTTTAATATTCATGTTAAGAAATGGACGTCCATCTTTATCCTGTATGATGCTCCCCTTGGCGCCTCAATAAATTTCAGCCATTAATTTATGAAAATGAGACTTTTGATCGAAGGTCGAGAGTTATTGAGACATCAAGGGAAGCACGATACTGGTGGAGGATCTTCTCCCTGTTAAAGTTATAATGCAAAATTTTGGGGAAGCATTTAGTTTGGCCAGCTTTGGCAGTCATTGGAAGATTTTCCTTGAAAACGAGCCATGGAGGATGGCTAAGTTTTTTTCGTATTGCATTACTTTTCATATAACGATCTTTCATTGTGTTGTTGATGGTATAACTATTACTTACATTGGTTAGTTCTCTCTTAAATTGTTGCAGGGATTTGTTATTGTTTCCGCGCTACTAGTCACAGCCTTGCTGCAGTTCATTTTTGAAGGGAAACCGCCTTCATGGTATTGTCTTGTTGCTCTTCCACTTGTCATGAGTAGCATCTCAATATACCAGAAATATCCTTACCGAGTCAAAAAGAAGGAAGCTTAGATCACAGTGTTCCGAGCTCGAGGGGAATATTTGATTCGCCCCTAATTGTATTTGATCAATCATATCTTCCAGCTGGTAATTGTAGCTTGGGGAAGTTTTAGGTTTTAGTTGCTACAAAATCGATCTCTCTGATGTTTCCATCGTCCCTGCTTCAATTTTTTCATTTCTAGATATTTTCTTCCATTTAATGCTGTGGATCAAGAGCTTATCATTCAAGAAAGTCGTTTTTGCTATCATGTCAAAATTACTGACCTTCTTAAGTTGCCGATTTTCGCTTAATGCCATGTTGGAATCCTTTTGGAGAGTTGTCAATTTGGTTGAGTAGTTACCAAACACATTTCTTGTCTGAAAGGCGCATTCTCCTAGAATGAGAGAAATTTACTGTGGCGTGCGAAACTGCGATCCGTGATTACTTTTATTATGTACTACGGTAGAGTGTGAGGACTTATTTTTCCATGGTAATAAGTCATCACGGATGTATTTTGTAAAGGGTTTATCATTATTCCTTTTGATTAGCTTGCACTGATGTATTTTAAGCTCGTCAAGTTATTCTAACACGCATGATCCCGGCTCTAAATTACTAGTTCTCTTTTTGCTTCCAATGTATAAGTGAATTCCCTTTTCATTTCCAATATATAACTTATTACTACTAAATGAAGTTTATCGAGATGTGTTGAGAACTTATTATCCATTATATTTTTACCACTTCTACATTGAATGGCAATGTTCCTATAAATTACCATTTGCCTTGGCATCTTTAGGGTGAGCGACCCTTCCAAGTTTGAAGCGGACCTGCTACGACTTAAGCAAAATTATTGCCATGCATTGTGAACTTATCATGGCCAATAACATGCATTATGCTCAGTCTTAGAATAAGATGGAGTTATCTCTCAGGATGTTACCCTGCTCCTTAAGTGTGTTATCATTTTGTAATTGTACTTATCGTGCTACTCTTTGCAAACAAGGGAGTAATTGCAAACAAATGTGTTGGTATGTGTCGAGCCTATTTGGTAAAAATAATTTTTGTTTCTTGGAGTAACTATTTTTGTTCTTTTGTTCCAAGGAACGAAAAAATAATAGAAATGTGTTTGGTAAAATTTTTGTTCCTTACAACAATTTGGAACAAAAATAATGAATAAAAAAAAATAGCTTCTTGTTCCTTACAACAATTTTTTTCTTTTCTCTTCTTTTCTTTCCTTTCCTTTTTCTTTCTTTTGGCCAGTCGCCGGCTTCGGCCATAGCCTACAACTTCGTCGGAGTGCCACCGAGCCATGGCGAGGCTCGTTGGCCCAGGCTAAGCCTTGTCAACCGACGTGAGGCTTAGCCTCACTAGGGCAGGGCGAGGTTGACCTTGCCTAGATCTGGTAAGGCTGGGCAAGGTCGAGTCTCGTGATGGCCACGAGCCTATGGTGAGCTCGCCGACCCTCTCCCTAGCCTAGTGAGGCTCTGGAGCTTGCCTAGCCAATCACCAGCCACTGCCATGGTCGGGGGCCGGCCGCAAAGGAGGAAGAAGGAAAAAAGAGAAAAAGGAAAAAAAGAAAAATATAATTAAAATATTAAAAAATAAAAGAAACAACAAAATTATACCATTCTATTAAACACATTTCTATCTCGGGAATAAAAGTTTTATGCAGTTACCAAACGCGTTCTTATACTTAGAAATTGTTTTTTTTTCTTTTATAACCCGGGAACCACCGCACAAGCAGCAGCTAACGGCGTAAATCTGGGGCGGATTGAGCCACCACCACAAACCCAGCTGCCGATGAGTCGCATAAATGTGATACCTCTGGGATTTGAACTAGGAGAGAGCCCGAAGCTAATTGCGTCACCGCGGGTGATGGTTATATTTAGAAATTGTTTCCGGAAATAAAAATAAATAAATCAATTCTGATAAAAAATTATTACCAGGAATAGAATCGTTACCAAACGCGTCTTCACATCTGTTGTGTGAGCGGAGTAAACACCACGTCTACGAATTCTTAAAACCGATCATTTGGAAATTAGTGCGGTGAGCTCCATAATCCGTTATGCATCGCTTAAGGAGACGGCCTTGCTTCATTCTCACCATCAAATTAGTTTCACAATAAGTAACAAAATCCATGTATTTACATTACTTTATAATGGCTCAAACCATAATGGATTTCCTGAAAGATAAAAACATGCTACGATTTTCTGATTAAATATTTTTCAAGGTGTTAAAGACTAAACAGTTCAAAATTAAATACTTTTAGATACATAGTTCAGTCATCGCTTCAGGAAAGAATAATAAAAACAAGAAAGGAAAAAGTTACTGAAAACCTTAAATTATATTTAATGTGATATATTTATCTCTTTTTTCTTCTTTTTTTGTGATATTAAAAACTTTAAATTTTTGGTGACTTAAAAAAATTTAAAAACTTATGGGGCTTTGTAAAGTCGACGAAGTGAAAACATTAAACCCTGCTAAAAACCATAACCTTAACTTCTCCGAGATAAAGCTCGGAACAGGCTAAGGTTCTTTCGAGCTTCACTGCTTCCCCCTCTAGCCATGGCCATCCTCGCTCTCCCCTTGGTCATCTCCTTCCTCAAGCCCCACGCGGCGAGGCTCTCTCTCTTCGGCCCCCGCGCGCCGGCCTCCTCCTTCCGCCTCCGCCGCCGGCCGCCGCTCGGCCCCAGCCATTTCTCCCGCACCTCCGCCTCCGCCGTCAGCGAGACCTCCGCCACCCCGCACCGCTGCTCCGACGAGCCGCAGAAGCCGGCGGCGCCGACTTTCCAGCAGGCAATCCAGCGTCTCCAGGTGGGTTCGTAGAATTCGTCATTTTTAACTGGGTTCCCCTCTCCCCCAATGTAGGCAGCTTCGATAGGATTCGAGGGTCAGTTCTTGATTGATGTTTTCGAGAATCTTGAGTGGACTTGGTTCTCCGTGTGCTCGAAAGATCGATGCTTTTTTTCGTTTGCTTCCTGAAAATGGCTGTTCTTGCCACGTTTGGGATTTCGCCAGACAATGTGATGCGCTAATTATTAAGCTCTTCTTGCGATATTGACGTTGAAAAAGTACAGGAGTATTGGGCTTCAGTTGGATGTGCGATAATGCAGTGCAGCAACACAGAGGTAACGTGCAGTACTGACTTATTCGCGTTTCTCTCTGACTTCATGGATTTTGGTGACGTTTTATTTATTTGTCAGCGTAGATCAGAGATCATACTAGTGTTTACACTTTCGTTGATTATCATCTTTTGTTCACGAAATTGAGGTAGCAATAGCTAGAGAAGTCACGCGATCGTGGGGTTTCTTTCTTTTTTCATTTTTTTTTTTAATGTACTGCGTGGGGAGTCACATGTCCACTTTGAGTATAGGTGGGAAATTCTGCTGTGAGATTGTGAAGGTCTCTTGTCCACTTAATTATGGCCAAGAAAGAGTTTCTGGTCTAACTTAGACATGGTTCAAACATCCATTTATTTTTGCTTCGTCATGCTTTTGTCCACGCATACAAGTTAGGAGCTGTATGTACCATTGTGAATTGATGACATGTCTCATTCTTCCTTCATCTGCATTAACCAGGTAGGAGCAGGAACTATGAATCCCCTGACATATTTACGTGTTCTTGGTCCAGAACCATGGAATGTCGCGTAAGTACTCTTTTTTTAAGAAGATAGTTTCAAAAGAACTTGTGTGCTTTTCCTATATTTATATCCTTGAGTGGCAATTATTTGCATTGCAAGTCTGAAATATTTTTTGGGGAATTTCAGAGCTATATTGGTTGTAGAACAAGATTAGTATTGCATGAGAGATATTGCATTTTCTATCACGGTTCATCACATGAGATTAAAATTGCTCCTGTAAGTTAAGAGATTAGTTTTTATTTTAGACTCTCATATTATTTAGAGTTATCCTTAGATAATCGTTGCAATGTGGGAGAAATGCTAGTTTCATGATGTGAAAGCTTGTCACAAACAAACAAGTCTTGTTTGAGTGTGGGCCAAATTTGCAGATATCTGCATAATTTTTAGAGAGTGAGACGAGTCCTTTCGCAGTTATAGTAGTTACCCATTGATGAAGGGAAATGTTGTTGCATTTGATAGGGTTATTTTCAGGAAGTCCTAGGTTTTCTGACATTTCAATTGTACACAAGATAATCATGTCAATATTTTCTATTAAAGTAAAAAATGGTGGCTTGTCTTTCAATCTCATTTTTCCAGATGTTGAGGTAAAAAGCTGATGATTTGATGTTTCTCATATTAGGTATGTGGAGCCCAGTGTCCGGCCTGATGATAGTCGTTATGGAGAAAATCCTAACAGGCTTCAGCGACACACTCAGTTTCAGGTTAACTAAATTGGGCTTGTTGATCATTATGGGATGGTATGGTCCTGGATGCTGTCTGTTTGCACTTTTAATCGTTTTGGATGTCTTTTATACTTACTGGTCTCAGGTAATACTAAAGCCTGATCCCGGAAATTCACAAGATCTATTTATACGTAGCCTGGCAGCACTAGGTAGTGACCGCAACTTCATTAGCACGCCTAAAATAGATGCTTGTTGATTTCATTACATTCTTATGCCTTGTCTGTGAATGAGTGCTAGCTTACTTCACATGTTAATTATTAACCTTCATTTTTTGGCACCCAAGCTTTCAGGTTTATTACAAGATAAAATGGTAGTAACTATTTTGTCTTGCAGTTTTTTCCTTTTCTCAGTGGGTGTATAATCCAATGTGATTTTCCATTATGAGTTTTCTGCAATACTAATCTAGAAGTATGTTGGCTTTTGGAGGGTATAACTTTGAAGTTAGCTCATTTAACAGCAATAGTGGTCCATCTTTTTTATTGATTGGAGGTTCATACAGATTTTTTTTCTTTTATCCAACATGCACGGAGTTAAGTTCAAATGTTACTCAGATTTTCAATCTAAATTTGATCATCTGATCATGGATCAACTGTAGTTTAGATTCTCTTAATGGGCTCATGGACTTCTTACTTTATAAGCAAGTAAAAGGCACCTTTTTTTTTCTCAGTGGAAAATCGGCATGGATATTTATTTCAGTGTGTGGATTTTCATGAGTTCCTCCTTTAGTGTAAACAAGTTTTTTACACAACCACCATTCTGTGAGTTACATGTGTACTTTAGAAATTGTTGCATAACCAAATTCTGTCACATGACACTTTTCCAATAGTGAGTGGTGTAAACTTCATTTTACCTGTGAAGGAATTGAAGTAAAATTTCTTAGTTAATGCCCTTCTGTTTTAGAAATGAAACATTAAAAGTAATCACATCTAAGTAATTTAATTTTGTGAGTTGTCTTTTGAGTGCAATAGCAGAATAGTTATTCTCGATGATGTTTGTCCTTTCCTGCACATTATATTCAGCATTAGATTCTTCTCTAATTGACAGGTATTGATGTTAATGCACACGATATACGGTTCGTGGAAGACAACTGGGAAAGTCCGGTAAGTTTTTTCTGTGACAATCAAGTCCATATGGTACACGCCGACTTTGCATTCTTCAACTTGTTATGTTGATGGGATCCACAAAAATGTAACTGGATTATTTCCAGTTCTTTGATCTTGCGCACTGGGGACTAACCTTGATGTGGTTTACTCACAGGTTCTGGGTGCTTGGGGGTTGGGCTGGGAAGTCTGGATGGATGGGATGGAAATAACACAATTCACCTATTTCCAGCAGGTTTTCTTCCGTAGAATTTGATCAGGTTTATCGCATGCATGCAGCGTGGTTTTCATGTGCATGATATACTCTTCTAAGAATCCTTCTCTTTTCTAGTTCAGGCCACTAAAGTGGTGATTTTGTTAAGTCTCAGGTTTTGTGCTAATGTTTTCAGTTCTTCTATTCTTATTCTTCAGGCTGGCAGTCTTCAGTTGATGCCAATATCTGTTGAAATCACGTATGGTCTTGAGCGTATCCTTATGTTGCTTCAGGTCTGGTAATTCTTGTATATCTTTCGTTTGGATACTTCTGTCAGTTTGCCTAAACTTAACTGTGGATTTCTTCTAGGGAGTTGATCATTTCAAAAAAATTAAATACGCGGATGGAATCACATATGGGGAGCTGTTCTTGGAGAATGAGTAAGCTAACACTTGCCTTATTTATCTCATGTTAACATTCTCTCGGTCTCTCTCTCTCTCTCTTTTAAAAGAAGTAATGTTAATGCTGTGCTACTATTTAATTATCGTAAGAGCTCCTTTTGACGCCTGTGAGCTCGTTGTTCTTGTCTTTGGAACCCTCATAAGTTTGTCTCCTAATTGTGATAAATATCTTGTTTAAATATTCATCAATTGGGTTCAACGAGATTCTTGTCTCTAGAATCATCATAAGTTCATCTGATGATTGGGGTACATGTCCTGTTTAATTATTCATCAAGTAGGTTCAATAAGCAATCAATATTCTACCATCATCATCAATATTTCATTACATGACAAATTTACTGTTATATCCCTCTGTCAAAGTTACATATGTATGTGTATGTGCGTGTGTGTGTGTGTGTGTGTGTGTGTGTGTCCCGGGGGGGGGTTATACGTTAAGCCATTTTGTATAGGGGCGGTACCCCCTTGGTAAGTTCTTAAAGAAATCTTATGTATCATTCGAAAATAATTCTAAATATGGTCTAACGAAATATAATGAATATAATCAAACTCTAGAGATTTTTGGTCCTCTTTAAGCATAGAGAAGCTTCTAAGCAGGGTGGTGCTCTAACCAATTGAACTACAATCCCCAGGATATCTTCTTTTTATAAAGCAAATTGACTTCGGTTTTTATTTCACTTTCTGTTAGGGTTATGTACCTACTCAACCAAAGGGAGGCTTTAGTTTTGGGCAAACAGAACCAAAAGAAATGGAAAAAATAAAATAAAATAAAATAAAATAAAACTAAGGGAGGCAGGAATTTGTGGACTGTTTTATCTTTTATTTAAAAGGGCTAAATTGTAGCGGTTGCGGCATATAAGTGCAAGGAACTGGCTAAGAGTCCTGATCAGATTCTGTGAACAAGGATTTACCCTAGGAATGGCACATACGAGATCTAAGAGGTTTTTCGATTCCTTTGCCATCCTCCCCTCTTTATTTTACTTGTCATGGGGGCAAAAGAATTCTTTACTTGTATCTGTTGGGGAAATGCCATATACTGAAATTTTTTGGCCTTGGAAGGGCTGCTATAGAAAGTTTACGTTCACGTTTCATTTGACAAATGGCATGCAGATGCACTGGAGAATTTTTCCTTTGCTTGGATATCATAACTTTTCATTAGTAGTATGGTAAGAGACAAGCATGGCATACCAAGTCAGATCCAGTCTTCTGTTAACATGCTAGGTCAATCTTTGATTGCAACAATCATTTATAAGTTGGGCGAAAAATGCGAAATTCAATTGTTGTGAGGAGAGTTTCAATCTATTTTGTGTACTTGATGTGGAACAGAGATTGGGAATAATTTTGGTACCAGCCTCCAACTTCTCTTCAAGGCTGGCCTTGGCTTAGGAGGATGAAAGAAATAGTGATACTAACAACTAAAGCCCAATGCTGGCACCTTTATTATCTTGATATTCAGCTAAATATGCAGTAGATTCCCAAACTCTGGATTTTTTTTTTTTTTTTTTGGCCCTCTCCTCTTTTCAAGGTCTTTAAAAGACAGGCTCTGGCCTCTCATGATACTGCAGACTATTGCTCTGGCCTATGTACTTTGCTCCTAATTCATTTAGAAAGTGGCTAGTGAACTCAGAAGTTTAATTGCGAAATTATACTAACAATACTCACACCAAATTTTTTTTCTTAGTTTCACAATCGTTGAGTTCCTCTTGTTGATCAGTTTATACTCTTCTATATTTTCACTCGCATTTGATCAGTTAAGTATATTTACTGCCAACCTATCAGAGAAGCTTGATGAGCTTCAGTGGCAAAAAGATTTGAAAAGAGATTGTGATGAATGTAAAAGTTGAGCTCATGTTGCAAAAGGATACAAAAAGGATAAAATGATACATGTTAATGTAAACATGTTGAGATCACTTTCCTTCTATAGTTATGACTTGGGGTGACTGTCTCCCTTTTACTCGTCAATTTGCTGTTGCATAATCACCCTGCTTTGATTTGCTTTACTTTCAAGCTGCAGATGATGACTGTTATATTTTGTCATTGTATTTCAGGAAAGAAATGAGCTCTTATTATCTTGAGCATGCAAGTGTTAATCATCTCCAAAAGCACTTTGACTTTTTTGAGGAAGAAGCTCGTTCCTTGCTTGGATTAGGCCTGGCAATCCCTGCGTATGTTTCGTTTTTTGAGATTTTTACAAAACTTCAGGTGTCTCTTTGTTCTAGTGATCACTTGCTCTGCAACATGTTAGGTATGATCAGCTTTTGAAGACGTCTCATGCTTTTAACATTTTAGACTCAAGGGGCTTTGTTGGGGTGACAGAACGTGCTAGATATTTTGGTCGCATGAGGAGGTATGGTCTCTGCTAACCCCTTGAAAAAAGTTTTTATACTGCTGCATAAGATGCCACTCTAGCGAGCTCGGGGTTTTCTTGTTGAATACAGCATGATGTCAAAATTGTTGAATTGAGGATTTTCTTTTCCAAATCTGCTTTGGAGGATCTCAATATTTATTGTGTATAAAAAAAGTTCTGTGATAACTGTTCTGATTTACCCTTTCGAAGCCAGCAGTAAGGTAAGAATAATTTTTGGGGTTTCAATTTTTTAACTGGTGCCACAAAGGTTCTTGCCATTACCTAAGTGTTGTTTTATGTTAACAAGTAATTTTGCTTAGCATTTGAGTTGTGCATCGAAAACTCCTAGAATGACTCCATTTCATGGCCGGTTTGCTCTTATCCTTGCCCCCTCCTCCGATTCTGCACCACACCCTAAACACTATAAAGGGAGTTGTAATGTGTATCTCGAACTATTAGTTTTCACACTTTGTCCCATTAAGTATGAGAAGAGTTACAAATTTTTCCCCAAACTTGTAATTTTGCCACCCACAACCTAAAGTGTGTGGGGATTGCAACATTTGTTCCAAGAGGATAAAAAGGCAGTCATTGTGCTCCTTGAATAGATGATTAGCAAATTACTGTTTGGACTGCCAAATTTCTGTTTGGACAAGTTTTCCTGGTGAAAGAAGTGATAAGATGAGACACCTGATGAAGAAGTTCCAATTATGTAGAAGAGCCCTAATCTCTTTTTTCATCCCATTTTCATGTCTCTATTGGTCTATATTGTTCGAGTGCTCAGAGTGTGAGACATAGTGTGCGTAGGTAACTAAAATCATGGCAAAGTTACTATAATAACAAGTCCTGATTAGCTGAGAGGAGGTAAATGGCCAAATCTTGGGTTTCATTTGTATTGGGAGAATGGACTCCTTTGGGAGCCACTAGGTCATTATCTTGCATAGCAAGCAAAAGGTGAAGATGAGCTTACAAAATACTTGTGTTTCCTAAGTTGGGGTAGAAAAAGCTCTTAGTCATTCTTTTTAAGGAGAAGAAAGCCAGTCCATGTGATGTATGGAATGTGAACTTGCCACTTTGAAGACTTTGGCAGTTGAACTGCCCTTACAGCTTTGGGGTAAGCAAGTCAATGAGATGGTCTTCATCTTACATAACTATCACGAGTTTGAGATCCTTTCCTTTCAGAATTTGGAGGAGATAAATCGACTCAATTTATTCAGCAAATATTATGTAGGTTGAACTCAATATATTCCCCTAATATTATGTTGGTGGATGATAAAAAGAAATGGCTAGTTTAAGAGTAATCCCTGGCCACTCATATTCATTCCTATTTCTGATCAGTTTAGCTCGACAATGTGCACAATTATGGTTGAAGACCAGGGAGTCGCTAGGGCATCCACTTGGTGTTGTTGGTGAAACTGTTCATCTAGCTTGTCCCCAGGAGGTTGTTGATGCAGCTTCAAACAAGGTAAATACACAAATCAATCTGGATTACTTTTCCAATTTGTATGCTGTTAGGCAGTTTCTACAAAATGTTGGATGTGCGACATTACCCTTTCTTTGCATATTCTCTCGGAAAGACAGCTATTTTCTATTTATTTATTTTTTAATCAATGCCTTTGATTTTTTAGACAGAAATCTTCTCAAAGTTGAATTAGAGCTGACTGAGGCAGAGTTTGGGATACTGCATTTGGATTTTAACCATTGTTCTGACATGTTTTAGTTGATTATAAACTTTTATGAAACTATTTACCGTTTTCCATCGTGACCATATCATCACTCTCCTTAACCAATAAATAAGATGTTGTGGCAAATCAAAGTCTAACTTGTTGGCCAAAAATCAAGGTCTTACTCAATTTTGGGGAGGTATACCTTTACATAGTGCAATAGTTCTTTTTAAAGTATTGTGATTGGTTTCCAGTTTCGGTGGTTGTTTTGACCTTATGTCTACATAAGAATCTCATTATTGACTATATATTTTCAGCTAAAATGATTGGTCATTATTATTTCCCTTTTTTCCATTGTATTGTTCACAGGTTCAAGATGTACCAAGGTTTTTAGTACTTGAAATTGGAACTGAAGAGATGCCACCTCAGGATGTAGTTAATGCAAGCCAACAAGTATTCTCTTCTCTTCCTGAACAATCTCTCTTCCAACTCTGCTTAGTACTCCATGTGTTCTTCAATGACCATGCTTCTCTGTTACAGCTTAAAGATCTAGTGATAGAGTTGCTGCAAACCAAGAGATTAAACCATGGTCCAGTTCAAGCATTTGGCACTCCTCGCAGACTAGTGGTACTGCTTCAATTTGCTCGCTTTTGTTAATATCGTCCTTTGCATACTCTCAGTGACTTTTTTTATGCTTCATAGAGGGGTAATGCACGTCACATCTATTTCAGCTCTCATTATGAGAGCTTTTCGTCTTGTAACTTGTTACAGCAGCATCAGCCTATTTGGTATTCTCAGAATATAGTCACCTTTCCTATCTATGAAAAGGGAGAAGTATAGTAACTTAGAATGATTGAGATGTCAGCAAGGATGGTTAAAATTGGATGAGTGGTGAATAAAAGGAAAACCTTGGAAGCATGCTAGACCATCAGCGAAATATGCCCTACCTGGACTTTTCGTTCCTTCTTTTGCATATCATGTGAAGGATGCATTTCCCATTAATGATGAGTTCACTTGCAGTCAGAGATGTAAGGAACTTATGTTGCACTTTTGGAATAAAAAGCTTAGTTTGTTTAAGGAAGAATGACCAAATTCCTTTCACTCAAGACGCAAAACTTTTCTTGCTATGAGTGTGTATAATTGAGATAACTATTCATAAACATCATGTTCGAGGCTTTTCATTTTTATATGTTTTCATTTGCTTGATTTTAAGTCTTAGCATATGCTTAATTTCCAGATCTGTGTGGAGAGTCTTGACGCCAAGCAAACAGACAATGAGGTTGAAGTGCGAGGTCCTCCTGCTTCAAAAGCCTTTGATGATCAAGGAAAACCCACTAAGGTTAATTTCTCTTCAATTTGATGTTTGTGTTCATTATTGCATTTTACCAGAGGATTTATATTTGCAATGTTCATTTATTAATGCATTGATTGACATAATGGATCTTGTGTGTCATTTAACTTGTTGAAGGTTTGTGGAATCCCTTATGACTTGAATGCATTACAAGGGGTTGACATTTTATGTCATTTTGTTAAGATATAAAAGAGGATGGCCTACTTAGTTAACTTTAATATTAGAAGCTAGAAGTTTGCATTGAACTCTTTTTTCACCCATTTATGTGTGATGACTCTTCCACCCACCCTTACAGGGTTTGCATGCTTAAGGTTCGTCATCAAATCAACTTTCTCTTGAAGGGGACTGTTAAAATCTTCTTACCTTTTCTCTACCAAATTAAGCTTTTAGAGAAGACGGTTTACACTCAACTTCAAGACGTATTAAAGCCTGGATATAATTATAGTATCTCGAATTTGTAGGGGTCCCCCCCCCCCTTCTTTTTGATTGGTTTTTTTTTTTTTTTTTTTTGGGGGGGTGAGGAGGTGGTATATGAGATCCTTTTCTTCTTTTGAATCGAGTGATAATCTTATTTTGGTGTATCACTGGAAACTGATTTGCTCCTCAATGTTATCTTTATCAGGCTGCCGAAGGTTTTTGCAGTAGATACTCTGTTGGCCTGGATTCATTATATACAAAACCTGATGGTAAGAGAAGTTGAATATATTCCAGGTTAATTCTTCTTCTCTACACATAACCTTTTGCTTAGCGCTAGATTTCCACTAATGCAAGTTCTCTTCAAGGCAGTTGGTACTTCATATGAATGTTTCAGAAATTAAAGAAATGGAAAAAGAAAACTTGAACTAGAATATGGGCACTTTATTGTAGAATTTATCTAACATTCCCTATCAACCACTAATTTTGTTTTATTGTCTTCGATGACACTAAGCTGGCTAGCCCGGAGGGAGAGTGATAAGAAGGATGTGAAGTTTACTTTCCCTAATAATTCGTTAATGAGTTTTCTTAGGGCACTAATAAACGATAATTATTGAACTTTAATATCTAAAAAAGCAGTCTTTAGTTTAGTCAATATGTTTTCTCTGAAAGCAGTTATGCTTGCTGCATGATACCTGTCAGGTGTTTGAATGTTCTTACTGCGTCATGTATGGATGGATTTTTCATCAGGATGTGGCCATTAATAAGCTTTAAAATAGGCATTGAAGAGAACATACTTCGATTTGTTTATTAAGTAATATACTTGTTTATGTATGTGTAAATATTGCTTTCATCTTTCTTCAGGGAAAACAGATTATGTGTATGTTCTTGTGAAGGAGCCTGCTCAACTTGCTGTCCAGGTCTTCTTGCTGCTTATTTATTTGTTCAGTCATTCTTTAAAACTGGTAATAATTAGTCTCACTTTTCTGAAGGAATATACTGAGGATAGAGATTGTTTAACGAAATTGAGGATACACATTGCTTTCGCTGCTATATTATGTTCTATTGTCTATTTCAGGATCATGGGCCTGGCTCAGGCCTGAATTCTTTATTTGAAATTATTTTTTTTTTTAAAATAATTAATTCATACCCTGGCCCTCCATGGAAAACCTGGCCGGTCCTGGCACAGCCTGGTGGCCAGCCCTGCTGACAACTATTTTACAAAGTATTTGCCTGTCATGAAAGTGTTTTATACACTATTTAAAAGGAAAGTTGCGAGTGGATGGGCATTCTAACTTCCAATTTCATTTTTTAATTGGTTGGTGATGTGTTAAAACTAGTCAAAATAGAATTTATTCAAGTCTGATAGTTTAGCAAAGCAAATGGCTGCCTGCTTTGTATGCCACAAATTGTTCACTAAAGCATGGAGTACAAACTACAAACTATTGAGTTCTTCTTCACAATAGCATGTTCTAAGAAAGTTGTGATAAAAAATTCGCATGTTCTCACCACCAATTTAAGAAAAGTCACAAGATGGCCAATTTCATAGAATTTTTCTTAGTAGTGCCTGTACTGCACTTGTTGAGGAACGAAACAAGGAAAGATGCCAAATATTTAGGGCGCCAACTCTTTTGTGATGTACAGTCAGTGCTTTGAATGTTGGATCCATCTTTATTAAGTATGCTTACAAGTCTCGTTAATGTAATCTAGGTATCATTTGAGAGAAGTCAACTTTCTGGCATCTTAAACTATTTATTATGGTTTTTAGCAAAGGATAGCATCATATGTCTTTGCAGGAAAAATGTAACATATCCATCTTATGCTCAGGATCACCATATACAGTGATTATTGTATGTGGGTCCTATGTTAGGGCAATGATCTTTTGTCTGGGTAAGTAAAGATTCTGATATTTAATTTCTCTCATATGTTAAGGTTTTGTCTGAAGATTTGCCCAGTACAATTGCTAAAATATCATTTCCAAAGTCAATGCGTTGGAACTCTCAGGTATACGCATCTTATTTTCTCACTCACTTTGTCATCCTCTGCTGAAAATTCAATGCTGTCTTGCACTCTTTCTGTTCTATTTTGATTATTGTGGGAAATAGTTTTCTTGCTTAATGAACCTTATAATGGCAACTACTAAAACATGTTGGTCTTATGGTATGTCTGTAATGCCTTGGATTCTTTTTGTATGCCTTGTGTGCCTTTTGCTGCTCCATATTTCTATGGTTTAATGTTGTTTAACACTGCATTTATTTCTTGAAACCATTTTAATCTTCATTAAGTCACTGCAAATGGAAGTGTCTTGGTGTGGTCAATGTTTAACTAGTTCTACTAGCTTCCTTATAGGATACACTTGCAAAGAGAAACAGAGATTGATGGTTCTAACAAGTGGTAGGGATTGGCCCCAGGCAGATAACACACCTCAAAAAGTGATCGTCATGGTTTAGTCCAATATATCTAATGATAGTATTTCCAAAATGTTTTTAATATCGCTCTACTAAATGTCTTTCTTTGAGATGCTTCCTATATTTTCATGGACAACTGAAACTTGGGCAAACTTCTAGTTATACGTTATTCATGCTTTTAGTATTGGGACAAAAAATAGGTTCATCTTATCAATCATATATGGATGGATCTTAAATAGACTCATCTCCTCAATCATCTAGGGATGGCTCTTTGTCGATTATGATGGTAAGATGCTAAAATTATCAAGAATTTGTTGTGCTTAGAGCATTTATTAAAAAGAGAAGCATGGTGATTAAACTAGGAATATTATCAAGAATTTGATGGCTCTTAAATAGGCTCATTTCCTCAATCATATAGAGCTTTGAGGTGTTTTTTTAAAAACTCTTGAGCTTTTATCGACTGTAGGCTAAACAATAAACCCATCCTCTAAGTGGGTGATCATTAATTTTTCTTCCTCACTGGAGACATAGTATTCTTATCATAAATAGGACTAGAAAATATTATTTCAAAAGGGGCCGTGTCAACAATAGTAAATACATATGGACAATTCCTCAGTATCTTTCTCATTACAGCAAATATTGGCTGTGTGGAGGTAATAAAAATTATGCCTTCTGGAGAGATATACTATTTCACCAATCAAGTCACTGGTATATAATCTACAAAGTGGTGACAAATCTTGTAATGTGTGTATCTTTCAGTATATCAGGTAATTTTTTGTTTATGTTGAATCCATTAACCAAAATGTGTTCTACATAATTTCACATCTTTTATTTTGTAATCAACATATGAAATTTGGAGGAGCTATTTGTTGTCGATTGGGTCGCATTTGCTTTTACATGTTCTAGATTAGATCACATCTCAATGAGTAGCATGCACATTCTTTAATTATAGAAGACAATAAATCTCAGTCTGATATGTCTTAACAATCCAGACATGAAGTGATTTAAGCATTTCACCCTTGGCTTGGCTTTATTTTATGGAATAAATTTCTACCTACATTCTCCTGATGCTCTTCATCATCTACCAAGATAGATGGTCAGGATGTTCATTTCTAGCCTTCGTTATTTAATAATGACATATTTTATTGTCCAGGTGATGTTTAGCAGACCTATCCGGTGGATTTTAGCCCTCCATGGAGATGCAATAGTGCCATTTACATTTGCTGGACTTTTGAGGTTGTTATGAAGTGTTGCTACCTGCATCTTTCTCCTCTCTGTCTTTTCTCAATCATTATTTTCTTTTATTTTTATTTTTTCGGTCAGGGTCCTTTCTAAATAATTGAGTAAGCTTAATTTGATATGTCTTTCTGTCGTGGTCTTAATTTTCTGTGGTTTGCTGAAATTTGTAAAAAGCTGCTTTTGCAAGTTATGAATGTTTTGCCTCTTGCACAAGTGATAAATGCTCAAATGATAGGTAGTAATTGCTGTACGTTGCTCATTGAAAACACTTCTTTGCATTTATCTATGTGCTTTAGCATATTTAAGTGGGTAGTCTTTTGAGTTCTGAAAACCCATCTTATTGAGGACGAGGATGTTAAAATTAAACAATTGCTCCATTTATTTATTTCAGAAACTGATAAGAAGAGGACTTGCTAGTCCAAATTTCTAAGCCGATCAAGCATCATATTTTTCCATTCTTGCGCATTGGATTAGTTCTATGATTAATTGACATTCTCTTAAAAGTAGCTAGTATACTAATGGAATACACTGAATAAGATTCTCTCTCTCTCTCTCTCTCTCTCTCTCTCTCTCTCTCTCAAGATTTCTTGTTTTCCTTTTTGTTTAAAAGTTGTGTAAGCCATAACTCAAAAATATCTTTTTATCCAGACACACAAGTGTATTGCCTTGGTTTCCTTATTTTATGGGATCTGCTCTGACCTATGTGGCAAGTGGCATGTGATAGATTAATTACTTGTATTATGCTTATTTGGACCCCCAGAATGTTAAATAACTTGCTTTTCCTTTCTACTATTCCATTGGAAGTGCATTCAATTGGGTGGAGATAGATATTAGTTTTTGGGGAAATCTCCTTATTCATCAATTGAACTTTAGGCCATGGTACCTGCTTATGCATTGTCCTCACATTGGCCAATGCATGTCCATGTTTGCCCTTTTTTTTTTCAAGTTTATTTGGACATTGAGCACTGACAGAACTTGTATGCATGTCCCATGCTCTTGCAGTGGAAATTTATCTTATGGTCTTCGTAATACTCCATCAGCCACCTTCCCAGTAAGTATCCAAATTTTCTCATGGTTGTAATATTTTCAAGGGCATGGATATACTTTATGTCTTTTGTTACTTTGAAAAGCTCTATGAGAACTCATTTATCGGTACTCTGTCATCTAGCCTTTTCCTCAATCTATTGTGCAACTCCAGTATGCCTTGCCCTTTTAATTCTATTCCTTTCTTGGTTAAATTTTTGCACTTTTCAGTCTCCGGTACTCTCCTTTAAAACTAGTTATTCTGGTTCATTCTTCTGGTGTTCTTTTCTCTCCGTCTAATGCAGCATGGCATAGTCCATTTTATAATATCTAGCATGACATAGCTTTACACAAAGGAAATTAATATTAACGAAATTAATGAAGATAAGAATAAACACAATGCCATATATGGCTGTTAAAAGAACCTAGCTGTATGTGTGTTTGGAGGAGGATGATAGCGATCAAAGAGCATGGCCTTCTTTTGGATGTTGAAGATGAAAGAGTGCAGTTTTGTAGTGGACTGCAATGAATCTTGAAAGGAAATACTATTCAAATATGAATTCTATGAATGTCACAGAGGAAGATGAAGTTGGATATTGCAATAAGCAATATTCGAAAGTATCAGAAATGTGTTTGTTTCTCTTAAAAAAAAACAAACAGAATTATTGACAAAGAAAAGAAAAGGCTATAAAATCAGAATATACAAAACATGTGAAAAAGATAGCATCATTGCATTGGCACGCAAGCTATTTGTGTTAAATAAGAGATCAGTTCTCATATTATTAGGATAACTTCACCAAGTATGTTGGCCAGTATGTGTTTAATGATACAAGGGCTCCAGAACAAATTATGTTATTAGATAATTACTAGTCAACAAGGTCACATGCAAAAAAGATAATTCTAAGCTCATTCCAGGAGATGAGCATTAACATTTTTTTTCTGATTTTACATGAGTGGAAGTAAAATAATGTTGTGATTTCCCTTTGTACTCTTCTTGGTATGAGTTTTCTCTTTGCATTTTTGCTACTACTGTAGGTGGAAAGTGCAGAATCCTATGCAGCTTTAATGGGAAAAGCTGGAATTGAAATTGATATTGAGGTATGATATAATGAAATGATTTGCAGTTCTTCTTCTTCTTTTTTTAAGTTGGTAATCCTTTTTGGAAAAGTATTATTTTGTTGAAAACCTGCCATAGATAGTAAGGTTGATGAATACTGATCTTTCAGATTTTTTTGTATGCAGGCACGGAGAAATCAGATATTCAGGCAATCGGCTGCACTTGCAGAAAGTGCCAAAGGTCAGATTGTTGTCAATGACGGATTACTTAATGAGGTAACAATCCTTAAGTAATACATTTGAATATGGTTGTCGAGTTTGCTGCTAAGTACCAGTTCAACTTGTATCAGGTTGTCAATCTTGTTGAGGCACCTGTTCCGATTCTTGGGGAATTTAATGAATCCTTCTTAGAGCTTCCCAAAGACCTTTTAACAATGGTAAGTCTCATTATCTCGGGAAGTGCAAACAAGTATTTGAGTTGGCTTCATTTTCTAGTTTTTTGGGAATGTTACCTTGCGAAAATGCAAACTAGTGTTTGGATTGGCTTGCAAACTAGTCTTTGACTATGGTCATATATTTGGTTTTCTGCTTTCTCTTTCCCATTCTTTTAGTTTAAGCCATCTAGCAATAGTGAAATAAGAAGCAGCCAGATTAGAGCCAGACTAACACTATATGACTTAATCTAGGATTCAAGCATGGAACTTCGATGACCAGTAGAATGTGCACATTTAACACCTGCAATGATGGAAGTTATTTAATAGAATGGTGCCTGTAAAACCAACTGATATTCCATCATGCCATGGGAAGTTTGTGGTTAAAATGTCTACTGTATACAAGTAACTTACTTTGTAGCTGTTCTTTTCGTGTTTTGTTGAGGTTGTTTATGCTCCAATGTGCAGGTTATGCAGAAGCACCAAAAATATTTTTCCATAGCCGATCACAGTGGGAGGCTGTTGCCATATTTTATTGCTGTGAGAAGTTCTTTGAAATATAGCAATTCATTTCGGTTGTAATATACATTAATATTGTTTATATGATAGTCCGGCCTGGGAATTTCCTTTTAGGTGGCAAATGGGACAATTGACAGGACAGTAGTCAAGAAAGGAAATGAAGCCGTTCTCAGGTTCACATCTATCTCCCTTTGAACACCTGATGATGCTTCTAGAAGAGAATGAATCGATCTAATTTTGAAGGTCTTCAATTCTGTTTGGCATACTATAACTTTGCAAAATGACTAGCATGAAAATACTGCGCTTATGGCAGGTCCTTAATTCTTGTGAAGTACTGTCAAATTTATTCATTTAATCATTCTGATTGCAAGTGAATAAAGTATTTTGCACAAATTTGTTCTTTGAACTTCCAATTAGTAGTTTTGACCAGTTTTTGTCTATTTTGCAGAGCTCGCTACGAAGACGCCAAGTTCTTTTATGAGATGGATACACGTAAAAGATTTTCAGAATTTCAAAGTCAATTAAAAGGGATACTTTTTCATGTGAGTACTTAAACCGTGTGCATGATCTAAGGAAAGAGCAGTCTATATATGTAAGACCTGTGTCACAAAACTGATTAGAGAACCCGCAACAAGTAGAAAGAGAGAAAGAAGGAAGAGAGAAGGAGGAGAAAGAGAACATAAAAGAAAGAAAGAGAGGGCTGTAGTTTTCTGTAATAACAGAAACCCTACACCCATTGTATTTATATTGAATATAAATTGTATATAACAATAATATTCTTATGTAAGTAAAAAAGGAAATAAAACTCTGATAATAAAGGAAACTTCATAAAGTAACTTAACACTCCCCCTCAAGCTGGAGCATATAGGTCACCATGCCCAGCTTGGAACAACCAACAATAAAAGCAGGACAAAATAATGCTTTGGTAAACATATCAGCAAACTGATCTCTAGAGGCAACATAAGAAGTTGCAACCAACTTCTACTTCATAGCATTCGCTTAACTTCTATATGCTTAGTTTGCTCTTGAAAAAGAGGATTCCGAGCAATATAAATAGCTGTTTGATTATCACACATCATATCAATGGGTTGATTAATAGAAAATCCAAGCTCCTGGAGAAGAGATTTCAACCACAACAATTCGGCCACAGTATGTGCCATAGCACGATATTCAGCCTCTTAATTTGTTTCTTCCTATAGATAGTAGAGCCCAATCAGCAATCGTAGTAGTAGCAGTAGCAGCAATAGTAGCAGTGAAGAAAAGAATCTGTTTTCTTATTTCTCATAGAGTGATTACAATGAGTATAAATACATGAACAAGGAACCTAAATTAGGTAAGAAACCTATTTAGATAAAGATCCTAAGTTGCCTCTAATATCTATCAATATCTAATTTACAGCTAACAAAATAAAAAACAAATCACATAATATCACGTAATATAATCACGTAATATAATCAGGGAGAAATTCTAGAAGATTTCCTAATACATTCCAACACTCCCCCTCAAGCTGGCTTGAAGATGTCTTCCATAGACGGCTTGTTCACTAGACGAATGAATTACCTTCTATGTAATCCCTTGGTCAGAATGTCAGCAGCCTGATCATCACTTGAAATATACGGCATACAAATTAGTCCGCTATCAAGTTTTTCCATAGACAGCTTGTTCACTAGACGAATGAATTGCCTTCTATGTAATCCCTTGGTTAGAATGTCAGCAGCCTGATCATCACTTGAAATATACGACATACAAATTAGTCCGCTATCAAGTTTTTCTTTGATGAAGTGTTTATCAACTTCCACATGCTTTGTCCGTTCATGTAACACGGGATTATGAGCAATTGCGATTGCTGCCTTATTGTCGCAATATACTTTCATTGGTATGGAACTTGGAATTTGTAGTTCATCTAAGATACCTTTAATCCACATAACTTCACATACACCATGTGCTACCGATCGAAATTCAGCTTCAGCACTACTTCTTGCCACCACACTCGCTTTTTTGACTCTTCCAAGTGACTAAATTACCACCAACAAACGTGCAGTAAAAAATAAACTTGAAGTAGATCTCCTATCCATATTGCTTCCAGCCCAGGCCGAGGCCGCCGGGCGAGCTCGGCCTCTCGCATCGGCCATGAACACCTCAATTTCCGGCCGCCGAGCCACCGCCTGTGTCCATGTTTTTCAAACATTAGACCCTTACCAGACTTCCCTTCAAGTAGCGTAAAATTCTATATACCGCTTCAAAATGCCTTTGAAGTAGATCTCCTATCCATATTGCTTCCAAATTTCAATGCATCGTGAACACCTCAATTTCCGCTGTGCATGAAACATTAGACCCTTACCAGACTCACCATATACTTAAAATGCAAACCATACTTACAGCATATATCAAGTCGAGTATGAGATAAGTAAATAAGTCGATCAACAAGCCTTTGATACCTTTCTCGGTCTATTACTTCTTCAGCCTTGGCAAGTTCAAGCTTCATATTTGGTTCCACAGGGGTCTCTGCCGCTTTACATCCTAATAGACCTGTCTCTTTGAGCAGATCAAGAACATATTTGCGTTGGTTTATAAAAATGCCTTTTTTGGATCTCGCAAATTCTATTCCAAGAAAATATTTCAAGACACCCAAATCCTTAACTTCAAATTCCTCAGCCAACTTTCCTCGCAAGCTTTCCAACTCAACTTTGTCATCACCAGTTAATATTATATCATCAACATAGATGATTAGAATTGCACGCTTACCTTCCTTTGAGTGTTTATAGAATAGAGTGTGATCTCCTTGACTTTGGTGATAGCCAAAACCTTTTAACCACATTCCCGAATTGTTCAAACTACGCTCTTGGAGATTGTTTAAGTCCATACAACGACTTTTTTAATCTGCAAACTTTGCCTTAAGTTTCTGCAAAACCTGGTGGTAAACTCATAAACACTTCTTCCTCCAAGTCACCATTCAAGAATACATTCTTCACATCTAACTGATGTAAGGGCCAATCAAATGCAGCAGCCAAAGATAGTAAAATTCGAACATAATTTATCTTGGCAATTGGGGCAAAAGTCTCATGATAGTCTACTCCATAAGTCTAAGTGAACCCCTTTGCCACCAACCTTGCTTTATATCGTTCAACACTCCCATCGGGTTTACATTTTACAAGAAATACCCATTTACAAATCAACAATCTTTTTTCTTCCGGTGCATCAACCAACTCCCATGTGCCATTCTTCTTAAGTGCAAGCATTTCATCCTCAACAGCCATCTTCCACTTTGGATCCTTCAAAGCTTCATGGATATTTCTAGGAATAGATATGTGAGACAAATTTGACACAAATGCTCTATGATGATGAGATAACTTTTGGAATGACACATGTTTTGATATAGGATGCTTAGTACATGATCTAACTCCTTTTCTAAGAGCTATAGGCATATCAAGATTAGAAGCATTAGTATCAGAATTTAAGATAGGAATGGAGGGAAAAAGAGTACTACTGGGATCACCTGATGACGAAGGCAAGAGATCATCTCTCGGGGCTGCAGACGGATGAGGCTCCAGGACAAAGTTCTGATCTGCAATATTTTGAAGAGTTTTCCTTCTAGTATAAACCTGAAGCTCAGGCTTGTTGATCACATTGTGATCTTGAACTTTTTCTCTCCCTATCCTTGACACATCAAGATTTGCGAGGTGTTTTCGAAGATTCAAACAAAGGAGTAGGAAGGACAGAGAGTTAATCTCTTCACTAACTTCGCCATTCTCCCCCGAAGAGATTTGTTAGAAAAAAACGGTTGTGACTCGATAAATGTTACATCCATAGTGATATGAGTTTTACCAAAGGTATGTGGATTGTAACACTTGTAACCTCTTTGATTAGGTGCATACCCTATAAACACACTTTTCAGCCCGAGGATCTAATTTAGTAAGAAACCTATTTAGATAAAGATCCTAAGTTGCCTCTAATATCTATCAATATCTAATTTATAGCTAACAGAATAAAAAACAAATCATATAATATCATGTAATATAATCACGTAATATAATAAGGGAGAAATTCTAGAAGATTTCCTAATACATTCCAACAAGCAGCAACAGTAGTAGTAGCAGCAGTAGCAACCGCAGTAGTAGCAACAACGGTAGTAGTAGCAGTAGCAGTAGCAACGGCAGTAGTAGTAGCAACAGTAGTAGCAGCAGCAGCAATAGTAGCAGCAACTACCTAGCAACAGCGATAGTAGTAGCAGCAGCAGTAGTAGTAGCAACGGTAGTAGTGGTAATAGTGGTAACAGCGGTAGTAGTAGCAGCAGCAATAGCAGCAGCAGCAGCAACGGTAGTAGTAGCAGCAGTCGCAATAGCAGCAGCAGCAACAGTAGTAGTAGCAGCAGCAGCCGCAATAGCAGCAATAGGAGCAGCAATGGTAGCAGCAATGGTAGCAGTGGTAGCAGCAGAAGTAGCAGTAGCAGCAGCAGTAGCAGCAACAGCAACGGTAATAGTAGTAGCAGTAATCGCAATAGCATTAGTAGGCGCAGCAATAGTAGTAGGAGCAACGGTAGTAGTAGGGGCAGCAAAAGTAATAGCAGCAGCAGCAGCAATAGCCGCAATAGCAGCAGCAGCAATAGCAAGAGCAGCAATAGGAGCAGTAGTACGAGTCATAGTAGTATCACTCATGACGATAATCTCAATATAAATATATTTACCACAGAAATCTCGATTCAAATAATTATATGCTTAACGGAAACCCAGCAAGACCAGTCAACCATAATCAATAAAGTACTCCGATTCTTGAATCTGCTGATTAGTAAGTGTTGTAATCCATGTTCACAAACCGAACCTGACAAATTTGATGTCTTCCAATCTCATATGTATCAAGACTTGAAGAGAAAACAGATAAAAATTACAGCTTTAGATGACTGTGCACCAACCCTAGGGGACTCTCAAACCAGCAATAGGATCAAGTAATCGTAGTTAGACCCGCACCGATACCATGTCACAAAACCGATTAGAGAACCCGCAACAAGTAGAAAGAGAGAAAGAAGGAAAGAGAAGGAGGAGAAAGAGAACGTAAAAGAAAGAAAGAGAGGGCTGTATTTTTCGTAATAACAAAACCCTACACCTATTGTATTTATATTGAATATAAGTTGTATATAACAATAATATTCTTATGTAAGTAAAAAAGGAAATAAAACTCTGATAATAAAGGAAACTTAATAAAGTAACTTAACAACCTGTTTTATGATATATGGGATCTGGCTTCTCAATCTCACATAGCGACCAGTTGTAGATGACCTACAGCTAGTGGGTATAATTGCACCATCTCGTAGTAATATTTCAATATGCACCCGGGTGTGGTTTTACGACTAAATAGTTCTTCAAGCACTAATTCTCCTTCTTATATGCCAAATATTAGCTTTTAGAAATCATTAGCATGCCATAATGTTGGGTATGCATAAACCGAGGTCTCATTAGAATCAGTTTAGGATCAAGTACTTGAATTGGCATAACTCAGGACTCTCCTCTTCAAATAGTTAAGCGTATTTCTGAAGCTAAATTCATCCTAAAAGGATCTGAGTCTAGTGAATTATAAGTTGAGGGAGTGAACAATTAATCCACTGTTTTTTTTTTTTTTTTCCTTCTTTGATGTGTGTGTGTGTGTGTGTGTGTGTGTGTCTCTCTCTCTCTCTCTCTCTAGTGTGTTTTACAGATCTTAGATGAGATACGGCACTATAGAGGTCTTAAAAGAAATGATGAGGAAAATTGGGCGATAATTGGTATTTCTCAGACATGCAGCAAGAACAGCATGTACATGAAATTTTAAAAGTCAGGGAACTTTATCTCCAGTAATAGTTGTTCTTAGCAAGATCTATGGTCATCAGCTATGATTTTTGGCTCAGCCTCATTTCCTGGTCAAAAACTTCTAGGCACAGAACTACATGTTCTACTTTCTAAATGGATAAGATGAAATCATCATAAGTTCAAAAGAAAACCCTACATGCTTGATCTGAGCTTTGGTTTAGTTATCCTATTTTTCACAAGAAAAGATTGTGTTTTTTCCTTTTTCTACAGTAATTTTTGTGTTAGACTTAACTCTTCAATGCAGTATAGACTACTTTTGGCAAACTGATTTTTTAATGGTTTGACCAGTACCTGGAATTATTCATGAGGTTGTCTTTTTTTTTTGCTGGTATGTATGATTAAATAGGAGAGGCTTGGAACAATGTTGGATAAGATCTCGCGTTTGCAGAGCACAGTAACCAAACTAAGTTTGGCTATGGGTGTTAATGAAGATAAGCTACAAATTGTCCAAGAAGCTGCATCACTTGCTATGTCTGATCTTGCTACCTCAGTTGTCACAGAATTTACTTCCCTTGCTGGAATAATGGGCCGTCATTATGCTCTTCGAGATGGCTATCCTGAGCAGGTTAACTTCATTTACAGTTTCTGCAAGGACTTCTCTTTGCCAGAAGGATTTTTCTTCTTTGTTTCTTTGTTTGAGGTCTGATGGAACCGGTCTTGATTTTTGTTGTGTGTTATCTATTTGTGGTGTTTGCTTATGGTGGCGCAGTTTAGTGCCAGGTATGTTCGCCATGGCAATACGTGTGCTTCATCCTGATGTTTATGGCTTTGGCAGATTGCAGAGGCCTTGTTTGAGATTACACTTCCTAGATTTTCTGGAGATATCCTTCCCCAGACTGATGTGGGGATAGTTTTGTCAATTGCTGACAGGTGAAAAATCTATTGAGTTTATATAAGTAGCCCGCTCAAGAGCACTCATAATTTCACCTGATGATCCATGTCATGGGAGATTATGCCGTCATTTGTTGATAAAGAGCACATAGGTTCATGTCTTTTGTATTTCATTTCCAATTTGCTCATATCCTCAAGAATAATACAGTAGAAGGGTTCCTAGTATAAATTATTACATTGTAGACTGGATGGTTTTGGTATCATCATACTACATTGGTTATGAATTCATCATTTTAACACAAATAGAACAGCTATCTGCATAGTCTGCTGAAAATTGCTTCCTGAACTTAATTGGATAATTTTCCAATGATATCATTGTGCAGACTAGATAGCCTTGTCGGCCTATTTTCAGCTGGCTGTCAGCCTAGCTCAACCAATGATCCTTTCGGGTTGAGGAGAATTTCTTATGGACTTGTGAGTTACCTGTGTCCTTTCTTGCTGCTTCTACAATGGTGATGCACTTAAAAGGTCAATTTATTATTTGAATACGTTGCTGTATTGTTAGGTCCAAGTGCTGGTGGAGAAGGACAAGAATCTCGATCTGAAACATGCATTAGGAATTGCAGCTGATGTCCAACCCATTGAAGTTGAGGAGAGGACATTAATTGATGTAAGATCCTTGACAATAGACTGTGCGTTAAGATTGAATGGCTGTGCATTTTCCCATTACCGTGTTGATATGCTACAACAGCATCCAGTCCCTAAACATGGCAACCTCCAGGCAGGCTGCGTGGCTGACTTCATGTGCCCTGCACCATGAATTTACGTGATCCAAAGTGGATTAAAAAAAATATGGGAAAAGGACACTACAAATGCTATAACTTTCGTACAATGCTCACTTAAGTCAGCAAAATTTTTTGACGGATCATTTAAGTGCCACTCCAGTAAATAAATTACTGATTAAGTGCCAACTCCGATTTGGGATGCCGAAAATCTGAGATGGCATTAGTTTATTATAAATTGGCTACGTGGCCTCATCAGAGAATTTCATTCAGCAAAAAAAGACGTCATTTGTCAGCCCTTGTTTTTTTTCCATAAATTGACAAATTGGGGCTAAATTAGGGCAAAGAAGCAAACCTTAACCCTATCCATTGAAGTTACTTGTAAAATTACAATGTTTATCTGCAAGAGAGTGAGTAAAAGCCCCAACAAAACAAATTTGAGGTCGTTGGAGAATTGGCTGCTTGGGGTTTCTTTCAAGGTGATTCTTGAAGCAAAGCAAGTGAAGAGGCATTATTTAAAGCTTCTCATGATTTTTGATGAATGAGGTCGTTGGGCACGTATCTCATCCATAGGTTATGTCATGGTCTGTAAGATCTCCTCGAGGTTCCGCAAGGATTGTGGACTCAACCAATGTGTCTAGTGGGCTTTGTCTTCATCTTCACTGCAAAGCCTTGTCTTCAATCTTCCTCATGGTCTCATCCTCATTGTAAGGCCTCCTCTTCCTCCTCCAAACTAGAAGAATAGGTCCCATCTTCACCCACGCTTCAGATTTTGTCATCTCGAGCTGTGGCGAATGAGAATTGTAGCATTATGAAGGCATACCACAAGCAAAAATAGAGCTCTCTGTCTCCATCATGAAAACAGAGCTTTGCTCCTTCAGCTCCATAGAGAGTTTTCCCCCATAGAAAGCACTTTGCCAAGTTGGACGAAATATTTGTCATGTTGGACTTCAATTTCTTTTTTAAAAGCCGTGTAGGACTTCTGGCCAGATGTCACCGGAGCACATAAGTGATGGTTTTTTTTTTCTTTCCCGATTTGGCACTTGAGTGATCCGGCAAATAGGTTTGTCACTAAAACGAGCGCCATACAAAAGTTATGGCACTGCTAATATCCTTTTCCCAAAAAATAAAGAAGTCATTTCGAAACATTGCCTATCATAGGAACTAGTAATTCAGTAAAGTGACCTCCTGATTGAGTTCAGTCTTGCATTAATACAATTCATAGTGTTACTTCAAGTATTGATAATTTTATTTTCCTTTAGGTGCATCAATTTGTCACTCGGAGATTGGAGCAATTTTTGGTATGTGTACTCTCTGGATGGGACTTCTTACTTAAATTAATATTTTAGTGAGGTGTTTCAGGTCAATTTCTGATTGTTTTGCGAAATTCAGTCATAATAAGCAGTGGTTTACTTGATTTCATTCTCTATTTGATATCAAAAAGGCGTTGTCCTTTATTCCAGCATTTGGGTATGTACATCTCCCTTGCTGCAACGCCACTCTAAAGATAGAGCTCCATTAGAAAAGTGAATGGAAAAGAATATAAATCTGAGTTATTATAATATTCATATGGATAGATATTGGTGATATCTAAACTAGTCTGAGTAAATGAAAGTAAATGGTTAATCTAATATACCAATAACATGGTATTCTAGTATCGCATTATACCATCCAACTTATGCCTCCAAAAGATACAAGAATGGAAACCATAATCAAAATTTAACCTCATGTTTCAGCTCCCTTTGTTGCTACTACTGATTATTTTTCTGGAACCGGTACTTAGATTGTTTCTCTCATCATTATTATAGTTTTCTGGCAAGAGATACGATGTGCAGCCAGCTTTTGACTTAATACTGGGTATATCATATTTCAGGTTGATAAGGGTATTAGTCCTGAAATAGTTCGGTCTGTCCTTCTGGAACGGGCAAACGTGCCTTGCCTCGCAGCAAAGTCTGCATTCAAAGTAAGTGTCATGTTGCCAGTTTTGGCCAGAAACTTGGACCTCATCTTTAATTCATGCTTCAGTCAGAAGACAACAGCTGTTTAAAAGGTTTTAACTAGCTTTAGAGTTGAAAAGATGTTTCTGATAGATCAACATGAGTCCAGAGAGGATGTAGATATCTGTAGCTGATAAGACAGTGCAGTGCTCTCATTACTGAAGTTGGAAAAAGAGAGGGATGTCCTTTGAGAGAAAGCAATTGGATGATGTTTGCATGCAGAGCCTATATGAAATTATTTATTTTTCCTATTGACCTATGTAAACTCTCTTCAAAGTTATCTTACACTAGTGATATTAAATTCTTAAAAATAGTTTCCTAGTCAATACTTAAGGAGACAAAAATTCATTCATCTGCTTTGCCTCTTTATCCATGGATGCTCATCAACTTCTACTTGTATGTAAACATTTCTCACAGATGGAAGCTCTATCAAAAGGAGAACTTTTCCCAAAGGTTGTTGAGGCGTATTCTCGCCCCACAAGAATAACCCGTGGAAAGGATGTTGGCGCCATGGAGGTAATTCTGACTAGAAGAGGACATTGTATATTCAATTGAAATATCAGAACAATTTTAATGTTTATGTAGCATATGCTAGAAGATAAATATTAAGAAATCTTAGGCATAATGTAAGCTTTAGAATTTTTGGAAATTAACTAGGAAAGAGGTGCTATTAGTCCCATATTGTTGTCAAAGGTGCACTTTCTGTAGATTTTTTCATTCCCCCATAAAAATGATAAATGAGCCTATGAGTTCTTGAAAGTGTATATTGATTGACGTTAGCGAACCAGAACTGGCTTACCCTTCATAATGTCCACATCCCACAATACCAGTGAATGTCCTTATTTATTCCCTTTGTCGCACCACGATCATTGTTATCGTGAGCTAGGTAACTATTCTTCCAACCTTAACTTTTGAAACAGTAAGCGATAGTTCTCTTGTCAAAACAGTGTAAGATGATAGTCAGTTATCTACCCAACTACGAGAGGTCAATCTTATGTTCTCTTTGAAGTCAATTCAGTCGTTTCTGAACTCCTGGATGGTGTTGTATAATAATGCTATTGGAAACACCTTTTTCTGCTATTATCTATTTAGGTGGATGAAGCTGCATTTGGCACAAGTGAAGAGAGGGCTTTGTGGGATTCCTTCTTGTCAGTGAAAAACCAAATAAATCCTGGTATCGATCTACTTATTATAAAGAAGTCTGCTGTTCTTTCTGATCCATTTGTAACTGTTTTGAGCCGTTGTGCCCCATCATCTAATATGTTCTGTAGTCCCACTTTAATTTTGTCTTTAATTACTGCTAATGAAAAAAGTTGAGCTTGATTCCGCTCTGATTTAAGTTTTTTGCCTTCCTGAAGCCATCGAGGTTGATACTTTTGTTGAAGTATCTGCAAAGCTTGTGCAGCCGTTGGAGGACTTCTTCAATAACGTTTTTGTTATGGTGGTATGTTTTTCCTCAATTCATGGTACACTTATGTAATCTGGCTTCAAGGTGATGTAAGAACTTCCGAAATGTTTGTATAGCTTCATTGACCATCTCTTAGGTTGGTTAGCATGTTGCCCTTGGTGTGTGTAGCTGGATGAAAGGTAGATGCTTTATACTCATGAGTTACGAATGAATACGTAAGCACCAAATGACACAAGACCCTCGGATTTGAGACATCAGCATCGACTTTGACCTTCTGACTTTATTGGATGGAGTGTTCTCTAGCTTGACTTGGAGAATCCTCAGGATATTACTTCATAGTGACACTTCGATCGTATGTCTATATATGTGCGCAACTGATTATTTACACTGGTCATGGCTTTTTGCTTTCTTTGTGCAGGAGGATGACAGAATCCGAAACAACAGGCTTAGGCTGCTTAAAGAAATCTCTGACCTTCCAAGAGGCATTGCCGATCTGTCAGCTTTGCCGGGATTTTAAGCTGACATTGAGCCAATTTTGTTTAGTTCTGAGAGGATTTTTTTTTTTTTGGGGGGGTTGTTAAAATGAAAGCAAACCACAGTGTGTACATACGGTAGAGTAGGCTTCATTAAAGGAGAAAGCCTAGGATGTAGAAGAACTCGTGAAGCCTAGGAAGTTGTTGTGTATTGTGGTCACTCCAAGCATGTAAAAGAAGATTTTGGACAATTCATTGAGAATGCTTATTATAGGATTGCATGTTATGGACAAGATCGAGAAAGAAATTAATGATGTTATAAACTGCGTGAGCTGTGTGAAGCAATACATACAAAGTTCCTTCTGCATTGTTTAACGATTCCTCCATTTTATTGGTGTTGGATGAGATGAGCAGATAAAGGGGCTGATACTTGTCTTACTCAACATGGTTGCGGACGATCAGAACTTTAGTTATGTCAAAGACCAGTACATGGTTCTCTTGAGCATTCAAACGTGTGCATAGGAGTCTCATTGTGTTTTCCGTGGTTTATGATAATCAGTTTAGCTTCATACTTAAAAGAGTGGCCCACAAAGATCCAAAACAAAGTGGACGGGGCATCGAAGCGTTGAGATCAACAACACCTGAGCACAATAGGGTTTCGGATAAGTCTTTTATGAATGCAAGGATTCATCATGAGAGGTCGCATAATACGAGCTGTTTAATTTATTTGGAATTTTCTTAAGTGCATATCTACAATTTTGGGTCTAAAATTTGCCAGTAACTTCCCCGAGTAAGCCTCGTAACTTTAATTCCAGCCCCCTCTGAATGAAGAACACATAACCCTCATGCTCATCGATCTGCAAATTCCATCATTTTGGTAAAGCAACTAGTTGAATTAATTGTTAGGTACATCTGCACGCTAAATGCAGTCATAATACAATTTTTGCCGGTTCAGTTTACCAGTTAATTTGCATATTCTACAGATGGGTAGAGAGAAGCAGCTAATTGAATTAATTGCTAGATTACATCTGTACACTAAATGCAGTCATTATACAGTCTTTGCCGGTTCAGTCTACCAGTTAATTTGTAAACCCTACTGACGGGAAGAGAGATCGTGGGGTCAGGGTCCCAAATGCATGTAAGTGTCGTCGTCCAATAGTTGTTCAAGATCAGTCAGATCACCATCAAAATCTGTTGCTTCTCCATTATGGTCGGGTGTCATTTCGTATTCAACCTGTAATCATGGACCAGAATGATAACTATCGTGAGATCACATTGAAGAAGGAAAGGAATTGCAAGGAATAGTTTACTGTTTCTTTATAACTGCATCATAGATAAATTTTCTAGTCATTTCACCTTCAAAAGGAAGCATTCAAAAGCCCTCATGCCCGTCACAATTTCAAAATAAAACTTACGAAAGCACATAATGTGGAGAATGCGAGCATGTGGTACAACAGACAAAAAAGGATGGACGATTTCTTATAAGATTGCCTCAATCATATCCCCCAGTGCATTATGCATGAGAGGTTATTTCTTCTTCTTTGAATATATGTACAAGAGTGTGCATGCTGTGTCAAGGCGGTGTGAAGGCACAATCGTGGTGTGCAGACACTAACACGAGCACGAGCACGCCCCCAAGAAAAAGAGAGGGAGGGGGACGTTTTGCCAGTTAGTGCAATCCTTCGAGTACTGAACATATTTTTAGCAACATTGGAATTACCTGGGCTTCTTGTATCTCAGAAACAACGTTTAGCAATCTCCTATATTGATCCCTGGCCTCAGGGTATTGCACCATGGACTTCACCCTAGCAAGAGCTTTTTCCAACCTTTCTTCAGTCTGCTTTCGTCCTTCTTTCAAAAAATCATACTCATCCTCATCTGAGGATGCATCTTGCATGCTGGAGGTGTCAGTAAGTTCTTCTCGTTTAAAACCTCGTAGGCCACTTCCCTTTCTTCTCCAACGCAAAATAACTTTCTCTACAATTCCCACGGACCAAAGAATATTTTTGCGATTTTTCCGCACCTGGTGACCTCTGAAATGGGCCTTTAATCAAAAGATTTTTCATCATTTCAAAGGTTAAGAAACTTCTGAAGAAAACTGAAATAATATGCCATGAAAAAACAAAAATATTAATACTTTTCTTTTGAAAACAAAGAGGACTTCAGAAACTTTAAAGGAAAAAGGTTTAGAGATTTCAAAAAAACGTGATGAGCAAAAAGGGAGGTATGCAATGTACCTGAATCTTGACAATTCGCTGCCGGGTGATTAAAAATTCTTTCCGACCTTTCCATCCACGAAATTTGTTCTGTATCCGAACTGCTGCAGCATGCAAAGGTTCATCAACTTGTCCTGGTTTGTATACCTTCGATGCAACCAGTGTAAGAGCATGTTCATCTGAAATTCCATGATTATCATCACCAAACTCTCTCAATTGCTTTCTTTGGAAAGACTGCACTCTAAAAACTTGGTGAATACGTGCAGCAGCTTGAGTGGCATTACAAACAGCAGCCAATGAATCTTTAAGTGAAACGCCACTTGGCAAGTCTCCTTCTCTGATTGGAGTGGGACTTCTCTCTGAAATTGTTTGTACTGCTTTTCCTCCAGAACCATGACAGGCATCACCTCCAGCAGTGTCCAGATTAAGCAGCGAAAGGTGAGCACTCAAAGCAGATTCAGCAAGATAGCCTGCAATTCCTTTGTGTCCATTGGCAGAAGCTAAATCTGCAGGTGTTCTGCCCGTTGTATACTTGGGAGTTGGATCAGTTAATGCTCCAGGTGCTGCACCAAGAGAGATGAGGGAAGCAACCGTCCGCTCTCTGATATCATTAACACCACAATGATCAAATGGTATATATTTCAAGAAAAAATGTAGGCATCGTAAAACATTCTACCAGATCATTACAAGATACAGAGACATTCAAGTACTTATAACAGGATATAACTTTTCAAATGATTAAGTTCTTCATGAATAGAACTTTAGGTGCTCCCTATGCAGCTTAAAACAATCAATAACGTGGTGAACCACTGGTAGTCGACCAATTCCATCCCTAGTAATTAAAATCAGAATCTATTGAATGTTCACAACTGAGGGGGACAACATCTCAGTCCACACTTGGTTATTGGCAACTTAGAAGAAAAATTGAAGATCTTAGGGCCCATTTAGCGAAAGAAGCATCTAGTATTCCATCTCCCTAAAACAAGAAAATCAGTGAGGAAAATCATATGGTGTAACCTTGCCCAGGCAACTTTGCTTTCCCTGGGATTTTTTTGAGTACGCAAAACTACCAAAAAAGAGTAACTCTTCTAACCAACCGAAATCAGACAAAAAATAAAATAAAATTTCATGGTAAATTTGAGTGTTGATGATTTTGATTCAAAAATAAATTACATCGTGAAGAAAATGGAAAATACAAAAAAGTGAAAGCGATGTATTGACAACATTTCCCCGGACATAGGAAAGTAGAAATAGGATAGTCCATAGAACCAGAGGTAACCTAAAATATGTTGCTATAAGCTCTAGAGGTGAAAACAGCATTTCCGATAACCAGGTACAAATTCCAAAAGCGCATACCTGCCAAAAGATGCTGCCCAGTGAAGTGCAGTCCATCCATTTGCATCCCGAAAATTTACACTTACACCGGCAATAATTGTTGGTTGCAGGGCCCAATCATAGCCAAGAGCAGATGCAAAATGTAGCACACCTTGACCGTCCTCATCCAATACACTGGCACCTTTTCCGCCCTCAGCTGCCTTTTCTATGAGCCATTCACATAACTTCTCCTTGAGTAGCTTTTGGAAGAACTGCTCTCTTACTCCCTCTGTAGAAAACTCATCTGAAGTACTTTCCATCACATGATCCCAATGAGCATCATCATCATCTTTCAGCAATGAGCAGATCTTACTTCTCAACTGCGAGTTTTCCCCAATATTGCTGTTGCTGAGACGTGGAGTGTTTGAGCACATCAACTTTGTAAAACGCATGTAAAGAGTCTCATTTATACTGCCATCTTTAGTATCTGCAGAAATCACATCTTGAGAGTTGTTCACACGGAATTCAAACTCACGAAGTTCACTACATGCCACCCTATTGGAACATGTAACGTAAAAGGGAACCCTCCCAGCCTTGTGCACTGGAGCATGGCAACGCAGAACACCATCTGCCATAACCTCTGCTGGAACTTCTACTTCACCAAACATGCAAGACCATTTGCATAGTTCTGCATCTTGTTGACTTCTCAAGAACCTTCCAGTGATCAGCACCTGTACCGCATAGCAAAACAAAGAGGAAGTGGCATCACTTGAGTGTGAAACAAAGCAAGTATCGCCCCATTCAATACTTCTGATAAGTACTAAAGCTATGACGATGCTAGCAGTGGACAATGTGGAAATTTATCAGAGTACCTTGATTTCTAAATCAGCGTATGTCCAACTTGGTGAAAAATCTATGATGCTAAATAGCTGTTCCTGGGAAAGAGAGGGAGTGAGCATAAAGTTATTATCATGCTCCTGAGAGTCACTCGAATCGATACCATCATCATTGACAATTGCACTCCAGTAGGCTCCAGTACTAGACTGACCAAGTAACGCATTCACATCCCCTAGTTGTTTACTCATCCACCGGTTGAAGCTGTCCATCTTCTTCAAACCTTCTTCTGCTAGGATATTGGCAAATGGCTGTTTTCCCATAGAAGGGCAGCCTGCTTTCACTTCTAATGCAACATTGCCATCTAAGAATGAGTTTGAATGATGTCCATTTTCTGTACTTACACTCTCTGCAATTTTATTGGTCAGATGTACCTGACAAGGCACCAAAATACACTAGCAAATCAGCAGCATTACTTTCTCCATGTGACTAAAAGCAAGATTACAGGCTATGTCTGCATGCAACTTCAAATCCCCAGGCCACTTAAGACAAGGTTCAAATCGACTTCACAATCTTGTTAAAATGCTCAATTAATGCAAATATTAAGCAAACTCTAAGCTCTGCTACATAATTTAAAATAAAAAATAAAAAATCCATTGGTAGAATATAAGAACCATTCAAGAGCAGATAAAGATGATCCAGGTACCATTAATCTAACAAGGATATTCCCCTATCTCATGAATAAGGTTATATACCTCATAATAGCAAGACAACTAAAGCTTTAAAAAGGAATTTGCTACCTAATTTAACTATTTCACCATTCATTTTCTTCTGTAGATATCATCTGACCAACAAAATTGGAGCATGTGGATTGCATAGATATTAACACTATGCTCAGAGCACAAATTTTTCTAAAAAAAGAAAAATCAAATCCACATAGCTATCTTCAAGTACCTGTAATTCTTCTTGGTCCTGTGATTGGATCCCAATCTCCTGCTTTGTACTGATACCATCCGTGAAAAGCTGCTCTACTGTATCATGAGCATGTTTAGGCATGATATCAGGGGTAACAGGTTGTGCAGAAGAACCTAACACCTGAATAAGAGTGGATTGGCCACCAGAAGTACAACTTTCTAATAGCGGCTCCCAAGATGAAAAATCAAGATTCTTCTGAGGCTCTAATGCTAAACCAGCAACATTACACTCTCTAGTAATATCAGCTCGAGAAAGAGAGAGAAAGTCCATCCCAGGTTTAAGAGACAGGTTTTGTTGATAATCATCTGCTGGAAGTTGAGAATACTAACATAAGATTGGTGACGATAAGTTATAAGATAACAAATGAAAAGATAAGAAGCTCAAGAAGCCTAGAAGCAATTGCGTATGAATGCTCTCCAAATCAAGGAGGGAAAATTACACAAAGAAGAAGAATGCACTGATTACTTGAATCTGAAGCCGGATAATAAGGATCAGAGTGTCCAGTGTCAATATTTTGCATTCCAGCCTCTTGAAAGTCAACAATAGAGTGATTTCCGGAATTTGCCTGGTTACTATATGCTGTTCGCAGTATAAAAACAATCAAGAAGAGATAGTTAACTTAAAAAATGAACAACCACTCTACAAAGCCCTTCCAACCACATAACACTCTAGGAATGATTCTGGGACAGTTATTAAGCAAATGAAACGGGAGATGCCTATAACACATAAAAGAACCTGATTCAGCATCCTCATACTCCGATGCCTGAGGACTAGAGCTATCCGTTGTTTGAGAAGGAACTTGATAGTTATTTTGGTGAGAAATAGAAGACAGAGAACTATTTGTCTCATGGTTAACTTCAGTTTCATGGGACAAGGAAATTGTCTCTTCAGTATCTTTGATTCGATGGATGTTCATCCTGTTGCCCTGAGAAAAACATGCCCATAACAGTGTGAGCAGCATATAGCAAGAGAAAAGATATTAGATACAATTGCATTTACAGTGTAGGAACTCATTCATTGATTCTAATGATTCAGAAGCTCAATTAGTCTAGACTCTTGTAGCAACAAGAGAAGTGATTATTGAAAGATACATTGCTTGTACAAGGTTAAAGCAACCAAATTAGCAATTCTGCTGTAATAGGATATTATGGTACTAACTTGTAGAAATTAACATTACGCTAGAGAATGGTGCCATCACTAATTTGGTGTTCCACTAAACCACAAATAAAAATAATTTCTTTTATAATGAAAGCAATGTTAATTGGAACAAGAGTTAAGCTTGTTGGGAGCATTCAAAGGACAGGATCTACCCAGTAGAATATGAATAGCATACAAGTCTACAGAGATTTATGCAATATGGGAGATATACATGCATTACTCTACTAGAAGAAGGAAAGTTGACGTGGCAAGCTTTTACACAAACCTCTTAAAAAGTTGTAAACAATTTCTTGGTTTTAAGGTGGCAAGATCCGAGCAGGGTATACAATTGTCTCGATGAAGTATGTACTGGATCTATCGGCCAGGACCAGCATGTTAGGGTTTACACCACCAAATAGAATTTCCTATTAATTCCAATGTGAATGTTGGTAGCTGATGACAGGGACTTTTCTGAGCGTTCAAACAGATACATAAGGGTAGTTGGGAAGCTGAACTATCTTGTTGCACTAGACCCAACACTGCCTTTGCAATCTGCAGTAATTCATTCCAAGTCATCTCCTTGAGCTCCTCAACAATTCTGATATCCAACTACAACCGATATCACTTTATCTATAAAAATTTTCAGGGAAGGAGGTCTTTTGCCTGATAACTGGAAGGATCTACTCAGAGAGGAAATTTACTACCTACTATTCCACATCTGTTGGAGGCAGTCTTCTCTCGTGGAGAAAAGGAAACAGTTCAAAGTCTTGCCTATGCCCAGGCTACATGCAATGTGACTTAATGGGCACTTGACATATTCTTATGGAGCTTGAACTCAAGGAGCTTGTGCCCATGAGGTAGCGGAGTGACAAGGAGCCCACTTTTCATATTGCACCTAATTTTGTATCCAACGAGTGTCCTAAGCCTACTATGGTCGACTGTTTTTTGAGCAAGAAAAGCTTCAGCAAGGACTTATTACCAAAGCTATGTTTAAAAAGTGGACAACTTGCTGACATATTATCCTAAAACCATTCGACGACTTGCTGACTCGTTTGCAAAACCCTTACATGCATACCATTCTGATCGCCTCTTCACGATCCTTTCTATAGGTAGTACTACCATGAGTGGAGAGGGAAAAGGTTTTCAAAAAGCCATTCTCAGTGACGACAGGGGATTCAATGGATTCATTTGTAACATGCTGGGCCCCCAATAGGTCGAGGATTTATTCAATCACATAGTTTGGATCCTAGAAAATGGCTCCCTTGGGGCTTTCTATTTGATTGTCAGTAATAAAAGCAATCATCCCCCTATTGTCTTAAAATAAGAAGAGCACCTGGCTCTACCCATTCACAAAAACTCCCTTCTATGTCCAAACATCACATGCCAATAGATGTGGTCACTATTATTGGGACTCAAGATAGTGTGCCACAAGGTTTGAGGGTGCGTTTGATTCAACTTTTCCAAAAGCCTTTTAGCCTCCAAAGCCCCATGGGGAAATTTTGAGGTGTTTGGCAAGCTTGTTCAAAGGGCTTTCAGTCAAATGCTGATCTCGAGAAAGCTAAAAGCCCAATGCTAATACGAACCAACTTTGGGCTTTTAGCATTTGACCAAATATCGAAACTACTTTTGTTTCTTTTTCAAAATTACTATCATAAATTTTTTAGTTTTTCGATTTTACCTCATTATTCCAAAACTATCCTTACCTTCCCTAGAGTCAACAAAGAGTTTAATATTTTTTAATTAAAAAGAAAAAAGAAATCCAAGAGCCATTTATTAAAAAAAAAAAATTTGCCAAATACTCTTTACACCAAAATAGTTTTGCAAAAATTTTTTTTACCAAATGCAATTTGCATTTCTCCAAAGCCTTTTAGGCCAAAAATATTTGCATATCCCCAAGACTCATTTCCAAAGCTGAACCAAACACAGCCTAAGAGTAAAGCTCACTCTGATTAAGTGTGAAAATTCAGAAAACCCTATACAGGTTAAACCAAGTGTTCTAGAATGATTGTCATGTGTAATTATTAAGTCCCTCGGAAGTCCACCAATCCTTTGTCATATCATGCATAAAAATAGAGGGTGTCCACCTATTTTGGCTAGAATGCATTACTTACCCCTCTCTCTCTAGTATAGAACATTATTAAATAAAAAATTGCACTTTTCTCTCACATAGTATCAGACCTAAGGCTTAACCCTAAACGCCCGAACAATCGCCATCGCCACCATCGGCCACTCACCAGAACAATCACCGTCATGGTTGGTCTCCATCGTGTCCCTTTGCTCACACAACTCTTCCTCACATGAGTTCTCTCTCCGTGACTCATGCCTCACGCAATTCGCGCAGCTTGTCCAACTCACGAGACACCTCATGCGGCTCGCGAAGCACACTCTTGTGGCTCGCCTAGCCCCGCGCTTGCACGACTCCCTAGTCACTGGGATGCTAGGTCACCTCCAGCGTTGATGTTTGGGTCATGTTTGGGTCATGTTTGGCTCACTGATTTTCAGTAGTTGAGATGCTGGGTCACCAATTTTTGGGTCGATGGTTTCTGTCTAGCTGTTTCTTGGTGTTTGCCGATTGTTAATTTCTGGGCTGCTGTTTCTTGGTGATATATTATTAATTTCGTTGAGTCACTGATTTTTTTGGGCTAAGTTATCTAAAGAAAGCTATTGCGAGAATTTTCTTGTTCTTGGAGAACGGGTGATACTTTGAGGGATAAAAGAGAGAATGATCCTGATAAAAAAAACATTCTGTAACGAAAGATTATTTTCTCATCTAATAAAATTATTGATAAGAAGCTTGACAGCAGTTCTAACTTCCAACAATGGAAGGAAATTGTGAAATTTACTTTAACAGGCAGGAATCAACATACACTTAACTGAGTCTAAACCCAGAGACAATGAAAATTGGGACTTTATTAATGCACGTATTCTTAGTCAAATATTAAACTCTATGAAGAGTAATGTAGTTGCTTTAGTAACACATATTGACACGGTTAGATTACTATGGGAGTACTTAGATGTGTTATATTCTGGTTAAAATAACCTATCGAGAATTTATAAGTTATCGCGGGACTTTAATCGATCTAAAAGGAAGGGCCGCTCTATCACACAGTATTTTGCTGATTTTAAGAGAATGTAGGAGTTAAATGGAGATGAATGCTGTTCTCCCTATTTTAGCTAATGTTTAGCAAATGCAACTTCAAAGACAACAATTGGCTATGATGGGATTTTTAGAAGGTCTAGGCCTTGAATATGAAACTGAGACCTAGGTCTCAAATTCTTGGAGAAGGGACTATTGCATCACTCATTGATACATTTGCACGAGTTTTTCGAGTATCTTATGGGTCTTCTCGAGGTACATTTATGATAAATAGTTCAGCTCGTGTCCCAATCTAAAATTGGCAATGAAATTAGGAGTAATGGAGGAAGTCATGGAGGATATGATGGACATGGTGGCCGAGGGGGAGGCAAGGCACAGGAGTAAGGAGAGGCCAAGGTCAGCAAAATGATAATGAACAATCTTATGTGTTTACTTACCTCAAGGGCCACATGAACATGTCATTATTATGGCAAACTTGGTCATATTCAAAAAAAATTTCTTTAAATTACATGGAAGACCAGGGCAACACCAACAGTTTGCAAATACTACTTCCAATGCTGACCCTTCTCCACAATCTTCTAAAGGCAAGGTAGTTAATATGTCTTGAGGAATTGGCCTGATATAACCAGTTTTCAAATTTCACAGCATGTTTCTTCCACTGCTACTTTGGTTCAAATAAGTAATGTTACCGCATGTCTTTCAACTACTTCTCTTCCTTGGGTCATTGATTCAAGGGCTTTTGAGGCCTTTTAGATATATTTTCCTCTTACTCCATTTTCATCCACAATTACCTTAGCCGAAGGATCATCTACACATGTTAAGGGAGTTGGCACTATTCACCCAACTCCTTCATTGCCATTGTCTTCAGTGTTTTATCTTCCACAATTTCCATTTAACATCATTCAATGAGTAAATTAACCAAAAACTTTCATTGTTCAGTGACATTCTACCTTAATTCTTGTATTTTTCAGGATCTAGCTACGAAAAGGATGATTGGTAGAGGACATGAGACAAGGGGTAGGGGGTTGTATGTGCTGGAAGATGCTTCATCAATTGCTTACCCTAGTGTTACATCACTACATCAGATTCATTGTTGTCTTGGTCATCCTTCTTTGCATAGTCTTCAGAAGTTAAATTCTAATTTTCATTCTCTTTCTAGTCTAGAATGTGAGTCATGCCAACTTGGCAAATTAAATCGTATTAGCTATCCACCTTGAGTCATTAAAGTAGCAACATCTTTTTTGTTAGTTCATTCAGATATTTGGAGTCCTTGTCATGTGGTTTCCAATTTGGGTTTTTGATATTTTGTTACTTTTGTTGATGACTACTCAAGAGTGACTTTGTTATATGAAAAGTATCAAAATAATTTTTTCTATATTTCATGCATTTATGTCTAAAATTCATACTCAATTTGGTGTGCATGTTAAAGTTTTGCATTATGATAATGCTGAGTAGTACTTTTCTACACCATTCTTTGATTTTATGACTCAACACGATATGAACCATGAATCTTCTTGTCTTGATACACCTCAACAGAATGGTGTTACTGAATGGTGTTATTGAAAGAAATAATCGATATTTGTTGGAAGTTACTAGATCGATGTTATTTGAGATAAAGGTCCCTAAAATCTTTTGGTTTGATGCTATTCTAATTGCCTGCTATCTTAATAATCACATGTCCTCTTCTATTTTGCGAGGTGGCATTCCATTTTCTACTTTGTTTCCAAATGAGCCACTATTTATCTTACCACCTCGAATTTTTGGTTGCATTTGTTTTGTTTATGATCATTGAATCAAAACTAGATCCAAAGGCTATCAAGTGTGTGTTTATGGATTATTCTCGTACTCAAAAGGGGTATTGTTGTTATTCTCCATCATTGAGAAAATACTTTATAATTGTTGATGTCTCATTCTTTTTTTTTTTTTTGGTCGAAGATGTCTCATTCTTTAAATCCACTATTTATCATGATATTTCAATTACTGTGCCTGAATTTGATGAAGACTTATATGTGACCACCATTCGATCTACTACTTCAACTGTTTCACCAGTATCTCCACAGTATCTCCACAAGAACCGCCTCCTCTCTAGATTTATACTCGACGTCCTTGAGTAGCTACTACTCTCCCCCTTTTCCTCCTTTCACTGCTACGTGTCAAATCCGCCATTAGACTCTTCCTCCACATCTAATCTTGATCTTCCTATTGCTCATCAAAAGGTAAAATGCTTGTACTCAACATTCTATTGCAAATTTTATCTCTTACTTTCATGTGTCTCATTTTTGGTCATTTTTATCTACTGTTGAATAACATCCTGTCCCTAAGTCTGTAGTTGAAGCATTACGAAGTTCTGACTAGAGGACAACAATAGAAGAAGAATTAAAGACTCTTGAAATGAATCAAACTTGAGACTTGGTACCTCTTTTTTTAGGCAAAATTGCTATTGGTTATCGATAGGTGTGTACTGAGAATGTCAATCATGATGGTTCTCTTGCTCATTTAAAAACGAGACTTGTTACCAAAAGGTATGCCTAGGTGTATAGAATTGATTATTTGGATACTTTTTCTCCCATTGTCAAACCTACTTTCGTTCGAATTTTGATCTTTTGCTGCCGCAAATAATTAGCCCTTATTTTAACTTGAAGTTAAGAATGCTTTCTTGCATAGTACACTTAATGAGGAAGTTTAGATAGAGCAACCTCCGGGGTTTGTTGCTCAGGGTAAGCCTGGGGGATTAGTTTGCAAATTAAAAAAATCTTTATATGGTTTGAAGCAATCTCCACAGGCATGGTTTGGGAGATTTTCTGACGCCACACTTTCTTTTGAAATGTTGAGATGTGAAAATGATCACTCTTTCTTTCATAAATATCCAGGGGAAGGCAAACTATTCTTGATTGTATATGTTAATGATATTATCATCATAGGAGATGACTTGGTTGGTATAGCTAAGCTAAAGATCTATCTTCAGCACCAGTTTCAGACTAAAGACTTAGGAAAATTGAAGTATTTCCTAAGAATTAAAGTTGCACGGTCAAATAAATATATTATTTTGTCACAACGAAAATGTCTTGGATTTGCTTATAGAGATAGGTATGTTGGGATCAAAGCCTCTTGATTCACCTATGGAACAATGGGCTAAACTGACCGTTGAGGATGGGGAGATCTTTGATAATCCCGAGAGATATAAAAGACCAGTTGGGAAGCTAAATTATGTTACAGTTACTCATCCAGACAGTCTTTCCTGTCAATGTGGTAAGCCGGTTTCTGTCTTCCTCCCGAACGTCTCATTGGGACACAGTTATTTGTACATTGCGATGCTTGAAGAAGACTCCAAGGAAAGGGATTGTTTATTAGAACCATGGTCAACAAAGTTAAAGGATTTTCGGATGCTGATTGGGTAGGGTCTCCAAATGATAGGAAGTCAACCACAAGCTATTGTACCCTAGTTGGAGGGAATCTGGTATCATGGAAGAATAAGAAACAGATTGTTGTTACATGCTCTAGTGCCGAGTCAGAATATAGAGCCATGGCATAAGTGACGTGTGAATTATTATGAATTCAACCGTTATTGATTGAGTCAGGTTTCAAAACTTCAACACCTATGACCCTGTGGTGCGATAATAAAGCTGCAATGCATTCCAATCCCGTGTTTCATGAGAGAACGAAACATTGTTACTTTATTTGAGAGAAATTACAGAGTGAATCGATTCTTCCAAGTCATATTCGAATTGGTGAACTAGTAGATATTTTTACTAAACCTCCAAGTAATGAGAGAATAGATTATACTTGTAACAAGCTAAGCATGATTAATATCTATGCTCCAGCTTAAGGGGGAGTGTTAGAGTTTTAAGGTAAAATAGTCTTTAGGAGCTTTAGGGTTTATTTTATGTGTGTGTGTGTGTATATAACATTATTGAATAAAAAATTGCACTTTTCTCTCACATTATTCATATCTACCCAGGCGGGGAAATGGTTGGCCAGGTTGAACTGCAAACCATTCACTCACGTTGACCAGCAGTTAACTAGTTAGCACAGTCAAGCCACAAGCCAGTGGCTTGACCAGTTTTAAATTCAGTTTAACTTCTTAAACACTGTTGATTGCAGCCAGATAACACCATGCCAGCAGCAGCAATTAGATTGAAAAGAGAGGATAGCACAGAGAAAAGGGGGAAATAAAAGGTAATAAGCACCTTTACTTCAAGGTAGTGTACCAGAACAATGTGCGAGAGCTCCCTGTAACAGTCAGCAAAAGAGATGAAACAAGAGAAAACCAGAGTCAGACATTTTGCTTTCCGCTGGGTGAGTTCCAATAATAATCTCCTATTGAAAATTTAAAGTGAAATTTTTCTTTGCAGTCAACTGTGTGCCTTATCCATCCATGTATCCATAGACGCATAAACATATTTTACAGAACCACACAGCCATAATGCCGCCAAACCACCCCCCCCCAAAAAAAAAAAAAAAAAAAAAAAAAAAACCCATAAAAATAAAAAACCCAAACAAAATAAATAAGTAAAAAAGGCACGCCACACAGAAGATAAAAATTTATAATGCATAGCCTTTTTATCCCAATAACCTTATTCTTTGAAGATAATATGCTAAGACCTTACGGAAAACTCACTCTTCAAGCATCCAATAGGTGCGCCGCTGAAAATTTTCATTATGTTCACCATGTGCATAATAGCAATGCAACACATCAATGCTTCCCGCCTGAAATAATAATACTTCATCTATTATTAAATACAGCATGAAAAGGCCTTCAGGATAAAGCTACAAAGGCAGACATCCTTACCTTGAGTCTCTCATGAGCTTCCTTCACTGTCTTCCCATCTCTTTTCTTCCTCCAATTATGCCCATCTTTTCTGAAGTATCTGAGTACCTTCCGATCAAAAAGAAATAAAGAACCACCTGCACAAAAAATGAATTATCACGTGAGGCATGCATTGAGAGAGTCTACCTTAATAAGCCCATCTGATCTGATTTACTCATTTCCAAGGACATTACAAGGCACAGGTGTCCAAAGATTTTCATTTCACACAAAAAAGAAAAGATTAGTACTTCACAATGTTGGCATTGGTCAAAAACGATATCAAGTGCAGATGAAAGGAGAGAGAAACTCAGCAAGAGCAATCAGTAAATCAGCACTTTAAAACACAAAACCACAGAAAAAGAAAACAAGAAATGCCATTTCATATTCTATTCAGACAGAAGCAGCTAAAGGCGCTGATTATATATGAGGAAAAAACAGGAAACATGGTGAAGCAAGACTGAGGATCAACTATGGTAAAAGACAAAGCAAGCAGTAATCATCTCTGACCGGATTTTTAAGATGAGAAAATAGTTCAGACAATGGCCAAAAATGAAAAGTAGATACTGCCAGCATTCAATGCAATGTGAGTAGTTGCTTCCACCTCCCCCAGTGACATCTCAATCTAACCACAAAGGCATTAAGCCTCGAGGGGATAATGAGAAGCCAAAAGGTGTAAATCATAGTGCCGATAATATTAAATAAAACTAACACTGTAAAAGTACGGCATTGTGAACTTGTTAGCTATGTATTAATATTATAGGAAATGTAAAAATTCACTAACATGGTATCGAGAAGGTACCACAGCATGCAAAATCATTCAAAGCATCTATCAGAAAAAAAGATTATGACACACAAAATTATGTGTCTATCAAGCAAATCTGTTACTTATCATCCGTTCATCTGGAGTATGCAGGCATGTAATTTGCAAAGTAGGAAAAATAGAAAAGGAATTCAAAATGAAGCAGTAGGATGTAGAGATCTTGCTCCTCAAAAAGAATCAGCTTCCGCATAGAATTGGTTATGTTAACTTCAATTATTACTTCCAATAGAAAGTATACTCACTCGAAATACAAGATGTGGAAGAAATAAAAAGGTTACACGGTGAATCAGAAAGTGATAAACCTAACCATAAAATTACCCAATTCATAGGGAAAACCAACATACTTGGAGGCATATTTGCAGGCTCTGGTGCAATTTGAAACTTTTTGTAGTTTTGGAGAATTTCACAAATTTCAGCTGGGCGTAACCACCGATGTTGCGCATCCAAAAGTATTTGCTGGATATCTGCATTCAAATCATATCCCAATCTGTAAAATTATATCAAATTGCTGCAAAATTTCATTCATCTTTGGCAATCAAGTATAATAATGAAATATATCTATTTACTGGTAAAATAAATTGCGATGCCAGCGATTAAATTGAAATGGGTGCTGTAAATGTAAATACCCGACCAGGGATGGTCAATTCTTTTTTCTCTCTTTTTTTTTTTTTTTTTTTTTTTTTTTTTTTTTTGGAGCTGCAGTTAGACAGGTCAACTAATGTCGACAGTAAGCATCCAAATAACAATCAAGAGAACAAAACTCCTCATAAACCTCTTCAGTGTGAGGCCATGCGAGCCCATCATATTAGACAAACGAGATGGCAAAACACATCCCCAAAATGATGGCAGTTCCCAGAACAATTCTCTTAAGGAAGAGAAGTAGTTGCAGACTGCTTGACAGGCACCCTTTGGAAGTCCCAGATAAAAGTGGGGCTGGTCTGGTTCCTTTTTTGCGTCCACCTCTTTTCAATGGGGGCATGGTATATCCTTAAAAGTGCAGTTTGATTTCAAGCTCTATCTTGGCCAGTATAATGCTCAAGGGAGTGTAGTCGGGCAACAAAAGCATATGCCGATTGTTAAGATGCCCCAGGATGAGGAAGTGCATGGCAAGGGAATTCTTGTGGTGAGGGAAACAATGGATGACTCTTGATTCACACCTAAAGTAGTGTATATTTGCCGCTCAAAATCATTGTGTGGGTGCAATTTCATTTTCAGGGAGAGTGTTAAGCACCCGGAAAGGAACATGCAAGGAACTTCCTTCGAAACGAATGAAATCTGCGAAAACACCTAGCAAGAGGACGGGCTACGTTCACAGAACAACTAGTCAAGCTGTAGCATTAGAAAGTTAAAAAAAAAAAATTCAGACGATGCACGAGGGCCAAGCTCAGATTTTTAGCCAACAGTTTCACGTGTCTAGTCAACCCACATTGCCTATCAGCATCGCCCAGCAAACAAACTAAAAGTGACCCGCCACGAAGAGCCGAATCCGACAGCAAGTGGTTTCCAAGAATGATTCTTGGCAAACTTTTTTCCCCCATTATATATACCATTTCCAAGAATCAAGCATCCCGAGCGAATCGAAGTAAAAAACCCAGAACCCAAAAGACGAGGATTCGTCAAGAGAACGGAGCACCTAAGAAGAAGCTAAATTCGTCTCCAAAAGCCGCGCTTTCTTTATTTAACCCGCAACGAACTTCCCAATTCAAGCCGCCGTCTCACTTCGGCCAAGAAGGAAAGGAAAACTCGCACTCTCGACACACTCCATCAAGAAAGCCAAGAGCCCACGACCGAAGAAAAAAGAACCCGGGGGAAGAAGAGCGGGGCCTACCCAGCGGGTTGCCGAGCACGTATCGCCTCGCGTCCGCCATCGATCTGACCGAGCTCGGAAGCAGGACACAGAAAGTAGAGAGAGAGAGAGAGAGAGAGAGAGAGGGAAAGGAAAGTAGAGAGAGAAAGTGTGGCGATCGAAGAGAAAGACCGGATTTTGCTGCAGTGTGAAGGAGGAAAGAAGATATTTTTGGGCTTCTTCTTCGATGGGGAGAAGGGCGAGAACGCCGCCGTTTCGGGCCTGGTCGCCGCTGCGGGACAAAGGAGAACGCCGGTCAATCTTGACGTGGACAGCGGGTACGGCCGCCCACCTCCTCCTCGCCTGCCTTTTTTGCTTCCTTTTTTAACTTTTTCTTTTTTTGAATTCTTTTTGTGATTGTTTTATGACGAGCACAAGTGGTGGGATTTTATTAACTAATGAATGTATATAAGGTCCACGTTCTTTTTAAGCACCTGGTAAATCCGAATTATATTATAGAGAAAATTCAGACCCATTTGGTCCCAAATTAACTATATCAGCTTAGCACCCGGATTATTAATATACGCACATTTCTCGATGATCTAAATTATAATTTACAATAAAGAGGGTTGGAAAAAATAAAAGTAAAAGTGACTGCATAATAACGTTACGTTATGTTTACGACTCTAACTTATGATTGGTACGTTGTCATTGAAAAATGTAATAGGAACAAGAGCCGTTGGAAATATGTTACTTTGGTGATTTTTGTTTGTTTCTTGATTGAAAATAAATTGAATGTGATGGAAAAGGACGAGCTAAGCATTCTGTGGAATTATTAAAGAATTGCAAACGGGGAAAAGAACTTTTAACATTTTCGAGACAGGGGTTTGCAATTTAAAAATCATTTTCTCGAATTAAAAAAAATTAATAATCGATGAAGACGCGCTGCAAACCGATGTAAAAAGCTTACTCCTTATGACATGCCGCACAATACCTTTTTACCCCAATAATCATTAATCATATGAACTTTACATGTAGAATTTAATTTTGTGTAATACCATTAGTAACCCCTCAAAATACTTAGATAATTTCTCCATGTGGCTTTAACTTTTGATAAAGAGAAGTACGTAACCATATACGGTAACTTTTTTTTTTTTCAGGATAGTTAATATATTTTTGGCATATTGGAATAGCATGTACTTAGCGATTAGATATTTTTATATGTGAAAAATAACTTGCTATTAGAAAAGAAGAAAAAAGAAAGGAAACTTGAAACCTATTTGTCACGCCCCGAACCTCCACGGTCACGCGACAATCCACACTCATCAAACCTTTACTTATCTTTTGGTCATTCGATTGTGACATCTCAAGAGGCGTTGCTGACCCAATTCGCTATAATATTAAAATGCATAAGTGGAAACATAAACAAATCTCCAACTATCGATCAACATAGATAATTAAAAACATAATCATATATATGTATATATATATATAAAAGTGTCATGAGTCAAAATCTCATACACCACAAATTCAAAGATTAAATAACCAACTTCATCATATTTAGTATGCCTAACCGTTTCACCATAACCTCCTACAAAAAAGGCTTGGGGTATACCCATGCCTATAATACTACGAGGATGGTCTAAAAAGTACTAGCAATCCCACTACTACTTGAGCCCTAATGGTCTTCGGGATCCATGCCTCCAACTTGACAATTAGCGCAGGGTCAATCTTGTGGTCGAACACCTCCCTATCGGGAACATCCCCATCCTTGGCATCCCAACCATGCCTCCTCCAAAGCCTCCGACACCCGACAGACCCTTGAAGTCATGGATGGAACCAGTAGCTCTCAATGCCCACCCAAAAGTACTAGGCCACGCATGGGTGTGGCACAAGGTTAGGCAGACCATCATTGACCCAAATGGTCATATGACGTAATGCCTACAATGCGCATCGGCCCCTCCCACTACAGGGTACTCCATCACCTCCTGATTGTGCTCAATGGGGAGGCCAAAACAAATCTGTCATAATGGCTTAGCCATTCTTAGGGTCTATAAACATTTCAACAAACAAATATGAAATAAACGTAATGAGTGAACTTCCTAGATTTCGCATAGGGTGAACTTCCTAGACTTTGCGTAGGGAAGTCGTTCACCTCGAAAGCGCCCTAAACAAACAATTATTTATCAATGGCAAAACATGGCAACACTCTTCTTGCTTTACTCTTACTATTCTCATAATAACAAATCTACTATTCAAGACCATCAATATAGATGCATAGGCAACTCCATAACATATATTCCATGCTCTCGAGTCAAACATACGAATGCGTATTATGGTTCAAATCATGCGCTCATGCCATGCAATAATCCAGACCTAAATATATATGAATCTCATGCACTTTCCATAAAAATTTGTCCAGATTATTAGAACCACTTAGGACCTAAGGCTAACTCGAAAGTTCGCAATCATCCGACGTAACTAAGCATTGTTTCGCCTTATCGAGCACGGCATCCCATTGATTTGGGGGCATTCCTGTAAGGAATTTCGTTTTGAAATCCATCCGTAAACGGCATTCCATTGACTTAGGGACATCCGAAGTAAATCAAGTATCGTCCCACATAAAACACATTAGGACGGGTTCACACCCCATGTAAAACACAGGGTCTTAGGTGATCAATGAGCATACCATTACACATTCCATTTCTTATCTTTCTTATTTAACCCAAGTGATACTTCATTTGTTATATGTCATCATGTCATACACGTGCGTTACATTGTATCACAAATATATGCACCATTACTTCATAAACTCATGGCATATAGACTACTTATCAAAGTAGAATAAAATCATCATAATCCATACAAAACATAACCCGAATGTCACATCTAACCAATAATCCTTATAGCACATAACCCAAATATCACATCTAACAAATCATCCTTATAGCACATAACCTAAATATCACATCTAACCAATAATCCTTATAGCACATAACACAAATAATGCATCTAGCACATAATCCCTATAACACATAACCCAAATATCACATCTAACCAATGAGTCTTATCTCACATATCCCATATATCACATCTAACCAATAATCCTTATAGCACATAATAACATTTCATCATATTATGGCATAATAAAACCTCATATCAATTTCACTCATCATAACCCGTCAACTTGTCACCCTAAAAAAGATAACCTATCGTTTTGAAACTCAATAACCTATCTAAGTCCATCAATAACTCATCATGTCAACAAATCATCTTATAACTACTCATAAGTCCTAAACTACTCCCTAAATGCAATGATGATCCTAATCAAGGGCTAGGAAGTCACTCACAAATGACTTGGGCTTCGAAACGCGTCAGGGGGACAACAAGGCCAGACGGCACCTGGACAACAGCTGGTTGAGGCTCCGATGGAGGTTTGGCGGCGGTCCGGCATTGGTTTGGCATCGGCACGGCCTCCGGGCTTTACAAGAGACTAAATTAGAGAAAAAATAAGTGAGAGGGAGCTTCAACAAGGGCTAAGCAACACCAAACAACCCTTAAGGAGGCTAGTCGGTTGGCTTTGAAGGTAGTTTAGCGCAAACGACGGTTTGGCGTCAAGGATTCAACGGACAGTCGTCGATGAGGTAGAATGAGAGGAAATATGAAGAAATAAGCTTGAATGAAGATGAGAATTAGGGTGATCGGTTCCTGGTTCGGTCCGGTTCCAAGGTGGAACCGGGGAACCGGATCAGAGAATCGGGTCCCAATTTCGGGAACCGTGGACCGGACCGTTGGTCTTAGGACCGAGACCGAGGACCGGACCATCGGTTCCGGTCCGGGTCCGGTCCAAAAGAATTGGCACTTTATTTTTCACTAAAGAATGACCATTCACTAAAGAATAATCATGCTCCGGGCCGATCAATCAAATTCGGTTTCCGAGCAATCTAATAAAACTACTCACACATGTTTCCACGTGCAAAATATTCAAACTTCACTTGTGTGAATATCAATAATAGTTTATGTGTTTCATGCTTAATTTTAAGCATAAAACTCATGAACAACGTGATTAAAGGTTGTGCTTGGCTTAGGTTTTATAGACAATCTCTCTTCTATACTTTGAATGTTTAGTCGATATGAGACTTAAAGCTTGGAAGTGCCTTGTCGTTTGCAAGTGAAGGGAGCAAGAGAGAGAGTGTGAGCATGAGGAGAGTTTTTCTATAAATAAAGAGTAACAACAAGAGTTTTGGTGGTCTCTTGGCCACATAAGAGGTTGTTACCTAAATTGCAATTTCGATTACAAATAAGTTTCATATATAATATTAATATATTATATGAATATAAATTATATATAAAAAATTTGGTTCGGTCAGGTCGGGTCCGGTTCCCAAGATGAGAATGCCTATTGGGGGGAGAGAATGGGGGGGAGGGGGGTGATCCGGCTACTCCAAGAGAGAGAAAGGTGAGTTTTTGATTCAAAATAAAAGTGAGAGTGAGGGAGAGAGTGAGTGGCTGGCGTTAAGGGAGGAGAGGGAGGAGAGAGAGAAGTCTTGTCCCAATTAATGTCCATCACTTCTCTTAGCTTATGTCAATCAAGGTGGCTTAAATTAGAAGCAAGATCCTACTATTAATGGGAGATGGATTGCACTCAAGTGGCTTGATTAGATTAGACTAGGTTAGGATTCAAACTTCTTCAAGTTGCCACCCCCTTACATGCACGGCTGCCCCTTGCCTTGCCCATTTCCTTATTTGCCCTTTTGCCCTTAATCCAATGGAAGAACATTTCAGTCACTTTACCAAGATCTCATAGTATTTATGCATTATTCACATCATTTTATGCATTTAATGCCAAGATCTTGTCATTAGAGGACTTGATGGGCTTGAAGGGCCCATAGGCCTCCCTTGGGTGTGTGGGCCTTGGGCCGCCCACTTGGGCTCGGGCCCATTGGGTTCTTGACCATGGCTCGTTTCCACTTTTCTGCACTTGTATATTCTTACCAATGAAAAATCAAATTTTTGCCTCTAAATGGCTTTTCTCGATGTTATCGCGGTATATCAATCCTCAAGACATTCTTGTCCGACGACCGCTTGTCGAAACAATTCAATTCTGAAAAATCGGGTCGGAACAAGGATGTCACATTATTTGTAGGATTTGAACATGAGTAGCTTAGTTTTCCTAGGTAAAGCTTAGTTTGTCCATTTTCGATCATCGGTAATATCTCAATATGCACAATAGGGTTTAATGTAGGAAAATTCCAAATTTCATGCGACCACTAAATGCATTCGTTAGATAAATTCTTATTTCTTGCATGATTAGTGATTATTTTTTCAGTTAATACTACAAACAACTTCAAACCGGTACACTTATGATAAATTTACCCAAAACTAAGTACACTTTTGAAAATTTAGTATTTGTTAGTTTCCGTTAAATTTTACTATTAAATTGCTGAATTTGATGACACATGACAATTAATTTATGTATTAATTTAGGATTTCACTCTCCATTTGTCATAATTATACTAGTTTTGTGATTTTTTGCGATATTAATCCAATTTAATAGATGATATATTTGTCATAAATGTATTAATTTTTAGTTTTTTATGTAGTAATTTGGGAAAAATTTGTTATTATCAATTTGAGATTTTTCATGATAAAAAATTAGTTTAGTGTAAATTTGTCACAATTTTGTTAGTTTGGAATTTTTTATGATATTAAGCCTAGTTTTTTTTTTTTTTGTTCAAAGATTAGTAACTACTAGTTAGATTGAATCAAATATAATGTTTCTTGGATGCTTATTTATTGCAAATTGACGGTGTTTGTTTATTTTTTTTGAGAAATTTATAAAGGATAGCATTCATTTTTCCCCTTTTATTATTATAAATTATTTTAAGCATGGATATTTTCTTTAATTCCATTGACTAACTATCTTCAAAAAACTCCAATGCACGAAAGTTTGGATAACTGAATCACCAAAAATTCTTTTACTCAAGTAGATACACCATGAAATAAAAACCAGCTAATTAATCAGATTGGGGCGTTCTAATTAAGCTCGGATTGCGATTACTAATCGCAATCCATCAAAAATGGATAATGATACAAATAATTTATGCATCAAAAGTCTCTTGACAATAATAAACTAGGTTAAGTTCATGAATCAGGTCAATTACGTTTAAAATTCAAGAATCGGATTGCCTGTCGAATCAAAGTTTAGGAGCAACGTATCGGACCTCAAAAATAGAAAAGAAGAACAGCAAAGGATCTCGTGAGTCTCTTGCTTTTTGTCAGCCTGTCTCCTCCAAAGCTTCACGTGCAGCTCATCCGCCAATATTCCGACAAACATTCGTACGCTGACGGACCCCACCCAAAAGAATTCACTCTTATATTTATTTCCTCGACCTGCCCTTGATAATTCTTCCAAAATCTCCCTTTATTTTATTTTTCCTATTTTTGTCTTTCCCTTTCATTCTGTCATTCATTTAAGTACTTATTCATTTATTTATTCATTTGAGTACTCGATTTTCAAGTACCATGGCCGATTTTTTAACTACCGAAATTCCCTCTGTTCAAAAAAAAAAAAAAAAAACTGAAATTCCCTTTGTTTTGTTTTGTTTTTTTTTTTTTTTTGACAACGAAATTTATATGCACAAAGGTGCTAGGATCGGAGAGTCATAAGACATTGCCTAGGTAAAGGGCAAGGGTCTTGATGAGGGTGGTCGCGGTTGTGGTCGAGGCAAAGCGGCCCATGACCTTGTCCACCGACTTGCTTTTCGGCTATCCCGCATCTTTGTTTGCTATTTTTATTTTTCAGTGCGTTGGCATTGCCATGCTAGCAAATTGGCAAGATTAGATAAGGTTAGGCTTGATTAGACAAAAATTATTGCAAGACAGTTGCAGACTAAAATTATATTTAAGATGAAAAATCATAAAATACTTCAAATTATATTTGCTGCAACACATTTATCTTAAACTTATTTCTATGATACAAAAAACTCTAAATTTATTCCAAGTGATACGTTAGCCCTCCTTTAAATAGCATTATCAATGTTTTCCGATGACAAGTAGCGTAGATGTGGTGCCACATGAACAACATAAAGAAAAAAAATTCAAACTAGAGGTGAGAGATTGCAATTGGTCTCGACCCCATAGGCCATTAGCAAGGTCAAGACCTTACACAAACTGCAAAGTTACTATTTATTTTTCATCCTTTTGACTTTGTTAGCATTTTTCATCTATCACTATACACTGCCGCATGAACCTTCGAAGGCGTTTGTTAGCATTTTTGCTCAACTAAGTCATGACTTGCTCTTAGATATGAAATTTCTGATGTACATAAGCGTAGTAGAAAGGATGAGACAAAGAGAAGGGATGAGTCTCTTAAAGACAGATAATCTAGCTGCTGTAACCTTTAGAGCCAAATCTGGCTGTTGCAACCATGAGCTTCAAGGTCGAATCTAGTTTCTAAGCTTGTGGCAGCCATGGCCGCTCAAGCTCGAAGTTTGGCCTAAGGGTCTACAATAGGGAGGAAAAGGCTTAAGAGTTGAGGAGAGTCTTGAGCATTTGGAGGTGACAAAATTCAAAATATTAATTGACAATATTAGTACATGACAATTTCTGAGCTCAGCCCATGCTTGAATTATTGCTCAAGTAGATGATGAAGGAGAAGCGTTTGTAATGTTGCTAAGGTTGCTACTTGGATCAGATCTAAGCAAAATCGGCCGCCCTGCTCGAGCTCAACAACATCTAGGCCGAGCTCCACTTGCCGGCGTGGCCAACAACCCTCATCGGCAAAGTTGGAACAAGGTGGTGATCCGACCATCTATAATCTTTCCTTTCATTTTTTGTTTTTTTTTTTAATTATTTTTAAATGTGGCATCATATCAACACCGTTTGTTCTTGAAAAACATTAATAATGTTGTGTCGAATATTTAATAGTGACTTTTAATGAACCTGTAATAGTGGGTAAATATATCACTCGGTATAAATTTGAGATTTTTCGTATTATAAAATGAAAATCCAGGATAAATACGTCACGCTGGAATAAGATGCTTTTCGGGTTTTTGGCAACATTTTCCATACATATATATATTCAATCGACCGTTATAGATGGGAAAAGCCAAAAAGAAAAGGAAGGATAAATCTGATGAAAATGAAAGGGGCAGTTTGGTCAAGAAAAAAGTCGCCGTCACGAGCGTCGCGGTCAGGTGGTTTTCCGGCAAGTCGCGCCACCACTTCGGTTGTTCCCTCTCTCTCTCTCTCTCTACACGGAGCGCATTCGCTTCTCTCCTCGGTCGCCTCCGCGGTAATGGCGGTCGATTCTCGCGAGCACGTAAGGTTCGCCCTCCTTCGCTCTCGTCCCCGTGCGTTTTCCGCAGCTACATCGTCTCTAGTTCACGGCATTGCGTTCGATTCGCCTGAAATTTCCTGCTCGTTCTGCCTGATGGTTGGGGGGGTTGTGAAAGATGATGGGGAGTTGAGGGCCTGTGCTCTGTCCTTGTTTTTGGGGAAAATTTGAAGTCTTTGATGTTTGTGTGTAGGGAGGAGAGTTTGAGGGGTTGCATGCTTGACTGAGCTTGAAAATTCTGGGGAAGATGCAAAATGAGGTCTTGATCTCTGATGTGTTCCCACTACATATGTCTAGCTGCTGTAGTGAGTGCCGGTTATTTTGTCCGTGCGCAAGCGTTGCTGCATCCTGATAGGAGAGTTCTTTCGACAGGACAGAACGTGCTTCCCGGTGATTGCGGATGTGAGCCGCGATCTTCCCGTCGGTTGTCGGTGCTTCTGTGCGCTTGATTCGATTATTGAGGAAGACAACCAACACTGTCAGCTGGGTAATTAACTTCAGACACACCATGTAGGATATTAAACGATGTTACGGTGATAAATTCTCATTAAGCTTCTTCAGGCTTCGATTCAGGTTTATACCCAGTCTTCCTTGATGAGGATTCACTTCCAATGAAATTAAACTGCCCCTTTCACCATTCGCAAGCGATGGTAAGTAATGATGAGGTTCTATTTTTCTTGAGATCACATGAATGTGCACTCTCATTCTCTTTAGTCATTATCTCTTTGGACATTAACTTTAGCCTTTCTAGATTAGCTTTGTCATTTGGCATCATGTCTATTTGAGCTTGCTCTGTGATCCGACAATGAGACTGGAAAAACCTGTTGGTGCAGGACAATGATGTCTATAGCATCTCCCTGTTGCCTGAAGAAGACGATATGAGTGCACAATGTGGATCAAAGCTAGCAGTCCTTAGCTTACTAGAAGTTCAAGATCCATGTGAAAAACAGATATGCTTTGATGGCCATGCAAATTGTGAAGAATGCTTCGACTTTCAAAAGGAAAGCTTAGAAGCTTATTCACAGTGTGTTATAGATATAGATATCGAGAAGGAAACTGGGGAAGAATCTAAACTCCGAGACGAATCTCATGGGAACAAAAACAGTGATAGTTTACTTGCTGTAAGTGCAGCTCTTACCATATTTTACTTACAGATGAGCTAGGCACTACATAAGAAACAAGTTCAAAATCTTTTGTAACTTTTTTTGTCTGTGATTAGATCCTTTGTTTTGTATGACATTTGATATTGAGCTCTTTTTTGGGGAATGTTTTATAAACTCTTCATCTCAAAGCTGGGTGTGAAAATCATTTCTTAGGGTACCTCCTCTGTAGCATGGTATGACAACTTCTTGATAGTAATTATGCCATTAATTGTTGCTCATATCAGATTTTGGTTACTAACAGAATGCTCCAAGGGTCTTGCAGAGACAAGTGAGCTTGAAGACGGGCGAAAAGTTAGCTCAACTACTAATGGATCACAATGCAATGTTGCTGAATCTCCCTAATAAAGGTATGAGCTTGAAGACAATGTGACACTATCTTTGTTCTAGTGTTTTCTAGTAATCTTTTAATTGGATGTTTTGATGCTAATTATAGCTACTAATTTAGTAGGTCTTTAGTGTGGTTGTTCCTTTTAGCCTTTTGACTTTCTCTTTCACTAGAATCTGAAATGAGACTTTTTATTTATTGTTGAGCGCCTTAAATCTTGAAAACATTTAGGACACTTCTGGATCCGACTTTCTTTTTTACTTTTAGATAAATCTTAATCTTGCGGCCAAACACCGACTTTTTTCACCATTTAAACTGTCAAATGGACTTACTGCTCTAACTCGGGACTAATCTAAACCTTGACTCTTTGTGCATCTCTCTGACTTCTTGTACACACAAATTATGGCATTGTGGTTGAAGATGTTACCAAACAATCTTGCTCAAGTAGTCATCAGATCTCTTAACAAATTCAAATTTAAAAGAATTTTACTTGGCAAAGAATTTGCAAAGTACAAAATAAATGAGCTCTTTGTAAGTATGAATTCAGAACTCATCCATTAAACTAACAGATAGGTGCTCACTTCATACGAATCTGGTGGAGCAACATTCTGCCTGTCTATTTTCACATGATAATTTGCTCTTCCAACAGACTCAACTTGCATTTGGAGTTGTATATTTCATCAATGTGAAAAAAATTCTCTTCGACCAGTTTGAGCTTTTTGAAAAGGAAAAAAAAAAAAAAAAAACCATTTGAGCTTCTCTAAATGCCTGCATTTAATTGTTTCTCTCTTCTAATGCATTTTGCCTTGCTGGTGTTAAAGTCTGTATCATATTTTGCACAGTGAAATTGCTAAGCTTGGAAGTTTGTCCTATGCTGTTTTTTTTATGTTACAGAAAAGCCAGTGACAGAGAGGTTTCATGATTCCTCAAACAACAGATGGAGGAGATACAAGCGTGCTGCCTCATTTGATTCCAGGAAAATTGTCATCCTCTTCTCCATCTTGTAAGCTTTAATTTCATTGCAGCTGAAGACAGCCTCAATTAATTGTTCAAGTTTCTGCAGTCATTTCTGCTTGCAGAACCTATCCCAAGCTCTTTATTCTTCATAGTAAGAGCACGCTCCATGTCCAGCATTCAGGACACTTGGTTATGCATACTTAGATGATAAAAGATAGTGAGGAAATGTTTGAATTCCAGAGATAACATGTCTTAAGGAATGTCACCGCATATTAAGGGCACATTTTTTATTTAGTTGCTTAACTAGTTTCCTAAAAGAGCCATTAAACAAAAACTATATAGTTTTTACCTGTAATGGGATAGCAATTCTATAATGTTCCCATTATCTGCTAAATTTGCCATGTACTAAATGATCTGTTAAAATGCCAAGTCATAGGAGGAGCCATCAATATGCTACCTGTCTTGACCATAATATTATATACTGCACCAGATTTCTCAGCATATGTAGAATTATTTCTCCTCAAAATGGGTTAGCAAACCTCAATTGATTGACTAAAGTTGTTTGAGCGTCAATGGAGGACCAAGACAAACAGTACATGAACAATGCAGAATATCATTATGTAAAAGATAGATAAAAGGGATATATCTACTCTTGCCCATTTAGTAGATCTGTCTATATGACCATAGTAATCTGCTGTTGTTGCGGTTACAGGTCAAGCTTTGGGACATTGGTACTCATTTATCTAACCCTCAGAGTTAGGCAGAATGGTACTGGGTTCGAGCACAGCTCATGACAGTTTGATGCTACTCTGTTATATTTAGAATTGGCTGTTGTAAATCTTTCTTTCCTGTTTCTTTCTAGTGAGTATTACTAGGCTTGTATGTACATAGGCGAATCTGCTCAACTGCTTTGGACTTGGATTGCTTGGTAATGCATACTTACTGTGATTAAATGTCGGCAAAAGCTAATTCTTATTATGCCTATGGTTTTTTTAGAAATAAATTCATAAGGATCATTCAACCTTGCATCATAGTTTATGTTCATTTCAAAAGAAAAAAGGCACACTTTTAAAAGTCATTAATTGGTACTGTTTTGTCATTGTCCTTTCTATATGCGCGTCATTCTCCACTGGCCTGTGGAAACTACTCTGGCCATTGACCTGCAGTGCAATCACAGTCCACTCGGACATGGGAATGTACAATACCACTTTGGCATGTTGACAGTGTGGGCAAGTCTTCTTTTGCTCTTCCAAAATTCCATTTTTCCCTTACCTTTTCGCTAAACAGCATTTCCCCCCTCCAAAATAGCCATGTTAGGAAGTCCCTCAAAACTCTTAAGCTAAACCTGATCATGGGTCTGGCAACTTGCTTGCTCACCCAGGCTAATTATTGTTGAAGCACGCTTTAGATAAGCTCGGACAAGCGCATCCTTCCTTGAGTTTGGGTCCGCCCAACCTCAATCAGTTAAAAGAATCATTCGATATTTTTAATATTGTGGGTGGCTTAGAAAATGACTTTTAAGCTCAAATTCCAATCTGCCCACCCGAGCCCCCTCATTGATCAGGCGTTGTAGCAACTGAGGCCTTAGCCATCAAAGTAGACAGTAAGATTTTTGTGAAAGAACAAGAGATTCATGTAAAAGAAACGAAGTAACAAGAGAGGAAAAACATTGCATTTTCAAGTTTTCCGGTAGACAGAAGAGAGGATTTTCTGAGACTACAAATGGAGAATTTTATGATTCGGTTGTAATCCACAGAACAAAAATGAGAATGCACTCCATCTGACTAAGCTCCCTTTTACAAGCATAAGCAAAGCAAGTTCGCCGTTTCCTATTCATTTTCACCTGCTGTCCAGATCGTTTTCATCATGGACCAAGTAAGGTGGGGAGACATGAACACAATGACATTAAAAATTGAATGAAAAAGGAAGAAAAAAAAAAAAAACCTGTGAACTGCCTTCTAGTAATAACAAAAGTGCACTTAGCAAGGGCAACCTCCTCCTTGATTCTCGTTCTGGGAAGAATTTACGGTGGGCTTCAGATTTACATCAACCATGTCTTCCTGCTTTGTAGAGTTAAGTGTCTCCATCCCCGGCAAGGCGGCAGCGATCTTTCGGAATAGAGGCTGCAGTTTCCAAAACGAGCACATTTAAGAAAACGAACAGAGACACACTGCTGTCCTGTCATCACATAAACTGAGGATAACAGAGGTGCGCGATTGCACCATATAAAAAAGCATGCAGGTTCAAGAAAAAGGTTGACAGTTGAAACTCCTGCATTCCAAGATCAATATAATCCATAGAAATAAAAGGAGATCCTCGACAAATCATTCTTTGAGAAGTTCATCAGCTGAATTAATAACAAACAAAAAAAAAAAAAAAAATTAATCACGAATGCAATCTTGTTACCTTAATATTAAATCCTGCTTTTGCACTCGTTTCAATGAACATAACTCCAAACTCACGGGCTTTGGCATCTCCGTCCTCTATCGAGACTTGCCTGTGAGATTTCCATCACAGATCATTAGATATAGTATATTATTACTATTGTAAATATGCCGCCGAAAGCTTCATTGTTTTGTGAACTCTAGTCGTTGCTCCTCATGCAGACAATAAAATCCTTTAGAAAATTAATCAGATAGGATCATCTCAATTTGCTGCAGAATACAATTCAAACCAAGAAAAGATCCATACTCGAATTTGACAATGGGTCTAAATCTCATCAAAAAATTCAAACGTAAACCATTATAGAGTCTTCTGAAGCGAACTACATTCCATATTCTTTTAAACTGGAAGGGACATTCTTTGCCAATTGTCATGTTCATGATAACTTGGTCAGCATATCAACTTGGGCATGACAAGTTTCAAGCTTCTAGCAGAAAGAGAAAGTTCTATCGTCATCTTAGTTGGAAAAAGGCATAAAAAAATTGTAGGAACATAAACAATCACATTAGGAAAATGTTGGAAACACATAGCACTAATCTAGACAGAGATCCAAGCAGAACTAACTAGCATCTCTAATGATGCCTTCCACTAATTTTAAGATTAAACAGAGACAAGAATATGATAAATACAAGTTTGAAGAAATTCAAAGTTATTAGGTATCCTACCTCTTATCAACAAGATCAGTTTTGTTCCCAACAAGGACGATGATTACATCACTCCCTCTTTCAGTCCGAACTTCCTCAATCCACTTGGAAGTGTTCAGAAAGGATTGCCTATCTGGAACATGAGACTACAGTGAGGTCCTTACCAAACATTCAGATGACAAGATAAGTTACTAGTCTGAGCAAATAATTGTCAGAAAGATTTCCTCAATTCAAATCAATGGAAAAACCATCCCAAAACATGAAATAAACAGATACACACAAAATCCAGCCTAAGTAGTATTTGTCTCCTGGACACAGTCGATACTCCAAATTCTAGTTTCCTTTGCTATTCTAAGATGAAATATGAATGTTTGATAAGAGCTTGACAAGATAACGAAGTGTTCAAAAATTTCACCCTAGACTGATACTGGCTACTTCATAGATTGACAGGATAAACAAGGAAGTGATAAAAAATTTCTTCCTACCGATACTTACTGGCTACGTCATACACGATAACTGCAACTGATGAATCTCTAATGTAACTCGGGATGAGACTACGGAATCTCTCCTGTCCAGCAGTATCCCTGGGTACAACAAAGCCAAGAATGTGATACACGAAAATGTCTAGAAATCGAGCAAATGTCACATTCATTTAATGTATAATAAAAGATCAAACATCCCATCTATATACTCAACAGTAAACTTTGTAAACCATATTGTTTAGAAATAAAAGATTCGCAGAAATGGAGAGACTAATAGAAAACAATCACACAAAAAAAACGATCCTTAATTGTTATTGTGAAATCATGAGCTCTGAAGAGACTGATTGATATGGACTTAGTCGAGAAAAAAGATGTATCCAATTGCAACATTTTCTTGGCCTGCAACACCAGCATGGTATGGCATCTTCACTTTTTCTATTACCTCCGTTATCCCTTTAAGATTGAGCTGATTTCGGTATTAGTAAAATACTACGCTTCTTTTGCTCATCAGGATTAATATTGCCCGGTATTACCAATTTCAATTCAGACAAACTTGCACGTTAGGGATATGAAATAGCAGGACTCAGGAGGCTGGTACTCTACCAAAGCTGCAATCGCACTGTCCGATCCTCAAGGTACATCGTCTTCGACAAAAAATCGATCCCGATGGTGGCCTGCAGTTCAGACAGCTTAACAAGTGAGCTCAATCATGTCACGGAACGGTAATCCGATCTCAAAAGAATCCCACTAGATAAAGTTCCCATTTTCCTTTTTCACATTCGGATGCAAGTTCACGACATCTGAAATGCGATGATCAAAATACGCAAACACTAAACACCAAAGCAAGTACCCCTTTCTCCTGATAACCGGCCCAGTTCGTATATATGGAAAAAGCTTTTGTCTTTGTCCTCTACGATCTAATAAGTAAAAGAGAAAACTCAAAGTTCGGAATCGTGCTCAATGTAGTTGAACCTTGAGCTCTTTTCTAATCCTTATTCGAGGCTTCACTTCACGGAAAGCCCTCGCATGCTCATGAAATCGGCATCCTTCGATGCAAGTTCATCCCTTTAGAGCCTCAAAACCCTCGGTCGCAGAATTTCATCCTCTCGATGCACCAACAGGCCTCGAGAGATCCGGAAACGTTCGGCAGGAACGAACTCTCGACACAGACAATCGCGCACCGTTTTCGAAAGCGTCGCGCGCGATCCGCGAGACGCCCGAACGCTGGCGCGGATCCCGACGCATGCACGTACGTGGGGAGCGACGAGGCAGAAGGATCGAGGGGAGGACGGACCTGGTAAGTGGTGTCGAACTTGTCGTACATGAAGCGGGTGATGATGCTGGTCTTGCCGACGGATTGGTCCCCGAGGAAGACGAGCTTGTACTTGGCCAGAGGGGACACGTTCGCCATCTTCTCCTTCCTTCCTTCGTCGCCGTCGTCGTCTTCCTTCCTTCTCGTCGGGGATCGGATCGGGGGCTGGCGTTTCGATTCCCGGCCGCGGTTTCAGATCTGAATCTGAGGAGCAAGAAAATCACGCACGCGAGGGAGCGAGGGACGGAGAAATGTATGCGGTCGTTATTCGTGGCTTCCTTGTAAGTTCGTGAAAAAGAGGAGAAACCGCCATGCACGACGAAGCCGGCCATATCATCATCATCGTCATCATTCGTCATCACCTTCCCGCATGGTCATTGGTCAACACCTTTGAATTCATTCCACGTTTCTTTTTTATTTATTTATTTATTATTCACTTCTTTTCTGGGACCATTATGCCCCTGTCTTCTCTTCCACTTTGACGATTATATCCCTCCGTCGTTGGCCCCGGTGTGCCTGAGAGAAAGTGTTTTATGCGTCGATTACGCGACTGACGATAGTGAGTTTGATTTATTCGCGTGATATGCATTCTAATAGACTTTTTTTTTATTTGGATTTCAAACCCTATCCTCGTCAATTTCCGACTTCTGCACGTGTCAATGAAAAATAATGTGATGGTTCTTTTCATTAACGATTGTGCCTGAGCGGCCTAAGGAGGCTGAACCAAGCCGAGAAAGGAAAATGCTTGCTCACATCGATCCAATTCGAGTGTCGAAGCCGCAAGACCAACGATAGGATTTTCCTTCCATATGTTAGTACTTTCCAAATGGTACAATAAACAGACTAGTAAAACGCATTCAAATTTTTACTTCGAGTTAAAAAGAAAAATTGGATAAGAAACCTACACATTGGTTTTGCCCATGTCGATCTTTAGAGAGAATTGAACAATTATATTTTAATGTCAGATAAAGATTAAATAGTATGCACTACCACTGGCGGACCAAGGAACAAAGATCTCTCTCAAAACGAAGATCACTACAAAAGGTCGCGAGTTAGAATAAAAGCCATGTAATCAACCTCCAGAGCATTCCGCCAATTTAAAAATAGAAAAGAAAAAGGAACCTTCGGAGCAAAAACAAGTATTGCTAGTGAGATTTATCTCTATCGAAGGTGTTGTCGGAATTTGCTTGAGTTTTTGGGCCAACAAGCTGTGTTTTCACATCATCAGATGATCATCTCTTTATCTTAACTCCTGTTAATAATTGTTCAATTTGTTTTAAGAATCCATTCACCAGTCCGCATTCCTTTCTTGATATCCAATCTAACCACTCAAGCAAAGACTATATGACTTTCATCATAATGTACATGGCGTGTCCAATTCACTGGCTACAAACTAAAATGCAAAATGAAGCACTCATACAATCCATCATGTTTCACAACCATTTCAGCTGCCGATGAGTATAAACTAGGCACCAATTTTCACTCGCGTCTTTTTTGTGTCGATACAAAGTCAACAGCTATTGCCTCTGAAGGAAGCGTTGCATGCGCTTTCCCATGGGCAACGGAAGAACTGTTCTGAGACAATCTGCTGCCTGTAGAAAGCTTCCAGTGCAGCATTCAGGCTACTTCAGTTGGTCTACAACGTTTTCTTATCAGATTTGCTCTCTCACATTGCCACACATTTGGGATATTTACCACATTGCCTGCATAAAAAGTTCAATGGCTTGAAAATCGAAGATTAAAAAAAGGGGACGATAATATTAGAGTATGCTATGCTACTATCAATGGGTAGATGTAACACAGAAATAGCATGCAACATCCAATAATCAAGTAAGAACAATATAGAACTACATATGCATTCGACACACTAGCTCTATCCTTCAATAAATGTCAAACTTTCTTCTGCCAGATGCACCTTAAATTATAATAAAAAAATACGTAGGTCAGGCAACTGCCTGAATGGCATAATATCAGTATTGGGTACCGCAAGAAAACAGGAACTAGATGTTAGCATCTTTGAGGGTAACGAATCCTCAACATCACTCATACTTAGCACTCATAGTACTTTAACTAACATATACAGCAGCAACAATAAAATAATAGCAATGACAGCAGCAAGAACAATAAGACAAAATGCAACTTTTGCTTTCTCTCCTTTCCCCCACCCCCCAAAAAAAAAAAAAAAAACGAGATATTACCTTTTATCGTACATCTTTCGTTATGATACTTTAACACCAGAAAAGGCTCAAACTATCATCCAACCCCTAACTATTTTTCCACGGATTGCCTGCCATTTGTGCTCGAAGATGATGAAATACCTTTTTCAATACACTGCAAATGGGAATTGAAATGAGCAGAGAGAAAATTTTAGGCCCTCAGAATAATCTTATTTTGATGCAAAAGTTACCAATAATAGCAATCCGCAGGTTCCCGAGCTCAACAATATTGTAGAAGCACAAGTCCGAATATTTATAGTGTCATTCAAAGGCTGCAGATATAATCTACTAAATGTGACTTTTTCGAGAGTCAACCGCTTTCTTAAGGGACATCACCAGCTATATCATAATAGGTATTAAGATAAGATTTCATTCCAAGTCTGCAAAAGAAATATATCGTTGTAACCTCTTTAAATGCACTCATCCTCTTCAAAAGGGAGAATTGCAAAACGAACAAAATGTCAACCAACCAAATCACTAACTCCAAACTTGCCTACTTTGTGCATCATGCATGTGAACATGCTTCCAAGTGTGTAATTTGTCTGACCTCACTGTTCAACATGAGAAGGCAATTGTGAAGAAACTACCTCAAGAAGATGATTGTGAAGATGATCTAATGTTTGCGGGAAAGTTGTTGCAGCTACATTAACGACTATCAAACCCTGTGGCAGAACAAAATGAATTAAGGTGCAGAAAAATGCAAGAAAAAATATAGAATAGCGGTTTATCCAGCACTGTATCATAATGCGAACAAGGCATGGAAAAATGCCACTGAGTCTATAAAAAATATCTTTTAGCTTGCTGTCCAAAGGAATCCATTCATCATGTATCGCCATATAGTGAGCTCAATCAATAGATATGAATTTTTAAATAGTCTAAATTTGCATGTGCACTTCCTCTATGTGACCTTTCTAACCAAGAACACCAAGAACCATACCATTAAAAAAATTGACTCGTTGGTCTCTTTAAGTTTCGCACTAATGGATTAGCTTCAAAGGTAAAAGAGTTTTATGCTTGGTAGAGCCATGATGACAGGTCAAAACACATATAGGGTAGGAATAAAGAGTAGAAAGCACCTAGTTTCACTAAGAGTAACTCATGAATCTACAAACCTGTGTTGTAAACGAGCTGAGATAATCTTGAATAGTTTTTAAGTTGGCTATCAGCCTATCCTTGTCCTGCAAAGGACAGAGAAAACTGTCAAATACACAAAACATGAAGGTGTGAACATCCAGTAACCAGTAAAAAATGAAGAACAGAACATTAGCATAAAGTTAGAAAACAACATGCTCGTGATATGAGTCCATAACAACAGAAACTGAAGAATAATAGACATCAGCATGCCCAAACCAGAGTGAAAGCCGATACTGCATCAACTAGATAGTTGGATTGACTAAGGACTAGCAAATTAACACTGTCTTTGTAGACTATGGAAAAGGAAAGAGTGTCATCAAGGCAACAAGACAAATAAACATGAGATATTAGCAGGCCAAGAACATGGCAACAAAGCATCAGCTTGACAAACCATTCAATCAATCGATACTTGTCAAGTTAATCTTTTTTCCTTTTCTCACCTTCAAGGTTGTCTAAATTTTTTTTACTTGCCTCCACGACAATCGAACAGTAGGAACAGACACTAGTTTGACATTCAAGAGAAAAAAGAGGAGGGGATAAACATGTCCAAGGATTACAATTACCATTACTCATTTTTGTTAATGCCTACTAGCAAGATTACATCTTCAAAGCAAGCCCAGATGTGTACTTCCATGTACTACCATTACTCATCAAAGAGATGCATATTCATATTATAATTTTGTACCAGGAAACAGTCAAGAAGTAATTAGTCATACCTCAATAAGACATTTACCACCGAATGTCCGTGTTGAGATCCATTCCTCCAGTAATGCCTGCAGACAAACAAACCAGTATGACATAAGTGGAAACTAGATGTTAAACAACATATCTAAAGCACAAGTACTGTTAACTTCTCCAACCAATAACCGATTTGGTATTGCCATCTTAGTAATTCAAATACCAGAAGCTTGGGAGGACTAATGACCAGTAAACAAGTAAATCCTTTTCTGTATGATTACTTTTAAGAGTTACCAAGACGACAAACTATGCTTTTATCAAAAACAGTGTTACTAGTTCCAGAAATAAAAGTTAGATAGATCAATGAGGATGTGACGTTTGGTGTCTAAAAAGTGTATTGCGCTGGTAACAAGCTGTGACTTTTACAGGCCAAAGCAACACATCAAGGAACAAACATCTACTGAACTGTATTCTGGCAACTGCTTGTAATATTGAATAAAAAGAGAATGAAACAGGCTGTTGAACCTTATGATCAAATTCTGGCATCTTTAAAACTATAGGAACAATTATTGGTTCAGCACCAGACTTTTCTTTCCTAGTCACCATAGTTTTATTTTCCTCTGCATCCTTGACATTTTGACCTGGAAATGCAAAATTCAGAAGGCAAATAAGAAAACTTTAACAGGAATAGCGGCATCTTTTAATCTAATACATTTAGGCATACTGCCATCAACATGAATGAATGTCTCAATTATCTATGGAATCAGTCTTTATCTTGTTGCACAAATTTACAACAAGTGAATATGGAACCAAAGGCCACAGAGTACTTCTTTGCAAGAGCCCATGAAAGACGACTTAATTCTAAATCCACAGAGAGGATAGGGAAAATGAAAGAAAAGATGAAATGAAACATGGATCTTACATTCAGTGACTTTTCCAGCTAGGTGCATAGATTCCAGAGAAACTGACACTTTAGGCAACTGGTCAACATAAACTTCTTCTAAGTTTGCTTGCCCAAGGGAGCTATTGCTATTCTCATCATGACTACCACAGATAGATGGAGGATTATTTTCCATTTGAGTGGTAGTATAACCATCTGATGTAACAGGTAAGGGTTTTGCCTCTTTGCTTTTTGCTGGATCATCAGCAGGCAATTTGTTCTCGTCATCCATTAAATAAATGCTTGGGTCCAGATGTATTCCCTGATAGCAAACATTAAGCACCACTTACAGAATTTTAAATTGCACAAAATATAGTGTAAGATAAAATTGGCACTCAAGAGAAAAGACTTATAGAGAAAAAAGAAAAAAGAAAAAAGGAAAAAGGATTGGGGTATCACAACTTTCCATTACAAGGGGAGCGTTAAGGTATACCAGAAGTTGGATTGTATTTCACCAATAAAACTTTAAGCTTGGTTTTGAGGAGAAAGTTCCACAATTCTATCATTTTCTTTTCAAAGCTCACCATCCTATCAAATTTTGCAATGACTATTCAGAGAGTGGTCCATTTCTGTTCCGTGTTTCATGACAAAGAACCGCAATAATGTGCTTGCAGTTTTGCATTCGAGTTAGAAGCTTCAATTCTTGACATGCTTGACATCTTATCTATGGCACTTCTCCTACAGTCTCATAAACAGCGGTATCACACCAAAAGATTACGTGACAATAAAAATTAAGAGGAATGTTAATATGTCCATACCTCGATAATGATTGGCTTACCATCTTTCATTGCCTTCTTTAAATCGCCAGCAAGGCCTAGGGAATAGATTAATAGCACAGGAATTATGATCAATTACTAAGAAGGCACTGAAAGTAAACTTTGAGCAGAAAATATCTAATGACATGCTTCATGTAGAGTACAGTATAATAATCTCCTGGTAATGGGGAACAAAATTATAGAACTGAAGAAAAGGCTGAGAAAGGGATAAGAGAGATTACCCTTACGAACAATTCTGCATTCTCTACAAAATTCTGTAATCAGCTCCTCGGGTGAACTATAGTCTCGTGCCCAAACAGGAATGGATGCTAGTGGTGCACTAATAGTAAATTGTGCATGAGACTCTAGATCATTGTGATAAATTTTCGTAACCGAAAGCATGTTAAACAAAAACAAAAGTATAGTGATAGAAGAAAGCATACTCTGTTGAGGTCCTCAGAAGCTCATATACCATATCCGTCTGTGTGTATGCAAATAGAAATAGAAAGAAAACTATGAGACAAATTGCCTTCACGGAAAAACTCCGCGAAATTGAGGGCGAAAGTTATTACCTGTAAGACATTTGGTAAATTCAATCTCTGAGCAAGCTGTGTTGCAATGGTAGATTTTCCAACGCAGGCAGTCCCACACACTAGGATAACCAAAGGCACTCTTTGATGGTGAAATCTGGAAAGGAATTAATCCCAGGTTTAGAGTAAACTCCATGACACCTCCTGACATTTTTCTTTGACCAGTTTACTCTTATTTTACAATTCCATGGAAGACCATCCTCTTAAATAAGCTTGCTTTCACTTTGAGAAAATATGTAACCAGAAACAACTCACAGAAACAAGAAGTAGGATACTTTTAACCTTCAAAGTTCATTATTGTTGATTATCGGATGCTAACATACACATAGAACACAAAAAAGGAGAAAGAAAGAGATAGGAACAAGAAAAATAATCATGCTGCTGTTTACTTATATTTGACAAACCCTAAAGAACAATGGCATCGCAAAGAAAGTCTCAGAACAACATGCACTGCACATTTTGAAAACTATATAGATTATCTAGCCTGAATTCACCCTTCAATTGTCAAGTGCAAGTCACTGCATTTCCTCTAGTCAACTTAACAAAAATACTTCAAGAAAATGGCCACCCTTTCTTTATTGTTCATATCATCTCAAGAACAAAAAGACCAGGCCAATTGTAATCTTGCTACATGTTTTGGAAAGGAAAAGGTTTGGGAGGAAGTGACATAGATTCTAGCAGAGCTTAATTACCTAGTCATCATTTTGTAACGATTTATATACTCCTCTCCATAACCCCGCCGCTCCATGAGCTGCATTGTAAAAAGCAAAATGGAAGGAAACTAAGCAGAGTTCGAAAGTGATAGCAATCAAATTAAAGCTTATAATTCCTTCAAATGAATTATTACAAAACAACGAGACATAAGGCTCCTCAACATATGATTAGTGAACAGACCAAAAAAAGAAACACATGACTAGCAAAGAGGTTCTACGTGGTATCAGCTCTGGTGGATCCATTAACATCTCTCTTTCATCGAGACAGCATATTTTGTGTACTTCTCATCTGCATATTAGCAATCTATAGCACGCGTTTGATCTAAATGTCAAATTTCCATTTAGATGTTTTCTTGAAACAAAACCTAACCAAGGAAAGCGCAGGAAAGGGATAAATTACCTTAAAGAGGTTAGCTTCCAAGTCAGACTGAGAGCTGCAAGACAGAACTCAAAATAAGAAGCTGCACAGTTATGCTGTCGTGCAAGGGCAACACTACTCAGAAAGAGAGAGAGACCTACACATCCAGAAGGCTGTTGTCTATGAGCAGCTTTTTCAGTTCAAGGGCAATTTTGATGGCAACGTGATTCGGAATCTGACCCAAATGCCATAAAGATCATTCATCATCTCCAAGATTCAATAAATTTCACTACTTCATCTAAAACATAGAAAATACAAGAATCGACCAACACGAATGTGGATCAAACAGTGCAAAATGTTCTAAACATAAGGTGCCGACTGCTAACCAGACGAGCCATAATTAGAAGCATTCTTCATAAAATTGGCTCATCATCACATTTTTATCAGCACGAACCGCATTGGGAATCAATTCATCAGCATGCCGAAAAGCCTCTCAAGCATCATAACCAGAGCCCATACCAAAGGATTACAGTATCCAGTGGCTGATGTAGCCTAGGAAAGCTCATCCAAAAACACTGAGATGCGGAACTAGCAGTACGTGGAAGTTCGTCGGAAAGTGAAGAAGAACCTTAGTGACGGTCAACATTCTGCTGAGGAGAAACCTCGAGAGAACGTAGTAATGATCGCAATTATCCCCCAACCACACCTTCACCTGCAAGAAAAACATCAACGCGAGCAGAGTGATATCCAGATTCCCTCTTTCGAACCAGAAAACTCGCACGCGATCGCGTCTTCGTCGGGGGAAAGAAGAACGAACCTTGACGAAGTCGTACTTGGAGGAAGCGTTCCGAGAGGTGAACCTGGCGGCGGGGAGGGAGGAATCGCCGCCGCCGCCGCCGCCGGATCTCGGGGCGTCTCCGTCGAGCTCCTCGCCGCTCCCGCTGTGGCTGCTGCTCCGATTCGGCGATCTCCACGCGGAAGGCGACAGCTTCACCTTCCCCTTGTCCTTCTTCATCTCGCCGGCGGCCGGCGCCGCCGCCGCGAGGTGGCGGTGATCGAGGACGGACTCCGGCTCGGACATTGCTATCGTCTCTGTCGATCGATCAACGTGTGCTTGCCGTAAGCACAAGCGAGATGGAAGTGAAAAGAAACGCTTTTTACGATCTTCCAGAATTGCCCCCCCGTGGGGACAAAGAAGTAAAACGAAAGTTACGTAAAATTGGGTTAATTATAGAATTTTCCTAAACTTAGAAGACTATTTCAATTTAGTCCCTGTGCTTTCGATTTCGAATTAATAAAAGGTGGGTCCATCGACATGGGTGATTTGTTTGAACGAATATGCACGATTAGCCATCGGATTCATTTATACGTGTGATTAAACCATGGCGGTCCTTTCGCACATCTTTGCCTACACTTTTCTCGAATGTCAGAATTTTCTGCATTAATAGAAGTCGTGCATTAAATTTAATTGGCACTGAAAAAATTCCTTTGGAAGCCTTTGTGCCAAAATTGAAATGGTCGGTAACACAACATCGAGGAGGTCAAAGACGCTGAATGAATTCTATGATACCTTTGAAATGTTTGGCTTAAGTTTAGTATTTAATTGTTTTTTCTTCTAATTTTATCCTCATTAATATTTTTGTATTCCTCCTTTTGCCCTCTCTTTGCCATTCCTAGTCCACACTTCGGAACTGGAATACACAGAGGAGGTGAAAGACTCCAGCCGACGATTGAACAACACCAGCAGAGATCTCATGTGATGCCAGGCTCCAGATGTGGCCTAACCCACTTTGTTGAGGTCTTTGTTACAATTTTTTGTTTCAAAACTAATTCGCTGACAATTGCGCAACACTCGTGTTCAATTTCGAGCCCTAATCGACACCGTCGAGAGAGGCCTAGGTTAATTTCTAGGCTCGTTGTCCTTGTCAACGACGGCGGTGATGTGAAATAGTGTTGAGATTGAAGCAAAGAAGAGAGGAAGAAGGGCGATAGACATAGAGATGGATATCGATTTACCGTAGGATCAAGACTTAGAGCCAAGGAAAGAGAGGGCGATGGCATACTCGGCCAATCAGAGCTGTCCACAATGGGATCGTCCACAGCCTATTGGAATGGCACTGTATTTTTCTCTTCGAGCTCGGGCGAAAGCTAAAAAACTCAGAAGATTGGCACGAGGGCTTTTTAATCAAATACCATTTTGAGTCTCCAATTTAGAGTTATTGTATTCTTTAAATTAGAGCTGCTTAACTCGAAATTAGATCCACATAAATGCTAGACGCAGTGCGATCACGACAGTGTATTTAGGACATAAATGCTCTATTTTCTCACAAGAGATACGCAGTCTTGCCGAATGAATCACCCCAAAGGAGGGTGCAAAAACGACATGCCAAGCTTAATTCAAGAGACACCGCCCTTAAAGGAAAATTCACGAAGAAGTTGGGGGAAAATCGACATGAATTAACAAACTTGTGGGGTTAATATGCGAATTTCGGAATTAACCCCGAAATTTAATCAAACGCGTCCTCCTCCTCCTCCTCGACAAGTTCGAGCTTCTCCCTCTTTGCTCGCGCTAAGCAGCCAACCGGCGACGACATCCCGCCACCGCCACCGCCACCGCCGCCGCCGCCGCCGCCGCCGCCGCCGCCGCCGCCGCCGCCGCAACCTCGAGGTCTCCATCTCTCTCTCTCTCTAGCACGGATTCTCGTTTTCGGTTCGTTTTCAGTACGCAAAGAGGCTCAACTCGGGTGATGCCTCTAACCCGTTTGATGAAATTCCTCAACCAGGTCGCCGGAGGATCTTCCCGCGTCGCCCGGACGGTTGAATACGCTGCTCCGACGAGGATTCCGCCGTCGGAGAGAGGAAGGGCTACGGCCGGAGGAGAGCGCGAAATGCTGGCCAGAAGGGTAGTTTCCGTCGCCAAGGACACGCCGAGATCGCTGTACTCTAGGTTCGGCGGCGGGTCTTTTATTCGGCCCATTTGATTTATTTTTCGTTCATTCGTTCGGAGTTCTGCTGCGTAAATTGGCGGTTTGTGTTGTTTCGACGCGTTCGGTTGATTTAGGAAGGCGACTGGATTGTTTCAGTTGAATTGGCTGACTTGAATACTTGGTGCTTGTGTTTTTGCAGTTCCGCGCAGCCTTCAAATGAGGGCAAAAGCGGTTACGCTCGGAAGGCCGTGTCGTTCGTGCTGATTACTGTGACGGGCGGTGTCGCTTTGAGCGCTCTTGACGATTTTGCTATCTACAATGCCTGTAGCAGGTAGTTTCTCATTGTTTCTTTATGATTTCTCGGGTTAAACTTCTTTATGGTAACAAGTAATGGGGAGCTGCCAGAGAATGGGGAAATTTGATCGTTTGAGTTAACATTAGTACATGGTTGTAGTGTAGTAGGTAGTGAAGGTTGAGCCCAAAAGATATTGATTGGGTTGGGGAACTCAGCTTCCTTTCATATGCTTGACTTTATAGAATCTCATGGCTAATGTGGCTCTATTTGAGGACTATATTGCCTACTATACTTTTACATACCCAAAAGAGAATAAATTGGGAGCTTGTGCTCAAAAGATATTCCCGGGTGGAGTGCAAATTAGTCCAGGCTTAATGCCTTCCAATTATTTGGCATTTTCACTCATGATCTCAACTCAAATCATTTGTTGCCATGGCTGGCATGAATAGTTGATATACATAATACCAAGCATTCAATCCTTTAGGCATATATGTCCTGTATAGCTTTAATGAAGAAATTTGATTGCAATATCTTTGAGTTGTAAGTGCACAGAGCAACCAAATATACGTTCCTGATTTACATGACCAGGTTTTATGATTGCTGACATATATATTAACTGATACAACCTACAATATAGCCTTTTGAGTAAAGCTGATGAAGCAGAATTATAAAAAGCAGATCAATGTAAGAGCTATCTTTGAAACCAATTGCTTTCTGGGAAAGAATCTTGAACTCCAAAATTTTTGGCAAGTCCAAGGAAGGTATTATACAAAATAATAAATAAATACTCATAGTAACCTTGCTCTTCACTTCAAGGCTGTGCCATCTGGTTGCAAGTGAAGAGAGGTTTCCCATGTCCTTTTTTTTTCCTTTGTAGGTCCTAAAATTTGGTAACACGCACAATTCAATCCAAAAACAATGCAATTAGGTAGTCACGTTCTTGAACTCCCTAAAATTAATCCAGTCATGTCTTACATTATCTCCATTAGTAAATTGTGACCAGGAATTCTGTGTAGTACGGACACTTATCCCTCAACATCCAGCTTGGCTAAAAGATCCATTTTTGGAAGAAATTAATGGGTCAAATGAATCTTGACCAACTTGCTGTAACTGCAAACTACACGTATGAGTAATTTCATCAAGAGTCTTTTATATGGTCATCAAACTTCACTTGGAAGCCAAAAATTGAGTCTCTGAGAATACTTGCAAGAAATGCAATTCCTAAACAGAGATCCTGTTCACAAGATTGGCAGTAGGAATTTTGTTCTTCAAAATTCAAAAGTGTCCTTTAAATCTTGAAAAAATAAAAAATGGGTCTTTGTACTGTGCTCATGCTTAACCTGCTAGTCACAAGGATCATGTTTTTCCCTCCCTTTTTTTTTTTTCATTTACAAGCTTATTGTCCCACAAGTTACTCTAGTTCTTTTTAGAGTGATCCTCTATGCTGCTAGGCAGTAATAATATTTTGTTAGTATGCCTTTCCTTATCTTTCCTTAAATTTGCTGGTTCGTTTCTTGCTAAACTTATTGGTAAACGAGTGTAGATGACCATTAATCATCACTTTGTTTGTTCAGTTCTCATCATCATGATTTTTCTAATGCTTCCTTGGTCTTTTCTTTAATTCATTTAGTAAAGCTGTGGATAAAGCAAGTAAGAACAAGGCTATCATAGATGCCATTGGGGAACCGATTAAGAAGGGCCCCTGGTACAATGCATCTCTAGCAGTTGCTCACCAGAGGCACTCTGTTTCTTGCACATTTCCTGTATCTGGTCCGCAAGGCAGCGGAATCTTCCAGTTGAAGGCAGTCAGAAATGGAGGTGTGTATATTCTATTGAACTGATGAACTCTCATCGTCTCTGTCGTGGTGTTGTTGGGTTATTTCTGATGAGAAAAGAGGCGTCATTACTTTTCCTGATATGTGATTGCTAGATTACTCTTTTTACTGTCCTTCCTAATCGAGGGCCTTTTCAGTTTTTAGAATTGCATGTGGTTTAGGCACATCATAATAAGTGAAAGTGTATAAAGCTGGTTCTGTAATAGCAGCTGTGATTCCAAATTACTTTGTTTATGAAAGTTTGAGTTGAATGAGTGTGTGTTGCAGTGTTGTTCTTCTTGCATTTTGCTATATCTTATCTGTAAGCTGTATACCGAAATTGATTGCCATAACTGGAAAATTACAGATGACACATGGTTGTCCTTTCTGCGTCCTTGGGATTGGGAAATTTTAATTATGGAGGCGCTCCTCCATGTTCCTGAAAATGAAGAGAAGCAGCGAACTTTTCGCATAAGTCTGTCGGATGATCTTCCTCCTCCGGATTGTAATGCATGCACAAGCTGCTCAACCCCAGGGCAGAAGCAAGTAGAAATGCAAAAGTCATCTGTTAGCGGTTGAGATTGTTGGTTTTGTATGCATCACTTCATAACTTTTCGGGAGGCTTTTGTTTTGCAAATCGCATCGGATTGATTTGTGTTACATAATATTTTTTTTTTTTGGCTGACTCTAATATTTGATGCAATAAACTTGGCTGAAAGCCATCACACTGTTACTGAGAGTTCCTCTGCAAGTCAATATAGGCTCATTTACTTTCTTCTTTGGTTTGTTCAATTGGTGTACATGAGGCAAGTCAAATCCCTACTGACATATTCGTAAGGAATACTGAGCAACTAGAATAAGCCTAAGGGAAACTCACAAATTATAAAGTTTCGAGTGATTTAGCTCTTTCGTAACATTGAAGAATTCCAGCACATGCAACCACTGATCCCATCTCTTGAGCCTGTGAACTGCCACTGTGTCTGGCACAAGATCATGAGAGCACCTTCCGTTGGTTCCTGGATAGTCATACATTGCTGGTTTGCCTGTGAACCTGTTCCTTGCCTTGTTCCCCGTGTTCAGCCACCTTCCGACCAACTTGTCCTCCGGTCCAAATTTATCATTCTTAGGAATTTCCGAGCTAGCAATCCATTCAACAAGATCCCAGGATAACACAAACCCCATCCCGGACATGTACCCCTCGTGCGGATTCATGCTCGCGCAAGGAAGCACGAACCCGTAGTACAAATCCTGTCTTGGCAGTGGCTGAAGCGAGGACACCAGCCGTGGCAGCCGAATGTAGACGTCGTCATCGGCTTTCATGATGTAGTCAAAGCGCCCCGGAAGGATGTCTGGGAGCGAGGAGAAGTACGTGTAGGTCTTACCGGAGTTCATGTTCTCGGTGCAATTGAGGATGATTATGTCGTTGAACCTCAGGATTTCGAGCGCCAACAAAATCTTCTGCTCACGATTGGTCACGCTGCAGAACACAAACTTGACTTCTACTTCGGCTACAGGAAGAAATTGGATGCCGTACACTAGCCGAAGAAAATGGCGGCGGTCGAAATTGTTCGGCCTCGTCAGGACCCCGATGAGGAGGCTGAACTGAGTGCCCCTTGGAGCCGGCGCTTTGTCGAACTTAAAGCTGTTCTCGGGCGAAGCCATAAAGGGGAACTTGATTGGGGCATTGAGCAGAACGAAGAAGATTACGAAGATGGCGAGAACGACGGAGGAGTTCAACAGAACGAGGAAGATGCTCCTTTGCTTCATTAGATCCTAGCCGATCAATTGCGTGCAACAATCACAGAAACGAGTACTACAAGAACAAGTTCAGAAGAGGTGTTATTGATGTGATGGTATATATAATAATAAATACCTTCACGTTGAGCTCATTTCTGCTCAAGTTGCTATGCTTGCTTCTGCATGTGAATGAAGAGCCTGCAGTTACTGCTTGCTCATTGGATATCGTTCCTAAGTTGTAAGCTCGGCGTGATACTCCAGAAGTAGGGCTTTCTATCAAACCCAAAGGAGCAGTCAGAGTTTTCATGAGAAGTTGCTAGAGATCTAGGAGCCGATATGATACTTATACTCTATTTGTTTTGTGGAAAATATTTTTTTTTTCAAAATATGATTAGATATCATGCTTAAATAAAAAATTCAATATTTGCATATGAGAGCCCGGGCACGGATTTAAAGCCCGGCACCAGGTTTATTGGGGACCATCAAGGCCAAACCTCGGTCCACAAAGGTTAGGCTTGGGACACCAACGCCTCTAAGATGTTGACATCCAAGCTTGGGTACATAGAGGTCGAGCCTAAAACCCTTGTGCTCGTGCCTAGATCCCTAACGCCCAGGCTTGGGGTCATTGAGGTTGAACCAAAAACGCTGGTGTTCGTGGTTTGTATCCCCAGTGCCCAAGCCCAAGTCCATTGAGGCTGCACTCAAGTCTACGGAGGTTGGGCTTGAGATGCTTGTGCACATGCCTTGAGTCTATAGAGACCGAGCCAGGGTTCCTAGTGCTTGGGCCTTGGCCCATGGAAGCCGCGCCCCAATCCATAGAGGCTAGGCTCGGGACACCAATGCCCATGCCCTAGTCTGAGTCCATCAATATAGAGCCCAAGAACCTAGTACTTGTGCTTGGGTCCCCTATGCCCAAGCTCAAGATCTCGATGCCCATGTCTAGATCTCCTGCATTTGAGCCCGGGTCCATTGAGGTCAAGGCCTAGGACTCTAGTACTCGCACTCGGTATTGGGTCCCTAGCATTAAGGCTCAACTTCTTAGTGCCTACGACTTCATGCATAAGATCAAGTCTATCGAGGTCTGCTTAGGTCCCTTGTACTCGGGCTTGTGTCCATCCAGGCTAAACTTGGGACGTTAGTACTCATGCCTAGCTCCATGGAAGTCAGCTCAGGACCCTTGTGCTCACGCTTGTGTCATCCAAGCTAAACTTGGGACCTTAGTATCTCACCTAGCTCCATCGAGGCTAAGCCTAGGTCTATCAAGGTTGGGCTCGACACCCTAGGGCCTTGGCTAGGTCTCGGCATACACACTTGGGTCCATTAACGTCGGGCTTGAGAGCCTGCACCTTGGTCCTCCTATCTTAAGCTTAGGACCTCGAGCCCATGATTGGTTCCCCAGTGCCTTAGCTTGGGTCCATTAAGGTCGGGCTTGGGGTCTTGATACTAGTGCCCAGGTTTTGGTTGCCCAGACGCAAGTCAGCTCGAATAGTGCGTATCTAATTAGAAAAATCACTTTCCTACCAAAAGAATGAAAACATTTTTTAGAGCAACGTTTGGTTTTAGTCAAACGACAAAAAAATATTGTCCTTTTTTTCAGGAAAATGATCATATGAAAAATATTTTTCTAGAAATGTCATATTTTTCTCGAAATAAATAGAACCTAATACTATTAACATTTATGGATACAATTCTCTTTTGATGGCCCTAAAAAATGTTATACTATATTAAAGTCGAAATGCTTTTGTGTTTTTTTTTTGGTCAGTAAATGCTTTTGTGTTTATCGAGTGGAGTTTCACTTTACTTAATGACTGTTGCTGGACGAGCCAGATAATCAAACGAAAATAAGGGCCGATTCATCAATTTGTCGTCCCCTATCTTCTGCTGTTATTGAGTATAGTTTTGTAAAATTAAGGATAAAAGAGAAATTATCACGTGTATTTTCCAAAATTTATCTCTTCTTGGCTTCCACATCTCATTAATGTCTAAATTTCGAAAAATTAATCGAAATTTATATACGACGAAATGCTTTTTTTTATCCGTTTAATTTCACTCTACTCCCCCGATAGACGCTTCGCTTCATATATGGGATTGCCACGCGGCACTTCACACCATAAAAGACCAAATTAAATCTCGACAAAACTACCTTATAAAACCTCCCTAAAGAAAGAACAAAGAAATTTGTTTACGTGTTATTTTTCTGGCAGATCGATGCACGTCCGAAAAGAAGCAAAAGAAAAAGAAAAAAAACAAAAGGCAGAAAACCTATACATACATACATATGCATATATTTTTCTCAGAAATTCTTTATATATTCATTTTAGGATAAATATATTAAAAGCCCTAAAACTCACCACAAAATATAATTTATTATTAAAATTCTAAAAAGTGTAATAAAGTCTTAAAAACGTAATGAAATCTTTAAAAAATATAATCAAGTTTTAAAACTTGTGATTAAATTAAGTCCTTTTAATAATAATATTTTTTGAAAAATTTTAATATTCAATTATATTTTAGTGATAAATTTTAGATTTTTTAAATGCGCCTATCCCATTTTTCCTTTATTATTTTATCTTTCTGTCCAATTTACGGAGGAGGGCCCCGGAGGAAACCTACGTTTCTTTGCCAACAATCCACCCCTCCGAAGAAACGAAATTATAAACTCACCCCGTCCTTTCCCCCTTCCTCTCCCTTACTTTCACTTCCGAGCTCTGTCGTTCGCTGCAATTCTCCCGATCTCAGGCAACCAGTCGGAGAGCCCTCGCCGGTCGCCGAGCTTCGCAAGCTGTACTCTCTCTCTCTCTCTCTCTCTCTCTCTCTTCCATTTATGTTGGGCGTGGCGACCTTGTGGGGATGCAGGATCGAGGGTTTAGTCCGGTACCCTCGCTCGCTCGATTTCGATCTCGAAGTCTGTAGTGGAGGGGGGGGGGTGGGGCGGGAGGTTTCCGAGCGTGGGTTTTGTTCAGGCTAGTGCGATGAAAGCGGGGGATGATGTTGGGGGCTGACCGAGACGCAGCTTGCTGCTATTGCTCCTGGGGAGGGGATGTGGATTTAGCTGTCTGTAGGTTCGGCGCGGAAGGTTCTTGGTCTTTCGCGGGGACTCGTTTTGTGGCGACGCCCGTGATCGGAAGTTTTTGGGTTCTGGGTCGTTGAGGTAGGAACCTGTGGACTTTCTTGTCTGAAGATTTTTGAGTCTGTGGAGTATGCTTGACTCTTTGGTGATTCTTGGTTTAGGCCTGGACGGTGGTGGGTTCGTAAGTTTCGTGACTATGCTTGAATTGTGGGGAAAAGGGATGTAGATTAGTGGTCTGTAGGTTCGACGTGGAAGGCTCGTGGCCTTTTTTGTTGTTGGGGGGAGAGGACTCGTTTTGCGGCAACACCCGTGATCAGAAGTTTTTGGGTTCTGGGTCATCGAGTTCGGAGCCTTTGGACTTTCTTTTGTGAAGATTTTTGAGTCTGTGGAGTATGCTTGGCTCTTTGCTGATTCTTGGTTTAGGCCCAGATGGTGGTGGGTTCATCAGTTTTGTGTCTGAATTGCCCATTTTGCAATAGGGACTCGCTTATTTCATTCCGATCTTCTTCCGATGGTTGGGGCTTGTAGCACAGGATAATCAATGTCTGTTGAAGCCAAAGCATACATGGCGATTTTTTTGACAAGCTTGAGCGCTCTTTTGAAGCAAATTTTGAATTTTGACCATGTATTTCTACCCTCGGTTGCTTTTAGCATTGTTGTTTGGATGGAATAGTTGGCAAGACTCGAGGTAGAGTGGGCATAAGGGCGTGTTGGGATATTTACTGTTGGTATTTTTCTTTTTATTGGCTCTGAGTCTCTTTCTGTGGCTGAAAATGCTTGATAAATCTTTGTCCTTAATCTGTGGTGTTGTTGAGATACATCTGCTTTTGAACAAAGCCTTCTTGTGGTGTAATATTGCTTGAGTTTGATGAGACATTGGTTGGTTGGTTCTCCTCTCGTGACTTAGGTTGAGCTTGGTTTAGTTTGTTTAGCATGTTCCCATTGTACATTTGATCATCGATTCTCTATATCATCCTTGCAGTATCATATTTCTTTCATTTAACTTGAAATTCTGACCTAGTGGTGACTTAGACAATAAAAAGTTCCAAAAAGTTATACTGGGGATTGCTGCATGGTTATCTTCCTGATACAAGTTTGTTTGAAGGCTTGATATTTTCTTTAGAAACATCATGGGAGACGAGCATATCTCTGTTACGCGTGTCTTTTGTTTCACACACTTGATTGAATACGTGACAAACTCTAATTGCCTGAAGATAGCATTTTTCTCTAATTGTTCTTGCTATGAAGGAATACATACTTAGAGTTGGAATTACTTTATCAGTTATGTTATGCGCCTTTGATCTGAAAATGTAGGATTCTACCCATGACACTTTCAAATTGCTTATTCTTCCATGCACTTTGATGTGATAACCATAAGCCTTAGGCTTGGTTGCTCTGTTCTTTTGAACGTTTTGAATTGCTCAATTCAATCTTGATCCTACTTGGAAAGGGGTGGACATGTTATAGCAATGATTAGCTGATTAGATAAAATTAGGAAGCATGTGCATGTGCGCTGCTGCAATAACTTTATAATATTGTCATTTGGGATGTACTTTGCTGTCCCAATTATATTGACTGGATTAGTCCCTCAGCCTGTTACCATTTGGGGACAAGCCATTAGAGTTTGAATTTGCAATGAAATAACGGATACTCTAAGTCCATATTAGGGACTTTGTCTTCACGGAAAAGAACAATATGAGTTTTTTATATGTACATTTCCAGTAAGTTGGACAGGATAAATGGCTTTTAGATTAGTCCAGAGCTGACCCTCTTTTGAGTTATCTTTGTCTAGGGCTGAGACCATAGTGTAGTTATTGCACTCAACGACTGGTAGTGTGACAATTGGTAGTTTTCTTTTGGATAGACATTTGGTGGAGTCTTCTTGGAGGTTCAACATGCCCTTTTCACTAATGTTCATATGCCACTGTTTCAAGAGAGAAATACAATTGAAGTTAAAGAATATTTTTGTCCATACTGCCCAAAAAGAATTTTTTCATCGCTTTCAATTTCAGTTTCATAATCGTTTTCTCTAATTTGCTTTTTTCCCTGTATTTTACACAGTTACCAAAAATGTCTAGGAGATATGACAGCCGCACGACAATCTTCTCCCCTGAAGGTCGCCTCTACCAAGTCGAGTATGCAATGGAGGCCATTGGCAATGCTGGGAGTGCAATAGGGATACTAGCTAAGGATGGGGTCGTCTTGGTTGGTGAAAAGAAGGTTACTTCAAAGCTTCTGCAAACCTCAACTTCAACGGAGAAGATGTACAAGATCGACGATCATGTGGCATGCGCCGTTGCTGGAATTATGTCTGATGCCAACATTTTGATCAACACTGCTAGAGTCCAAGCTCAACGGTACACATATGCGTACCAGGAGCCGATGCCCGTGGAACAGCTAGTTCAATCACTCTGTGATACTAAGCAAGGGTATACTCAATTTGGTGGGCTTCGCCCATTTGGTGTTTCATTTCTGTTTGCAGGATGGGACAAGAACTATGGTTTCCAGCTTTACATGAGTGATCCTAGCGGAAACTATGGCGGCTGGAAAGCTGCGGCTATCGGTGCCAATAACCAAGCGGCACAATCGATTCTGAAACAAGATTACAAGGATGAGATCAACCGAGAGGAGGCAATCCAGCTTGCCCTGAAGGTGCTGAGCAAAACTATGGACAGCACTAGCCTTACTTCCGATAAGCTTGAGCTGGCCGAAGTGTTCCTAATGCCTTCTGGGAATGTGAAGTACCAAGTCTGTTCGGCTGACTCTCTGAACAAGCTCTTGGCGAAATTCGGGGTGGCACAGCCTTCTACCGAGGCGTAAAAGCTCTTTTAAGGACTACTCCGGGTTTTATTTATACTTTGGGGCTGTTTCAGGTGGTTCTTGTACCTTTGTTGAATTTAGGTCTGCGACGACTGTTGCGTGATATCGACCTTACGGCTCTCCCTCAATTGGCACTCTCTCAACAGTTGATCCAGTTTACATTATTGTTGCATTTTGTCATGGTTTTCCCCATTTTCTCTTCCCTTTTTCTATTGTGGTGTGTTCGTTCGTGCTTGCTTTGCTTCCATCTGACTTGAACCTGTGCCATTTCAATTTTTATGAGTGCTATTACATGAATGCGCGATGTAATTCTTTGTTTTCATGGTCAAAACATGCACAATGTAATTCTCTGCGGGTTGCTTATTTTCCTTTTCTTTTTTTTGGTTACTTTTTTTTGTGAAAAATTGCAATATTGTTCAAACTTTGTGGAAGTCACGAAACTTTAAAATACAAATTAGTTGATCAATATATCTATGTTCATAAAATTTTGGGTATATTTCATTAATACACGTAAATTTACCTAATCCGCAGAACTTGAGAAGACATGTGCTAACTGTAAAGATGAATCTGAAAGGATCTTTCTGAAGAAATATTCATTGAAAATGTGGTTTGTGTATTGCCAAAAAAAAAAAAAATTCAATAATCGGCTCATCTCGCTATGGTCGCCCCTCTTTTATCAATAGCTAAATTAATATAGGGTGAAGGTGTTTGGAAAGATTTTCTTTAGCCATCCACGTTCGATCTTTATGAAAATATTGTAGCATAATATTTTATTGGTGTTATCTCTAAGCGTGTCACCTCAAATTGTAGATTAAATAAATTGTTGATGTTATCTCTAAGTTGTCGCGTCAAATTGTAGATTATTGAAATGGGACTCTCCTCTTATCGGTGTTATCTCTAAGTGTGGCACCTCAAACTGCTGATTATTGAAATTGGACTCTCCTCGTTATGTGAAATAATCTTGGTCCTTTCTCAACTAAAGTAGCAAGAGATATGTGGACTAATTTATTATCCCTCATCCTCTCGCTTCGTTATTTTATTATCTAATTATAAGTCGCTGTGTTAAAAAAATTATCTTTTATTTTAGCGAATAATTTGAAGTTTCTCCAGATATTAATTAGACGATAAAAGATTCTATTGATAATATGCACTTCAAAGATACTATAATACTTACAAAATATTTTATACTATGTTTGTATATGTCTACTTTTACACTAGTTAATTGTTGTTTGTACTTTGATAATTAAAATTTTTGGTTGACAATGTGATAATTAGTCTTATATGTGCCTTCTATGACTAATCATACGCTAACCAAAAAAACTGAATTATTGCTAAAATATTTCATGCTCCATTTTAATTTTATTTTTCTATAACAAGTTGTGCAATACGCCACTAAAAATCTAAATTTTCTACTACAAGAGTCCCTTATTTATTTGATTTCAACCACCGGGATAAGAACAAAAAACCGAAAGAGAGAATTATGTAATTTTATTAGGAAAAGAGTATATTGGGCTTTATTAGATAAGTATGTCATTATCATATATCATCGGATCATTATTATCTCGTATCTTATTGATCAACATTATCTCATCTTCATTGGATCATCATTATCTCTTATTTATAGCCCCTAATCGACCAAGGAAGCTCGTCACAACGCTTTGAAGTTGAAGGTATCAACTTTTTTCTATTTCTTTCCAAAGATTTTCAAGCTTCGACTGGAATTCAGTGAACCGTATGCTTCCAACTTTGTCTGCCTTTCTGTTCGTTGAATCTGAATCATGTCCAGAAGCTGCGCATCGCACTTAAATTCTCTCCTTTTCATGATCAATTTACAGTGATGCACATGGGGGTTTCTCGTTGCTTCCCGTGGCGTTCGTGCACATCCAATGGCAAGAAGTGGGACGGTTTCGGCCAAGGAAGCTCGTCACAACGCTTTGAAGTTGAAGGTATCGACTTTTTTCTATTTCTTTCCAAAGATTTTCAAGCTTCGACTGGAATTCAGTGAACCGTATGCTTCCAACTTTGTCTGCCTTTCTGTTCGTTGAATCTGAATCATGTCCAGAAGCTGCGCATCGCGCACTTAAATTCTCTCTCCTTTTCATGATCAATTTACAGTGATGCACATGGGGGTTTCTCGTTGCTTCCCGTGGCGTTCGCGCACATCCAATGGCAAGAAGCGGGACGGTTTCGGAACCTTACCGGATAATGTCGTAGTGGATGTGCTCAGCAGGCTGGAAGTCGACCAGCTCAAATGCGCAATAAGAGTATGCAGAAGGTGGCATGCTTTGATCGCGACAGCTCACTTCGCCCGACTGCATCTTCAAAGAGTTTCTTCGGTAACTGTCGTGTACCCCTTGTGCTTCGAGGACCCTGTATATTACAATGTCGGTCTGTTCTTTATCGACTGGGGCTCTATGGAGAAGAAACCGATTGCAGGAGCAAAGTCACCGCCGGCTTTGCGAGACATAACTGTCGACAGATCTTGTCATCTTCTAGGTTGTTGTGACGGACTGTTTATCTTAATCAAGACTCGCACCGCATCTATGTATGAGATTCACAACCCTGTCACGTGGGAGCGAGTCCCGGTGCCGCATAAGGGCTCGATCTGCGGATTCTTTCTCCATCCGCTTTCGAACAAATACCGGTTGCTTTCTTACAGAGAAACTCCCAATGGCTTCTGGTATCAGGTGGATGGTCTAGGGCCAGCGGCGTGCATAGACGTCGGAATGTTTCGTTATCGTCCTAGAGAACAAGAAGCCCCGTCTGGCGTAAGGGGTCGTCTTCACTGGATGGTGGTTGGGAAGGAAGGCGTGTCGCCTCCGTGTTCGCATTCCATCATGGTCTTTAGCGCTAGAGAGAATGCATTTTGTTTTATGCCTCATCCGGGAGATTCATGTCTACCGAGCAAGGGACATTCGAACATGCACTTGGTGGAAATGCAGGGCCGCGTATACGTGTACGCGATTCAAGTTAAATTCATGAGCATCTGGGTTCTGGAGGACCATGCAAGCTGGCAGTGGGTAAAGAAATGCGATATCAATCTACAATGGAACTTAAATCGGCATCCGGTTCATGATGAGAACGTAACAAGCTACGAAAACTACAAGAATATGCAGCTTATAGACATCCGAGATGGGGAGTTGCTTCTGTTCTGGCCTGGCCGGGGACTCTTTCAGCATAATCTGCAGTCGCAAACCATCAAAAGAGTTCCGTGGCCATTTATGGACGGGTTCGGCTATGACACGTACAGAATGAAGACCAGGGTGGTCGTCGCCGAATACAAAAGAAGCCTCTTGTCCTTGCAATATCTTCTGTCAGATTTTTTTTTTTTCGGTCGAAAATATCTTCTGTGAGATTAGTTTGACCTTAAAGGTAGTAATGGTTAGTCCTGAGCAGGACTTTAAAAGGCTCCACCCATCAGGCAGGGTGCCCCTCCAGGGGGGAAGTGAGTCCCTGTATGGGGTTTATATCTTAGGGAGTTCCCCGGAAAAACTCCCAAGGAACAAGCCCGGGGAGGGCAATGAAGACAACCCAGGGGAAACGAAGCCCCTGGGGGTGGGCCGAGCCTCCCCCCGAGCCCAAGTTGGACCCGAGCAGGTCCTTAAACTGCTCCCCCCTGAATAGACCATCCCGGGGGGACTCCTCCTCACAAGCCATTTACAGGCAAGTGAGGGGAGAGTAGTATGGGATAAGGGTCCTATTGGGAAACCCGGCCAAGCCCTCTACGGGTTAGGGTCCCCCCTCTGATCCCCGTGAAGCCTTCCCTGGTAACCAATCCGGGCGTGGTTCAGGGAAATGACGAGGCCTAAGCAGTGGCACGCTGCTCGGGGTGGCCGGCCGCTTCTGTCAGATTTTTTTTTTTCGGTCGAAAATATCTTCTATCAGATTAGTTTGACCTTAAAGGTAGTAATGGTTACGATGATAGTGTTGTTTTGTTTAGGAGCGGAAAGCTAGATTGTTGATGCTCTGTGATTGAATTCTTTTTAATCTTCATTCCCAGGACCAGAATAGTTTTTACTCCTCTGTTTGGGTTTAGGAATGATATTGCTATTTTAAATTTTTGATACTTGATAAATCTTTGTGGATCCTATGCTTTGACTTTATTAATCGCAAGTTGTTCGGAACCTTTAGGCTAAGTTTGCTTGTCGTGATTTCTAGATAAGATTTGAAATCAAGGTTTTTGTTATGTCCTATCTACTTTTTGATAAATTTCAGCAATAAATTTGGATATATTCATATCTTATTATGTAAATTGTTTCGTAAAAGTTCACAAACGGAGAGGGAAAAAAACTCTAGTGACACTCTTGCGTACTTTATTTTTATTTAATTTTTTCCTCTCTTATTTTAATTATTTTCTTTTTTTTTTTATTCCTTCTTCCCTCCGTCATTCTCTAATAAAATTTTATTATAATATTTAATTGTAATAATATACCAAAATACCTAAATATGTAATAACTATACATATATTTATATTTATATTTTAAGATAAATTTAAATTTGAATACATAAATAAAAAATAAGATTAAATTAAAAAACTAAATTTTTAGTCTTGGTTATTTTGAATTTCTTATAATAGAAGTCAAATATAATTTATATTGAAATATAATTTTAATCTTATTAATTTAAAAAATTTGTTATTGAAGAAAAATAACTTTCATGTTATGCATATTAGAAATTCTATTCACGTTTATCTCACCTCTTCCATGGAATAATTTTATGTGGGCTATATCTCTCTTATACTCAACTTTATTCAATTTTGAGCAAGCACTAAGCCCATAATATGATAAATGTTATTTTGTCATGAATTTTGTCTTGATTGCCAAATGCAGAGCATTCGCGTGTTGATGCTTAAGGAATTAACCTTGGAAACTTAATTAATATAAGTTATTTACAAAAATTTGAAAGAAAAAAAAAAGTACCAGAAAAGTCATCAATTCTCACAAACTCAAAGTGATCATTTGGGTTGAATAGTTGTTCCTCAACAAGTGATTAGTTGGGTTGATTAATTGATTACCTTAATGGCCACGATATTAAGTAAAGCTGTCTGGAAAGCATCTTTATTAAGTTCTCGAAAATAATATATATTGAACTATATTTTATGAAAGAGGGCTCTAAAGACTTGTATTGACACTTTGTCCTCGTCTCGATCACGTTTGGTATGTTAAAGAGTAGATTTCCTTATTTCTTTTTCGGCCAAGTATCCTTAAAAAAACCTTCAACTTTAACTTTTGTCCACATAGGAAGCCCGCTTGGATCTAGGCTGGTTCCCCTACCCCCGTAAGGGGGGTGTGGACGGGAAAACCAATGGGGCCGATACATTTTTATCGACACCCCGGACTCAGACCTCTACCCAAACTTTCCTGGTGGTCAGAGCCTTTTAAGGACCTGCTCAGGTCCGTAACTTTAACTTTTGTCCCATTCTACTTTTTATCTAATAAAAAACTCTAATTTTAGGTCCAATCCTAATTTTACCTTAAATGTTTTTTTTTCATGTCCCAATTCTACCTTGAACTTTTTTTTGTGCTATGAAAAGCTCTCAACTTTAGGTTTTATCCCAATTTTATTGTTTAGTCTCAATTTTACCCTAACATTTTTACAATCTCATAAAAAAACAATGAATTTTACTTAAGTCATAAATCTACCACTATTAACCATCCATTCAAAAGTTTCTCATTGGCAACCGATAGATGAGAAATTCCTAAGCACGAGCTGTACAAGCCTCTCAAGCACAAGCTTTCTGATTCAAAGAGATGGAATGTTCCCAAGCACAAGAGATCGAAGACCAAGTACAAAATTGCTAACAAAAGATTAATGGAGGTATATTTGGGACTCAAGTAAAAGTTGATGACTTTTTACGAGACAAAAAAAAATTAAAGTAAATTTGAAGCTGGACCTAAAATTGGGATTTTTTTATGAGATAATTTTTTATTTTAGAATAGAATTGATATTGGATCTAAAGTTGAGGGTTTATTATGAGATAAAAAATAGTTTAAGATAAAATTGTGACTAGACCTAAAGTTGGGGTTTTATTGTGAGACAAAAAAGGGATTAAGATAGAATTGAGACTGCACATATGTTTGGGATTTTTTATAGGACAAAAAAAGATTTTCGATAGAATTAAGATTAGACATAAAGTTAGAGGTTTTTTATAAGATAAAAGATAAAACTGGGACAAGAGATAAAGTTAGACGCTTTTTAGGATATTAGGCCTTTCTTTTCCTTTATTTTTTATTTTTATTTTTAACCTTTTCCCATGTTCGTAAAGGTTCATAGGCTGCATAGTTAAAAAGCTTAGATTCTGATTCAATCTTTTTGAAAGCTTAGTAAAATCAACACAGAAGAGCACCGAGGATGTGCACGCTTCTATTTCCTGAAAGGAACAGCCAGTTCAATCACTAAATTAATAGTGGATGAGGGTGTTTGCAAAGGCTTTTTCTTTCACTATTCACTTTTAATAACAAAATCAGCCGACATGACTAAAAAACGCACGCGACATCAACAATTGACGTGGCACTTTGAAAACACAGAATATTTTCCTGTGGACAAGGGTGTTTGCACAGACTTTTTCTTTCACTATCCACGTTCAATCTATAAGAATATATATTATAAAAAAAAAAAAAAATCTTTCATTGGTATTATTTCTAAGTTTGTCACCTCAAATTGTAAATTGCTAGACTCCTCATTTTATGAAAATCTTGGTGTTTTCTCCACGAAAGTAACGTGACATACGTGGACCCATTTTTTGTCCCTCATCCTTTCGCTTCATTATTTTATTATCTAACTATAACTCATTTATATGTGAGTTTTTTTTTTAGAATGTAATTTAAATTTTTTTCCCATTTTGGTTAGGCGATAAAAGTTTCTATTGTTAATAACATTTCATAGATAGTATAATATTTAAGATATAAAATATTTTATCATGTGTCCCTACATTTTTTCCATTATATTAATTAATTATTTGTGTTTTGATATTTTTGTTTTTTTGCCCGACAATGTGATAATTTAGTTTTATACGTAAGTAATGATGCGTTAAAAGATTATTGTATCTATGCTAAATTTACTGTGCTACGTTTTAATTAAAGTATTCTATGATAAAAGTATGCACAGGAGAATATTCAATTACCAAAATAAGAAATAAATGGAAGAGGAAATTATGTGCTGTATATTTTGATATCTCTTAATGAAGATTACGTGAATATACTTATTGACTTTATTAGATATCTATCGAAGGTAACAGAATTTCAATCATAATCGATCGAGATATGTACATCAAACGAGTATATGCATGATCGTAAGATACAGGAAGAATGGAAATAACCTAATTGTCAATCGCTCTCGCTGTCCCCACCGAACGGTGATTTCCGTCCGACTATGAGGTATCAACTTTTTTTTGTTTCTTTCTGAAAATTTTCAACCTTTGATTGAATTCAGTAATCGGATGCTTCAAATTCGTTTCCTTCTTGTTCGTTCAATCTGGATCAGGCTCGATAGCTGTGCATCGCGTGCTAACTCTCTCTGTTTCATAATAATCAGAATGGAGCACCTTCGATGTCACTACGCTGAGTAATTTGCCAAACCTTAAGAAAAGGCATTACGGAGTACAGGTGACTTGTGTCAGCGGTTGGTTTTGCAATTGGATCAGACACATATTTGTTCATCTACTGACAGTGATGCATATGGAGATTTCTCGTTGCTTCCCGTGGCTTTCGCGCCATCGTCGGAAGCAGGACGGCTTCAAAACCTTACCGGATGATGTCGTCATGGATGTGCTCAGCAGACTGGAAGTCGACCAGCTCGGCCACGCAAAAAGAGTATGCAGAAGTTGGCGTGCTTTGATCGGGACGGCTCACTTCACCAGAGTGCATCTTCAAAGAGCTTCTTCGGTACCTGTCATCTCCCCTATGTTCTTCGACCGCAAGGTTGGTGACCGGGGCTTTTTGTTCTTCCCCAACTGGAGCTCTCAGGTGAAGAAACCTATTAGAGGAGCAAAGTCACCAGGTTTTCGATACATAACGACCATGTGCATTTGGGATCTTCTAGGTTGTTGTGACGGACTGCTTATCTTCTCGGCGATTCTCCCCTTTTCTATATATGAGATTCAAAACCCCGTCACGCAGGAGGAAATCGTCTGGGAGCAAGATGGCTCGATCTGCGGTTTCTTTCTCCAGTCGCTTCCGAACAAATATCGGCTGCTTTCTTACAGAGAAACTCCCAATGGCTTCTTGTATCACACGGGCGGTCTATGGCCAGCCGCGTGGAAAAATGTCGGGATGTTTCCTTATCGTCCTAGAGAACAAGAAACCCCGTCTGGAGTAGAGGGTCGTCTTCACTGGATGGTGGTTGGGAAGGAAGGCATGTCGACCCCATGTTCGCATTCCATCATGGTCTTTAGCACTAGAGAGAGCAAATTTTGTTTTATGCCTCATCCAGGAGATTCATGTCCGTCAAGCGATGGCCATTCGAATATGCACTTGGTGTAAATGAAGGGCCGCGTATATGTGTATGCGATTCGTGATAAACTCATGCTCATATGGGTTTTGGAGGACTACGCGAGTTGGCATTGGGTAAAGAAGTGCGATATCGATCTAGAAAGGGACTTCAATCAGCATCCGGCTTCTGAGTCCGTAACGAGCTATTCGGACTATAAGGGCATGCAGCTTATAGATAGCCAAGATGGCGAGCTGCTTCTGTTCTGGCCTCACAGGGGATTCTTTCGGTATAATCTGCGGTCAAGGACGATCACACAAGTCATGTTGGGCCTATCTAGGTACGGAATGATGAGCAGGGTGGTCGTCGCCGAGTTTAAAAGCAGCCTCGTGTCCTTGAAAGATCTGCAGTGAAGTTAAGTTTGATTTTCTAGGGTTTAGGGTTTAGGGAGAAGTTTCATTGTTGATTCTGGTTTAAGATGGTTGGGAGACTTAACAGATTTCTCTGTGATCGACCTCTTTAGTCTTCATTCACAGCACTCCGTTTGGACTTTGGAATGGATTTCTATTATTTGGACTTTTATCTCTTTTGATAATCTCTGCCATGCTTTAACTTAATACAAATCGCTTGTCACTTGAAACCTTCCAAATCATTCCGATATTGACATTTAAGGTATTACACAACCTTTTAGGAACTTAATCAGTGTTAGGCTCGGTGTGTTTTGCATGAAAAATAAATTATTTGAAAAATATTTTCCTAAAAATGATCGATTAAATCACCTGAAATAATTAATCAATGAAATATATTTTCATAATCAATAACATTTATGATTAAATATTTTCATGAACAATAAAAATATTCTTTGTTCAGTTATATTTGTAAATAATATAAGCTATCATTTTAAGGAAAATATTTTATAAATTGTTCATTTTTCGCGAAACAAATGAAGCATTAATTTTCAAATTTTGAAAGAAAAGTTGGGAGAAATCATTATCGAGAAGTACCAGAAAAATCGTCATTTCTCACAAAGTGATCATTTGGGCTTACTTAATTTTCCTCCAAAAGTGATTAGTTGGGTTGATTAAATGTTCATATGCATGGTCACAATATAAAATGAAGCTGTGTCAAGAGTAAAATATCTTTATTGAGTTTTTAAAGAAATATAATGAACTGAATATATTAGTATAATAGGTGGAACGTCTTTTTTGTAATTTCATGTAACAAAGTAAGTTTGAGCCCTTGTTATGCCAAAAAAATTAGACCTTCATATTATATGAAAGAGGGTCTTAAAGATTTATTGTATTGATGCTAGGCCACCTATGGGAAAAGTGTCAAAAGAAAATATTAAATTTATTGCATTGGTGACAATTTAATCCTAAATTTTTTAATAGTTCCAATTTGGTCTTAAACTTTTTGATATAATGCTAATTATGCATTTTGACTAATTTTGGTACGGTATTGCTGGCGTGGACACCAACCAATCTATATGGCACTGTTGGCCTTAACGTGGATAACTTTTAATATTGTTTTAGTATTGATTTATTTTTAAATTATTTTTAGATTTTCTTTCTTTCATTTTTTCCCCATCTTCTTCCTTTTGCTAGTGACTAGGTATTGGCCATGGTTGGATTGGCATCGCCAAGGCGAGGGCAAGCCCCAATGAGGGCTTCCCTTGCTAGATTTGGTGAGGCTGGCCCTTGCAAGGGCGAAGGCAATGCTCAGCGAGGTTGCCCTGGCTTGGGTGAGGCTTGCCGTCACCCAATTTGGCCTAGGCAAGTCAAACCTCGTCGGGGCTCACTCTTGTCCTGCTAGGCCTCACATGTTCCTGATGATTGTGAGCCTTGCCCAAGCGAGGCCAATTCAGCCAGTGGCTAGTCACCCGCAAAAGGAAGAAGATGGAAAAAAAGAAGAAATAATAAAATTAAAACATTATTAAAAATTGTTTACATTAGCATTGACAATGCCATGTAAGTTAGTCGGCATTCATGTTAATAATATCTCACCAAAATTAGCTCAAATGACTAAATTGACACTATATTAAAAGGCTTAAGACTGAATTATCATCGATGCAATATATTTAGGACTTTTTTTGATATCTTATAATAAAGATTACACGAGTGTACTTATTAGATGGTTATTACGATGACTATTGAAGGCAATACAATATCAATCATAATTGATTGGGATATACATCATAAAAAAAAAGATATATGCATGATCCTAAGAAATAAGGGAAATGGAAATATCTCTCTCGCTCTGATCTTTATTTCCATTTTCCTCCCGCCCCCCGGGGGTTCTCCCTCGCTGTCCTTTACTGAGCGGTGATTTTGGTCCGACTCTGCCTTGCTACCTTGCTGCTGCGAAGTAAAGGTATCAACTTTTTGCTGTTTCTTTTTAGAATTACTAAAACTTCGACTGAATTCCGTGAATTGCATGCTTCGACTTGGTTTCCTTTTTGTTCGTTGAATCTGAATCATATCCAATAGCTGTGCATGGTGTGCTTAAATTCTCTCCGTTGCATTATCAGAAGGAACACCTTCAATGTCACAACGCTGAATAATTTGCAAAGCCTAAAACATTACAGAATACAGATGACAACGTTAATGGTTATTTTCACAATTGGAGCAAACACATCTTTGTTCTTTTACTCACATATGGGGGTTTCTTGCTGCTTCCCGTGGCTTTTGCCCCATCACTGGGGCAAGTCAATCGAGGTATCCGATGGTGAGAAGCAGGATGGCTTAGGAACCTTACCGGATGATTTGGTAATGGATGTGCTCAGCAGACTGGAAGTTGACCAACTTGATAACGCAAAAAGAGTATGCAGAAGATGGCATGCTTTGATCGCGACAGCTCACTTCACCCGAGTGCATCTCCAAAGAGCTTCTTCGGTAACTGTCATGTGCTCCATGCTTTCCGAGCGCCGGTTCCATGAGCCCTTTTTGTTCTATTGGGACTGGGACTTTCTGGAGGAGAAACCAATTAGATGAGCAATGTTACCGGGTTTTTGACGCATAACGACCGTGTTCAGGTGTTGTGATTTGTTTGGTTGTTGTGACGGACTGCTGATCTTTTTTGCGACTTTTTCGTTGTTAGAAAATTTTGGATGTGTATGTGTGCAGAAGCATGGTTTTGGTATTGATGATAGTTTTTGGTTAGCGACGTGCAAGTGTATGGTATAGTTTATAATGGATGGATAAGGACAAGATAGGATAATTCAAGGATAAAGATCAATTTTTATAGGATAAGGATAGTTTCACTAGTTTATGAAAATAATTTTACAATAGTTGAAGGAAGTATTGGTAGAGGAGTTTTATCATATCCATGAAGTATACTCTCATGCTCCTCTCACTCTCTTACATTTGTTGTTTTGCTACGCTCCCCCCTCTTTCCTATTTATAGGAACTAAATACAACATTCTAGATTTACGTGGAATGTTGTCCACTTAGGCTTCTCTAGCTTGTTCTAGAATTTCTTCTTCATCTTGGCTTGCTTGCATTCCTACGTGAATCTTCTAGATTCATTTAGCAATCTCCATTCTCAACACCCCTCTATATATGATATTCGCAACCCCGTCACGCAGGAGTGAATTGGGATGCAGCAAGAGGGTTCAATCTGCAGTTTCTTTCTCCATTCCCTTCCGAACAAATACCGGCTGCTTTCTTACAAAAAAACTTTGGCTTCTTGTATCACATGGGCGGTCTAGGGCCAGCGGCGTGGAAAGATGTCAGGATGTTTCCTTATTGTCCTAGAGAACAAGAAGTCCCGTTTGGCGTAGAGGGTCGTCTTCACTAGATGGTGGTTGCTGTTGGGAAGGAAGGCATGTCGCCCCCATGTTCGCATTCCATCATGGTCTTTAGCACTAGAGAGAGCAAATTTTGTTTTATGCCTCATCCAGGAGATTCATGTCTGTCGAGCGATGGCCATTTGAATATGCACTTGGCGGAAATGAAGGGCTGTGTCTATGTGTATTTGATTGGCGATGAACTCCTGCGCATATGAGTTTTGGAGGACTATGCAAGTCGGCATTGGATAAAGAAGTGCGACATCGATCTAGAAAGGGACTCCAATCGGCATCTGGCTTCCGAGTCCGTAACAAGCTATTCAAACTATAAGCACATGCAGCTTATGGATAGCCAAGATGGCGAGCTACTTCTGTTCTGGCCTCGTAGGGGATTCTTTCGGTATGATCTGCAGCAAGTCTTGTCAGACCTAGGAACAGAATGATGAGCAGGGTGGTTGTCGAGTTCAAAAGCAGCCTCGTGTCCTTGAAAGATCTTCAGTGAAGTTAAGTTTGATTTTCCTTTAGGGATTAGGGTTTAGGAAGGAGTTTGATTGTTGATTCTGGTTCAGGATGGTTTGGAGACTCAACAGGTTTCTCCGTGATCGACCTGTCTAGTCTTCATTCCCAGCACTCCGTTTGGACTTTCGGAATGGATTTCTATTATTTAATGACTTTTGTCTTCATTCCATGCTTTTAACTTTTTGAATCGAGTGACTTGAAACCTTCCAAAGCATTCCAATGTTGACATTTAAGGCATTATACAACCTTTTAGAGACTTAATTAGCACTGGGCTCCATTTGTTTTGTGCGAAAAATGAACAATTTTAAAAATATTTTCTTAAAAATGACTGCTTGAAATAATTAGTAAATAAAATTTACTTTTGTTATGGATTATATTTTATATTTAAATATTTTTGTGAATCATGAAAATATTTTATGTTTAGTTACATTTCTAAATGATATAAATAATCATTTTTTTTTGAAGATATTTTTAAAATTACTTATTTTTTGTGAAACAAGCAGAGCTTTAATTTATTCAAAATTTAAAAGAAAAGTGGGAGAAATCATCATGGAAAAGTACCATAAAAGTCATTATTTGATCATTTGGGTTTGGTTATTTTTCCTCCAAAAAGTGATTAGTTGGGCTGAGATTAATTGTTCATATTCACGGCCACAATATAGAATGAAGCTGTGTCAACAATAAAATATCTTTTATTGAGTTTTCTAAGAAATGTAATGAATATATTAGTATGATAGGTGGAATATCTTTTTTGAAATTTCATGTAACAAAGTTTGAATCCTCGTTATGCCTCAAGTTTATATAGATGCTTGACAAGCGTTCCGGCAAGCTAAGTAATTTGTTAGTAACATTCTTATGACGAAAATAAATTCGACAGCAAGAGGAGGGCCGGCTTTGAAGGCCTGCCGGACGATGTCATGATCGAGATCGCATGCTCGGGAGACTACAGGCCGACCAACTCGTCTGAACACGAAATCTGCGCAGGAGGCGGCGCTCATTCATTTCCACAGCTCATTCCGCTCAAATGCATCTGCAAAGAACCACCGTGCCAGTCATCTTGTACACCTTGTGTTATAGTTCCGATCATCCGGCCGGTGACATGCTCGGTCTGTCTTTCCCATGACTGGGACCTCAAGAAGAAGATGAAACTGGTTCGAGCAGCGGAGAGGGAACCGCGGTTGTGATTCTTAAGAGCAATGTGTACATGACCTTCGCTTCTTGGTTGTTGCAATGGGCTGCTCATCTTCCTCGACGGCACTGTGCCATATCCATGCCGTTATCATATCTGCAACCCTGTTGTCACTCAGGAGAGAATCACCTTGATTCAAGTAGGTTTCATCTGCAGTTTCGTTTCGTTCTGCATTTGCCTGCAAATGAGTTCCGGCTGCAATTCTGTGAAGAAACGGGCAACGGCCTCTGTTATCACGCAGGTGGCTCATGCTCAGCAATGAGTGGTTAACAATTCTGGAAGTACATCAACTCTGGATCAACACTGAATAAACACTAGAAATATTGGCGGCTATATTTTTCCACAAAACCGAGTACCATCGTTCATATAGAAAATTTACTATACCTTAGCATTGTCAATGACATAAAAATACTAGCACAGAAACACAAAACCAAGAACACACTGGGCAGGAAAACTTCGACACAAAAACTGGTATTGGCCAATTCTTCCGTCTGTACATTGCAAACACAATGGAACAAGAAATAATGGAAGCACCACTAAGAATTGAAAACAGGATGCTATCAGAATAAGGGTAGAGAACACTTCTGTCTCATCTTCCACCAGACAGCTCAATTGCATCTTGATGATACACGGAATCTTCTCCCCAGTCGAATCTTCTCTGTATCCTCTCATATTCTTGCCTTCGAGTAACTTCGACATTCTGCCACTCCTCCCACCTCTCAGCCAGCCCTTCGCCCTCCAGCATCCGAACAACATCCGACATCGCTGGACGGTCCTCTGGCGATGCTTGGGTACAAAGAAGAGCCACTTGCATCATCATCTCCACCTCTTGCATGTTGTAGTTTTTACTTAAGTTACGGTCTACGATAGCATCAAGCCGTTTCTCCCTCTCCAGCTTCTTGACCTTCATGCACACATGTAAAGTGAAGCGGTCAAGCATAAAGAAGTACTTCACAAAGCATGAACATCTACTCAATTTTAGAACAAGCCTCCAACAGGAACAAGTCACCCGATTTACAGTCTAAAAGCACCCACAACGGCTTCAAAATCAACAGTGGAGATACTCTGCATTGAACCACCAATGCTTCAAAATATTTTGAAGCCGTTGTGGGTGATTTCGGATTTTGAACCTCTGCATTGAACCACCAATGCAGAGGTTCATAAACTGCAAAGCTTAAACAGCTTAAATGCGGATTCAAGATTTTAAAAGCTTAGCAAAATCAACAGTAGAGAGCAACAAGGATATGCACGCTTCTAATTTTTGAAAGGACTGCAATGTCCTCTTTCTCGAATTGGCAGAGGTCAGAAAATGACGATAAGAGTTAATGCAAAGGGAAATCCCAGTTTCTTTAATAAAGCAGCCACTTTAGTGAACATGGAAACGAGACGAAAATAAGACGCTCTAACTACATGGCACATTCCTGGAATATTGATTTCCCACAGCACAAAATGTTGTTGAGCATGGATGCACGGGCATCAAAGCCAGTATCATCATTCCTATGTGTTCAACACAGTTCTGGAACTTGTGTAAATAATGATAAACAAGCCAGCAGTAGTACTTCGACTCTCACAAATAGAATTTGTTTAATCTATTCAGCTTCACTTAGAATGTCATAGATAGTACAAACCAATCATTCTTTGTTAGCCAAAATCTTCCATTCTGAGCATCCTACAATAACAAATGGATAAAAATAGAAAGGGAGGAGGAAATAAATTCCATAAAGAAACAATGAGAAGAATAAAATGTCTTACATGGTCAAGCAGTAGCACATCATCTTCTTCCTCTAGACGTGAGAAGTCAATTGCACGTTGACCTGTTACCAGCTCTAAAAGCATAATTCCATAACCAAAAACATCAGTCCTCTCTGAGGACTTCCCAGTTGACAAATATTCCGGCGCAATATGGCCCATTGTCCCACGAACTTGAGTTGTAACATTAGTCTGTCTCACATCAACTAATTTTGCAAGGCCGAAATCACCCACAACAGCTTCAAAATCCTCATCAAGCAAAACATTAGCAGCTTTTACGTCCCGATGAATAATCTTAGGATTGCAGTGTTCGTGAAGATACTCCAGACCACGTGCAGCACCCAATGCTACCCGTTTTCTTCTGGGCCAATTCAAAACAGCCTCCCCAGGTTTGATCTCTGCAGCAGCCAGATCAGATTAGTGCCTAGATGGTAACAAATGAAAAAAACATGAAAAAATATTAAGTATTGAGCAACAATAAATGTCTAAATATGTCGTCCCTGAGATGTAATTAATTTTCTTGATTGTCATCCATGAGTATTAACTATGTAATAAAGTATAAAGAAGTATGAGCCAGGAATCTAGTCTTGATAAGACTTTCAACACTTTAACTAGTCTGACAAACTTTTGTTACCAAAGTAGAGTGCAGGAGTATATCCAACAGGAAAAGACTGGACAAAAAAATGGTCAAACTAGGCTTGAAGTTCACTGTAAAGTCTGATTTAATGCTTTTGTCCAATAAGGAGATCGCCAAACTGATTTTTCATCGTAGTATGATTTCAGAAATGAATTACCAATATAGCCTCTTATTTTGCTTGGAAGCAACGCGAAAACGCATTTTCCTTGAAGAGTTATTCAACAACAGTTTGTGGACTTGCACCAAGCATTCTCACCTCGAAGCCGATACGCAACACTTAAGTTTTGCATGAAGGGATACACCAGCAAGCGCTCTGTAGGTGTTGTGCAAAATCCAATTAACCTCAAAAGATTCCTATGAACTGCAACACTTATCATTTCGACTTCACGTTGAAAAGCTGCATCTCCACCAGGGCTCTCAAAATCAGTTAATCGCTTCACAGCAATTTTCATATTATCAGCAAGCACTCCTTTGTAGACTTTCCCAAAACCACCCTGACCCAGGACATTTTTCTCACTGAAGCTGTCTGTTGCAAGCTGCAATTCCCTCCATGAAAATCGTTTTAACTGGCCAAATGCAATTCGCCGGTCTACTTCACCTGCCAGTAGGACGTAATAGTTAGTACTGGAAAAAGGAACATTAGAACAGGATATAAAAAGTAGCTCTGATAAATCCAGTTTAGGGCTTTCTTTCCTACAATCAATCAAATTCAAACTCTGTACACCAACTAAATTCTTCTGACTTCAACGTAAAACATCCTCTTAGATGCTAACAATACCATTAGTCATGTCATTGACAGAAAGAGCAACACATACCTGCGACATCTACAAATACTTCACGTTTATAGCCTTTGTGTCGACCCTTATATAGAAAGAGCACCAGAATGACAAGGAGGAGAATAAAAAGCCCTCCAACTATACCAACTATAATTCCAACTTTCGGCTTATGCGAAGCACCTGTCAGAAATATGAACTTTACATCATCAAGGCATATGTGCCTTATATGACACTGCCTGGTTACAGTAAAATAATTGAGAGCATTCACTACTGCAAACTACCTGAATCACTGCCATCAGAGGCACATGAACGCAGCTGATTAATGCCACAATTTAATTTGTTTGCAGAAAAGCTGCAATTAACAAACAACAAGAAAATCAATGCTTGTTGATGGTCTAGCCCATTTGATAAGTAGAATATGCATGTGCCTCTATGCGGGCGCACACGAGCACACGCGAGAGAGAGAGAGAGATTCTCAAAAGAAGGGAACGACCAAGGGTAGAGGCTTAATTAGTTAAAATGATTGATCAATAAGTGTTACTGTTGCCTTACTTGTATTTCGGAACTTGGAATAAGTGAGCAGGAATTTGACCTTCAAGGTTGTTAAAGGCAAGCTGGCTGCATAAGAGCTTAAATAGTGCCCTTAGAATTTGCTGAGTAATTGAATAAAACTAGGAACTAGCTCATAGGAATCAAATTAATTTTAAAAAAATAAAATAAAACAGATGATCAAGTATGATGCAACCATACTGACTCATCTTGAAGTAAAGAAGGAATGGCTACTTACAGATTGATCAAGTTATGAAGAGTAGAAAGTGACTCAGGAATGGTTCCACTGAGGTTATTTTGACTTAATGACCTGCTAGCACGGTCACAAAATCTTATCCATTAGGGCTGCAATTTCCATATAGATTGTTCCAGATATAAAAGCACTGGAGATACTGATGCTTACAAAAATTGAAGCTTTAGTAGATTCCCAACGGAAGGTGGTATTTGACCAGTCAAACGATTGTTCTCCAGATCCAAGTTGGTCAAACTTGTCAAATTTCCAATTTCTGGAGGTATCTCACCAGTTATGCCATTCCCTTGCAAGTTACTGCATCAAAACAATGGCAATATTCAGAAAGGACGACAAAGGCAAGCACAATGGAAACAATTTAGATTGATTAGAATAACCTTAGCATGAAAGGGAGCACAATGCTATCACTAGGCGCAATGTAATCTTTTAAATCGGAAATCAAAGTAAATTTTCCATCAGGGATTAATTAATTGAGTTTTTCAAGTTCACACAAGGTCTCACAAAGATAAAAAGGAGAAAGCCCATTAACAATGCTAATGAACTCTATGACTTTGCCAATACTTCGACATGTGAACGACTCTGGCCCACACTTACAGTGTAGTGAGCGTCTTCAGCGCTCCAATTTTGGGAGATAATGTACCTGAAAAGTTCATTGATGACAATGTTCTGCATACAAATAAGTCAATCTGAAATTAGAGCCTCCACATGCAGTCAACCTGAAGGAAAAGCCCAAAGTAACGATAGCTTACACAGAAACGACATTGTTATTTGGATCACAGATGACATTAGACCAAGTGCAAGGATTAACTTGATTTGGATTCCAGTCTGTGAGCTGACTGTTTGACGCATTTAATGAATTTCTCAATGAGAAAAGTGCATCTCCTGTAAAACCAGAAGAATTGATATTCAGCATCTAATCAAGCTAGCGGCAGTGGCTCAAAAACTAAGATCACCACCAAAAACATTCAGAACATAGAAACAATCATAACTATATTAAAAATGCAGATCAAGAGAGTCTTTATGGTTATACATATCATGTCACTGAATAAGCCGAATGTCCTCATTTTTGTACATTATTAAGTTTTTAACAGAGGATGTACAAAACAGGGTGCTAATTAATATGGCGCACTCAGCATGTTTTTGTAGCAGATGCTTCTGATGTTCACTTTGTGGCAGATGCTTCTGTCTTTCAAAAGCTATAATAACTCTAGTTGAGCATTAGGCAAAGTTTTGAATATACAGGTAGGGAAAACCTGAAGAAGTCAAAACCAGGTTTCTGAAAGATTTAGGGACATAACTAATTCCCTTTTGATTGTTTCAGCCGAGATCTACTCTCAGAAAGGATCCAAGGAGACAATAAACTTCTAGTTAAATCATTTTAAGACGGGAACCATCTCTCACTTTCGTTCTGACCAACTAGCAATTTTGTTTTCTTCCTCAAAGAAATAGTACTCAGCAAAAGACATAAATATGTTCGAGCTTACCCAGCAAGTATGCATAGAGACTTATAGACTTACAATCTAAATGGGCCTTTGGCTCCTGTCCAGTGCTCAGCATATAAACTCACTAGTCAACATAAATGCTAAGGCATGGAGAAGCCATTGGACGTTTCTAACAGATATCAGACCTTATGGTACATGTTGTCCTTGATGAGAACCAAAGTAACTCCCACCAATAATTAGAAAACCGTATTGGATTGAAAATCACTTAGGACTGTAGTTCCAGCTCAATCAATTCAGATGAAATCCCAGTGGGTAAAAGAAGCGATAAACATATTAATTGTATGCAGAAGACACTACAGAAGAATTGCCCAAAAATGCAAAAGGCAGATCAGTTACTTCTGCCAAGTCACAGGTTGGAGCTCCAGACTCCACAGTATTTCAAGTTTCAATCATAGATCGCTTTAAAGAATTAAAACAAGATCATTGTGTTAACAAAGAAAGCTATAGCCAGGTGGCATGGACACGTGCTTCCTTGCCTTGTGCTGGGTTCCACAGTATATAAAAAAAATAGAGAGCCTCAATTGAACAGGTTTGACCATGTCAAATCTGGTGTTGACAGCCTCCAAATTAAGGGCATGAGCCAGACTGGACCTAAAACTCTTTCCAGGTTCGACTGGTCAAACCGACCAGTCCAGTGTGAACAGTCAGGGCTCACAAGAATACACAATAACATTTAAGATGTTTAAAAAAATCGGGAAATGCATCAGGTCAAGTCTCAAATGAATTCATGTACCTTGATAATCGGATAAGACAAAAGACTGCAGGCAAGCCAAAGCCAAAAGAACGAGAGAGAGTTCCATCTTTATAATATCAACTGAAGCACTCACAGCAGTGGCAAACCCAGGTGAATATTAAAGGATATCCGCATGCCATCCCTGTGTAAACAACCCAGATTTTAGTAAATGTCAAAGACAACCAAAAAAATGCATACTGACAGGCAACTGCACAATTTAGAATCTGCTATATGAGGGTAGAGATCTGTAGCAGATTGCCGATGCATCTCAACCAGAGTTATTCTGTTTATCATGTTGCTGATGATTTTTTCTGGTCAATTGTTGCTTGACCACTAGCAAAATCTACTTAGTATTTCCACTTAAATTTTGTCCTTAATGATGTAACTTTGCTCATGAAAAATACTTTATCGCACTTAATGCATCAGTCTGGCCTAAATCCTAGGGACAGATGAACTTTGCACCAGAAACAGATCATGCCTGCGATAGATGACCCATGACTACTGAAATAAAATGTGCAAAGAAATCATTTGGCACCTTACACCACTAACCAGTAAAATTTTCAGCTCGGAATTTCACTAATTTGTTACTGCAACCATAGGGCTCCACTGTTTAATGAAAGAAATTGACACCAAATAATCTCGATGCCAATTCATCTCAATGGAGGATTATGCCCATTGGTTTCGGCAATTAATTGTCAAATTCTTCAGGGTGGCTCAACTCTGCCGAAAGTCACTAGCAATAAGAACTCGGGGCACCTTATTAAATTGTGAAAGTGTGAGGACAAATAAACCTTGGGAGTAAAGTGATGTGCAATGCAATTTCATGGGCAAAGGGTGTTATCTGAAAAAGGAGTTTATGATGCAAAATGAAGGGTATGGCCAGATATGGACAAGCGACACTACTCATAACCCTTACCTATGAAGCTTATCCTCTACAAGAAGAAGATAATTTGTCATGAAACTTATCCTCTACAAAGGAATCCTGTAGAACTTCTTAAAATAGCAACTTTGGCATCATCAGGCTAAACAAAACTTCTGCGACTGAAGCCCATCAGGAGATTATGGGTCCTTTTGAGTCCTCTCACTCATTAATTGCAAGAAATTGTACTCACACACAACACAAAATTAGCATCTTCAAGTCCTATATTTCAGTCAATTCACCAGCAAATATATATGCCTCAATATTTAGTATTCACCTCATTCAAAAACCAAAAGGATTAGGGGAAAGAAAGAGTTTAGTAGGAACATGGATCAGTCAAAGATGACTGAACTGTATCCAAAGAATCACGGGCAAAAAAAATTGAGAAACAGTCAAACTTAGAGCCAAGTAAAGTAAAGTAAATGCAACTGCCAATACTCCAGAGGTCCAGCATCAACAGTTGTCTTTGGTACTGAACTTTCATATTCCAGTGCTAATAGGAAAGCACACTCTAGACCTTATTCACTCCAATCAGGCTCACTCATGAAAGATTAAGAAAGTGCTGAGCAATAACCAAAATGTTTCTAGAAAAAGGTCACACCACCAAGAGAACTCTGAAAGAAGGGCAAACTTTTTTTACCATCAGCTCCGACCTGATGAATTCTTAATTCTTGTTAATTATGAACAAGAAGTTACTCATCCCGAGCTAAGTAAACCAAAAAACTAAGCAGACTCTAAGATCGTTGCAGGTAATTATTGCAAGAACACACCACAAAACCCAAGGCTCCACCACCCCCAACCACCACCCCGGCGGCGCTCTTGTTGCTCAGACTATACAGGCTAAACAAGGAAAAACAACGACCCATTAAACCGTTGAGAAAGAACATCAAAATGCAAGATTGACAACAACAATGGAGGATCTCGGGCAGCACTAAACGAAGTTCTGCAACTCGCGGAGAAAATCCACCCCCCTCCTGCCCCCGAATTCTTTCACAAAACAATTCAATCAGAAAGAGGAACAGAACAAAGAAGACACCAATTACAGAACAACAAAGACAACAAACCTAAGAAACAGTAACCCACAGGACCAGCAACAGGGGACGAGAATCCAGAATCCAAAGGACCCAGAAGCCAAAAAGGTAAACCCACCGGCTGAATTCTCTCTCTTTATCTCTTTTCGAACCTGGAATAATGGTTTATTCCAAAAGGGCAAAGGGAACTGAGTTGGACAGGCCACTGAATCCGAGAGAGGGTCGGGCTTAAAGGAGAGAGAGAGAGAGAGAGAGAGAGAACAAAATCTGTAAGAAGGTTCTGTCCTTTTGCCTTTTCCTTACACCGTCTCCATTGAATCTGAGGATGCAGAAGAGGAGAAAAAAGATTTGGCCTTTGAAGGGAAGTCTGCAATTATTACCGCTGTCCGCCTTCAATGATCCGACAGCAACGTCAAGCGGTAATCGCGAGTGGTCGACTTTTGGTGCGTGGGCAAGTCCGCTCTGCCCCAGTCACTACGCTTCGTTCTGAACGAACTTTGAAAAGATGATTAAAGAAAAGATTTTTAAATGATTTTAGTGCCACCAAAAATTGACCCAGGAAAGAAAAGGTATTTTTTAACTAATCCCTCGAGCACTAGCTCATAGACCACCTAAAAAGGAATTTGACTATTTGATCCATATCTTGACCTAAGAAGTCTAATGGGAGTAATACTGGAATAAATGCATTCGAAATCTTAAAATTTATCAAAAATATGCAATTGAGTTCTAAAATTTTTAAAAAGTGTAATTAAAATTTTAAATTATCGTGAAAGTATAATTGAATTCTAAAACTTTCAAAACGTGTAATTAAATCCTAAAACTTATTACGAAAGTATAATCGTATACTAAAACTTTTAAAAAGTGCCATCAATAAAAAAAAAAAGACTTGATTTGACTAATTTGATAAGTTTTAAAACTTAATTGTATTTTTTGAAAATTTTAAAATTTAATTGCACTTTCGTAACAAGTTTTAGGATTTAATTATACTTTTTGACTCAATTACAATTTGTTGATAAGTTTTAGTACTTTCAATGCAATTATATAAAAAAAAAAAAAAATACAGCAACAAATTTCCAAACCAATACGCACATGTCATATTTACCTCAAATTATATTTTGTGTCATAAAAATTCTCAAATAAATACATTCATGCTACATCTACCTAAACTAAGTTTCATGTCATATGCATGCCACATTTAACCAAACTGGGACACTTGTGCCATATTTATCTATAAAAAAAAGTCCAAATTTAACACGGGTTGGGGTAATTGTGGCACAAATATATTAGTTTGGTGGATACACCAATTTAAGAGTTTTTATGAAGGTAAATGTGGCACGAGTATACTAGTTTGAGAGTTTTTTTTTTTTTTGGTAGTATTAGCCCAATAATAATCCACACCATCAAATAACATATTATTTGTCGTTTGAGTAAATAGAAGAACCACATTAAACATTTACCAATAGTTTAAGGATTATATTGAACCAATAAAAAATTCAAGGACTATTCATATGATTTTGTTTTTCAAAGTTTATGAGAAAGTTTCAAATAACGGCATGTGATAACTCTATAATAATAGAGTTATTTTATCGATTTTAAATAACAAATATGGTATTTTATAATGCAATATTCCTTAGAAAATATTTGGATTTCTTTCTATTTACCAAAATCTTTCTTATTTATGTAGAATAATGAGATATGATGAAAATAAGGAAAAAAGGCCAAAAAGAAAGAAAGAAAATTGTGTGATTTAGGATTTCAAATAAGAAAGCATTGGAAGATGGATACCAAATCAATGATTCTATAATTTATTTCTTGATTTTTTGTGGAAAAAAATAATTGTCGTGTATGAGGATTCTTGAATGTATCCTATGAATAAGATAACATCGAGAGCCTAGGGGACATCTAGGTTTTTATTTTTAGATCATTTTCTCATTATTCTGGAGGCTTTTTCAAGTATTTTGAAGAGAAGACAAAAGTGGTAATAAAATTATTGTTCTATGATTCAAGATGCTAAGTTTAATTTATATTATTGTTTCTTCTTCTACTATGTTATATATATGAAGTATATATTATTACGTTTGATGCTTTTAAGTGACTAGCCACCATTTGAATGATCTGATGTGCATGTTTGAGATTAAAAAGTAAAAATATGCAATTACTTCTTATAATATATAACCATTTAAACATGAATAAAGATATACCACGTTATTTGTGTAATTTTCGATAATAAGATGACCTAAAAAACTCATTATAAGTCGAGAATATACATACATTTTAATGTACTTATGTTTATTTAAATTTATATCGAGATATAGTGGATTAATAAACTAAGTAGGTTTGCTATACCTTGAAATGAGATACTAAATAGATTAAGAAATTCTATTATCACATATTTGATATCGTTTTTGTATGCGTAATAATCTGAAATTCATACATAATGGTTATGATGAATCAGATGCTTTAATATTTGTTTGATTGATTTACTGTATTTAGTTTCCCAATTTTTCTTTTAAATTTTATGATTTTAATTTATTTTCAATTCTATTTTGATTTATTAGATACATTTTATAATTAATCTATTTTTAATATTTAATTGGTTTGTTATTTGTTAATCTCCGTAATATGATATTTTTTTCTTATCATTACTTGTTCAATACGTTCATTTGCACTTAGAATTTTACAGATACAAAATAATTCTAAATTTAATCTAGCATTCGTTTTATTTATTTATTTATTTTTTCGTTCAAGGTGTACATTGGTTTATGACACATAACCAACAAGGGAAATTTGCTGAGTTTGATCCATAAATCGAATATGCATTTAAAAGGCGATTAAGAGAACATAGAAATTATGCTAATAAAATGGTAGATGGTGAGAATGAAAATTCACGTAAACTTTTGAGAAATTATACTGCACCAATAGTTTAGGGCACCACATCCAATTTGACAAGTTATCACTCATTCAAATGCTTCAACAATCAGAGCAATTTAGTGGGCTATCAAGCAATGATCAAAACACTCAGATTGATGTTTTTCTTGAAATCCGTGACACCATTAAATATATGGAGTTAGAGATGATGCTATTAGATTAAGATTATTTCCTTTCTCTCTTAGTGATAAAGGTAAGGATTGGCTCTCTTATCTTCTTGCAGAATCAATCACAACATAGAATGATATGGCTGAAAAATTTCTTGATAAGTTCTTTCTATCTACAAAGTCTACAAAAATGCGTATTGATATTGTTAATTTTATGCAGATGAATTATGAATTATGTAGATGAATTATGAATCATTATATGAAGCATGTGAAAGATTCAAGGAATTTCTTAAGAGATGCCCACATCACAGATTACCCATATGGATGCAGGTATGAATTTTTTATAATGGCTCTAGTACAAATATTCGTTCTATGATTGATGCAGCTATAGGAGAAATTCTAAATAATAAAATACCAGAAAAAGCCTACAACTTATTAGATGAAATGACATCCAATAGTTATCAATGGCTTATTAAGAGGCTACCAATGTGAAAAGCTAGCGGAGTTCATAAAGTGGATGCTTTTGCTGCAATTACTGCACAATTTGAAGCATTCAACAAAACCTAAATAACATGAAAGTTTCAATCATGAAAATTCAGAATTTGACATGTGATGTTTGTGATGTGAGACATGTTAGCATACGATATCAAGTAGGTATCCCTTTTTCATAACCTAATGCAAATGCTAACTTTGTTGGGAATTTTAATAGGTCACAAAATAATTCATACTCCAACACATACAATTCGAGATTGTGTAATCATCCAATTTTTTCATGGAATAATTAGAATGTGACGAGGCCACCACCGTGATTCAAATTATTAGAAGAGATGAAGTCAAATCTAGAAGATAAGATACAGTCATAAAACTTATTAACACCACTCAGGATTTCATCAAGAGCATGAATATAAGATTTAAAAGGCAAGAGGCTACAATAAAAAATCTAGAGATGCAAGTGGGTTAGTTAACAAATATGATGTTAGGGAACAACAGGGTTCTTTGCCTAGCAACATAGAGAAAAATTCAATTGAAAATATAAAGTTATAACCCTAAAAAGTGGTTAACAAATGGGAGAAGAAGATGCATGACAAGAGATTTTCAGAAATACAGAAGAAAAGATCAATAAACAATCAAATGAGGCAAGCAAGAGCAAACTTTTTCTAAATAATCCCAAGTCATATGTGCCATCAATTCCATTCCCTCAACGACTCCAGTAGCACAAAATAAATAAGTAATTTTCTAATTTTCTTGATATATTTTTAAGCACGTTCACATTTCTTTTGCAGATCTCTTAGTGTAGATGTCTAGTTATGAATATTTTTGAAGAAAATTTTAGCAAATAAAAAGAAGTTAGAGGATTATGAAATTGTGAAGTTGAATGAGGAGTGTTTAGCCATTCTATAAAACAAATTAACTCCGAAGTTAAAAGATCTAGAGAGTTTTACTATTCCTTGCACTATTAGGGAATGTAAGGCATCGTGTGATTTAGTGCAATTATTAATTTGATGCTTTTTTCAGTTTTCAAGAAATTAGGATTGGGTGAGGTAAAAGCAATCACATTGGATGATTGATCAATTAAATATTAAAGATATATTATGGAAGATGTATTAATAAAAGTTGACAAATTTATCTTTCATGCAGATTTCATGGTTCTTAATATGGAGGAAGATTTTAAGGTACTACTTATCTTAGATTGACATTTTCTAGTAACAGGAAAGAGCTCTTATTTATATATAGGAAGTTGGTTAGTAGAGTTCAAGATGATCTTGTTTCATTTAATGTTTTTAAAGTAATGAAATATATATTTTACAATAATTCTTGTTTTAGAGTTGAAATAGTTGTCAAGTTGGTAAATGAGATTTTTCAAGAAAATACTTTTAAAGACCTATTTGAAGTATGTTTGGTTTGATAGGATAAAGAAATTGAGAAATAACATATAAATGAGTATGCAAATATCATAGAGGCAATTTCACCATATTCAAGGCAAAAGACAATTAAGTTTGAGAAGTTGGGACAACACACAACAAAATCTAAGCCATCAATTGAAGAGCCTCAAATTCTTGAACTCAAACTTTTACCTTCTTTTTTGAAATATGCTTATTTATATGGAGTTTCTTCTTTGTTAGTAGTTATATCTTCTTCTATAACATATTTGATGGAGGAGAAATTGTTCAGAGTATTAAGAAAGCATAAGAATGCAATTGGATGGAAAATGGTTGATATCAAAGAAATTAGCCCTTCATTTTGCATACACAGAATTTTGATGGAAGAATAATACAAGCTTACCATCCAATCTCATAGGCATTTGAAGCCTTACTTTGAAGATTCAAAGTTTTCTTTCTTGAAGGATCACGTTCTAGGAATTTAATCATCAAGGCTATCTATGGACACATCCTACAATAAGGAGAGTTTTATTGTTCCTTTTCCCCCCATTTAGGGCAATGCTTCATTCAAGTTTGGGGGGAGACACAATTTTTACTAAATTTAATTAATTATCTATTTATTTATCATGATTACATTCCTTGTTAATTTTTGTGATTCTTGGGAAAATTTAAATTTTGTTCGAACTTGCAATTGATGTGTGAGTTAATTTTGATTCTAATTATGTTGACCCACTTACTGAACACTAAAAATCCTTAATTTTTGAATTGTGTGTAAATTTAGAGAACATTAATGTGAAATATGTGATTTTTTTAGATCTTACCAAAATTTTAGAATTTGTTTGATTTTCTCTTGAGGCGAAATCCTATACTACATCTAACTAAGAAAAAAAATTTAGGTAATTTTTGGATCAATTGACCCTTTCAAACCAATCTTGTTTATTTATTCCTAGTCATCTCATTAAGCTTTAATTACTATCCAATTATTCATTGACACTCATATATGTTTAGCTTAACTTTTATCAAATTATATCATTGTCCCACACCCCCACGAACATGTTGATTTTTTTTTTTTTTTTTGGGATAAAAGTTTATTTGAGCCTAATAGCAATTTGGGAGGAAGGGTGAAGCATGAAAAAAAATTGATTGCTATGGTTGTTTGAGGTGTATCATCGAAAAAAAAAATTGCTTTTATGGTTCCTATCCAATTTTTAATTGAGCGAGCCTTTTGGATACTTAATGAGTTGAAAATTTTCAAGTTATATTAAGAGGGACTTTGGGAGGAACTCCGCCAAAAAGTTTCTCAAAAAAAAAAAAAAAGAGCAATGAAAAAAAGAAAAAAAAAAAAAGAATGTTGATATGTGGTGGCACAAAGATTATCTTGAAATAGTGAAATTGGGGATTATGCCATCGGCTCAAATTAGATCATAGAAATTAACTTGTTGATGGGTGATTTGTGCTTAAAATTATTGTTATCTTGCCCTTAGCCTAACTTTACATTACAAATCGAGAAAAATCTTATTGATTTTTAGGTGGTAATTAGCTTGCAATAGTGGAGAGAAGAATGAAAAACAAACTTATGAGAATTTGTCATAATTACAGAGAACTTTTGAGAGGTTGTACACCAATGTGAATTTATCTAGATTACATAGAATTTGAAAAGATGAGAACTCACACACACACTTGAATCACATCATTAAATTGGTCTTAACTTATAAATCAATTTCAATGTTTGGATGAAATTTGTGTTTTTCTTTGAATTGTAAATTTGAACAATAGTGGAAATATGTCACAGAGGAGTTTGTTGGCTTGAGTATGCATTATATCTAGTTTTTGCTCAAGGATTAGCAAAATGTTAAGTTTAGGAGTTTGATAACTATATAATAATAGAGCTATTTTACCTATTTTAGGTAACAATTATGGCACTTTATAGGGAAATATTCATTAGAAAATATTTGAATTTCCTTCTATTGATCAAAATCTTCCTTATTTATGCAAAATAATGAGACATTGAGCAAAAAAAAAAAAAAAAAAAGAAAGAGCAAAAAGAAGGAAAAGAGTATTATGTGATTCATGAATTCAAATTTAAAAAAAAATGTTGGAAGATGGATACCAAATCAAAGATTCTGCGATTTATTCCTTGATTTTATGCAGGGAAAAAATGCAATTGCCTTATATTAGGATTCTTGAATTTGTCCTATCAATTGGATAATATCAAGAGCTTGGGGGATAGCTAGGTTTTTATTTTTAGATTATTTTTCATTGTTTTAGAGTTTTTTCAAGTATTTTGAAGAGAAGACAAAAAGTGATAACATAATTCTTACTTTTTGATTCAAGATGCTAGGTTTAATTTATATTTTCATTTTTCTTCTATCATGTTATAATTTTCTTTTTTTTTTATTAGAGTTACGATGTAACCTAACCATGATAATATGAATTCTATGACTTTTATGCTTTGCAAGTAATTTCATTTATGTGAGTTATATATTATTGCGCTTGATACTTTTAAGTGACTAGTCACCACTTGAATGATTTGATATGTAGGTTTGAAACTGAAAAGTCATACTATACAATAGCTTCTTATAATATATGATCATGAATTAAATATAAATATAGATATACCGTGTTATTTGTATAGCATTCAGTGACAAAGTGATTTAAAAGACTCATTATAAGTCGGAATATTAATAAATTTTAATGTAACTTATGTTTATTTAAATTTATATGGAGATATAGTAGATTAATAAACTGAGCATGTTTGCTATATATAGAGATAAGATAATAAATAGATTATGAAAATTCACAATTAGATGTTTGATATTGTTATTATACGCATAACAATTTGAAATTTATATCTAGTGATTCTAGTGAAACCATAGTGAATCGGATTCTCTAACTTATTTATTTGATTGATTTACTGCATTTACTTTCCAATTTTTTTTTTTTTTTAACTTTAATTTATTCTCAATTACATTTTGATCTGTTAGATAAATTTTAGAATTAATTTATTTTTAATATTTAATAGTTTGTTATTCATCAATCTCTATAAGACTATACTATTTTCTCATTATTATATTACTTGTTCAATGCGTTCACTTGCGTTTAGAATTTTATGAACAACCTAAAATGGACATTGAAGTAATCAAATCATCTCAAATAAAGAATTTTAGCATCCAACCATTAGAGAAGTGGTATTTTAGTAAAAATAATTCTAAGTATATTTTTTGATTTTTTTTTTCCTCTTCCCTCCCTTGGCATTGCCCACCTCATCAATGGTCAATGGTGATCATCGGTCTCAAGCAAGGGTTGCCTTGCCTAAGGCTAGGCGGGCAAGGGCAACCTCGTCTTCGCCAGTCCAAGCAAGGGTGACCCTTGGCCAACATTGGCAAGAGCCGCCCTCACCTAAGTCTAGTGACCTCCACCATGGTTGGCAGAGGGAAGGGGGCAAATTTTTTTTTTTTTTTTATAAAGGAAAAATGAAAAAGAAAAATTTTGCAAAATAAAAAGAAAAAATTACCCTTCAACTAGCAATGATAGGCCATTCTTGAGATGATATAACCACTTCAAACATTTATTTGATACAAGTTCCATTTTAGATCCTTATTTGAAAAAACAAAAGCGCTCCGAGTGCATTTGATTTAGTATTTTTAAAGCTCATAATAGTTTAGCCTAAAATTTTTTAGGCAAATGCAAATGTCATTTATTGTACTATTCTTTGAAAATCAATTTTGAAAGGAATGTTGTTTGATAGGAAACACATTTAGAAAGCCCTTTGAGTGATTAAAATTAGTTTTTTAAAATTTTTATTTGTTTAAAATTGAAAAAATAATAATGTATGTATCTTTTTAAATAGAAATTTTGACAATAATATTAAAAAATGAAATATATATAATTAAAAAAGAAGAAGATCAAACCCTTTGCTGGTTTGGTGAAGAGCTATAGCGCCGACAAGTTAGATTTGGCGTCGGTGGTTGTCGATTGAGGTTGTCCGAGATTAAGTGACCTCCTGCGAGGGTGGCGCGACCCTAGCGAGGGCTGCCCAACCTAGGTGGTGTGCAACCCAAGCAATCATCGCCTGGTTGCTTGAGGTCGTGCGACCTCAGGCAACCTTGATTGATAGCCTCCAATGCTAAATTTGGCTCACAGGTGGCCATAGCTCTTCGCCAGACCGGCAAATAGTTTGGTCCTTTTTTTAATAAAAAATAAAATAAATAGGGACAAAATTGGAAATTTAAAGAATTAGCCATAATACTTTTGAAAAAAAAAAAGAGTTTCAGCATTTGTCCAAATATTGAAAAGTCAATACTAGTTTCTTTCAGCCTTCAAAATACCGACTTTTACTTAAAAAGCTTTTTTAAAATAGTTGTCAAACGGTCTAACATTTTTCTAATGGGAAATTTTTTGGGAATGTTACACCAAACACACATTCATAATCTTATTCGAAATAAAGTCTTCTTTTAACTCTTTACTTGGGAATATGACAGCAATTCATGCCCCCCATTCGGAATTTTTCCGAAAGTTTATTTATTTATTTTTTTTGAGCAAAATTTCCCAAAGGTGATTGACCTTGCACGTAATATTACATTTACGCCGGAGGTATAACCACTTTGGCAAGCAACGATCGTCGGCACCCTCAGCGAAGGAGTTGCCCACTCTTTGAAGAAGATGTCCGGTTAAGCTCCGGGGAACGGGCTTGAATCCCGTCGACGACCGACCCCCCCGGCCGACGGCGGCCGGCGTTCGACCGCGGCGGCGATAAGCCCGGACTCCTCGGCGTGAACGGCCGTTCCCATGCTGCTCCCTCTGCGGACCGCTCGTCTCTCCCGGCGCTCCTTCTCGTCTTCCCCGCTCTCGAGATCCGACTACGTTCGCGCTCGCCTCGACTCCATCCTCTCGAGCCGCGCCCCCTCGCCGTCGTCCCTCCTCCAGTCCCACGGCCTCGTCGTGACGGCCGGGCACTCCGGGAACGCGTTCGTCGCGGCGAAGCTCGTCTCTCTGTACGCGTCTCTCGGCCGACCCACGTGCTCGACCCGGGTGTTCGATCGTGTTGAGGCGAAGGACGTCTTTCTTTGGAACTCCATCGTCAAAACCCACTTCTCGAATGGCGCCTGTTCTCGGGCCATCGAGTTTTACTCCCGGATGCGCGCGGCGAATGAGCTGCCCGACCAGTTTACGATCCCCATGGTTGTCGCAGCCTGCGCAGACATTGGGTCGCTGAATTACGGGATGTGGGTCCACGCTTTGGCGTGTAAATGTGGTCTCTTTGCGGGAAGCTCGGCGGTCGGATCTTCTTTCGTGTACATGTATTCGAAGTGTGGCCAAATGATGGATGCCTCTTTGGTGTTTGATGAAATTCGCGTGCGAGATGTGGTGGCTTGGACCGCACTTTTGATTGGATACGTGCAGAATGGGGAAAATGAGAAGGCATTGTGGAGTTTGCGCGAGATGCTGAGGTTAGGTGGGTTGGAGGAGAGACCCAATTTTAGAACCATGGAGGGTGGATTTCAAGCTTCTGGGAATATGGGTGCAGTATCAGAAGGTCGTTGTCTTCATGGTTTAGCAGTAAAAAGTGGACTTTTGTGTTGTGAAGTAGTTAAGTGTTCAGCTTTGTCTATGTACTCGAGATGTGATTTCCCTGAAGATGCTCATTCATCTTTTTGTGAGATTGTCAATAAGGATGTTCTCTCATGGACATCAGTAATCAGTGTCTATGCAAGGTTCGGATGTATGGCAGAGTGCTTGTCTTTGTTTCTTCAAATGCAATCCAGTGGAACATATCCAGATGGAATTGTTACCAGTTGCGTACTTTTGGCTTTCGCTAATACCATAAGTGTCTCAGAAGGGAGGACGTTTCATGGCTTGCTTATACGAAGACATTCTCTGTTAGTTCAGGATCAGATGGTCCACAATGCGTTATTGTCCATGTATTGCAAGTTCGGGCTCTTAAATGTTGCTGAAAAGCTTTTTGCCACTAGAGCACATGAACTTGCAAAAGAGCCGTGGAACATTATGGTTTCAGGATGTGGGAAGTTGGGAATGGAAGAGAATTGTATACTGTACTTTAAGAATATGCAACATCTAGGCATTGAATGTGATTTAGATTCTTTGGTCTCTGTCATTTCTTCGTGTTCAAAATTAGGAGCAACCAATCTGGGCAAGTCAGTTCATTGTTATGCCATCAGAAGATCAATTGATGGGAATGCCTCATTTGCCAATTCACTCATAGGTTTCTATGGTAGGTTGGGTAATTTGGCAGTTGTACAAAGAATCTTTTCAAGGATGAAGAGAGATACTGTCTCATGGAACGCTGTAATATCATCTTATGTTCATAATAAGCATTATGAAGGTGCCATTGCCCTTTTTGATAGAATGGTATCAGAGGAGATGAAGCCTAACTCTGCAACATTAGTCAGTGTGCTTGCAGCCAGTGCTAATCTGGCTTCGTCAGAGAAAGGAGAAAGGATCCACCAGTATCTGGAGGAAGAAATGATTGAAACGAACCTTCCTCTTACAACTGCATTAGTTCATATGTACGCAAAATGTGGAAAACTTGACAAAGCTCGTGAATTATTCGACTTAATGAACGAGAGGGACATTATTTCTTGGAATGTTATGATTTCTGGTTATGGAATGCATGGACATGCAAAATCTGCTGTTGAGATTTTCCAGCTGATGGAGAACTCAAAGGTTAGACCAAACGCACTCACTTTTCTTGGACTTCTGTCAGCCTGTGCACATGCAGGTCTTGTTGAAGAAGGGAAGCGTCTCTTTTCTAGAATGCAACATTATTCCATTGAACCCAACGTAAAGCACTATACTTGCATGGTAGATCTTCTCAGCAAGTCTGGTGATCTGCAAGGAGCTGAAGAGTTGGTTCTTTCAATGCCTGTGCGACCTGATGGCGGTGTATGGGGGGCTCTATTAAGTGCTTGTGCCATCCATGAAAAACTGGAGGTCGGAATGAGAGTTGCAAACCGTGCAATTCAATCTGAACCAGATAATGATGGATATTACGTGTTGCTTTCTAATATGTGTAGTTCTATGGGGAGATGGGAAGAGGCGGAGATGGTCAGGAAAATGATGAAAGGTGGGGGCGTGCAGAAGCAAGCAGCCTGGAGTGCAACATAATTGACTAGATCTTCTTGCGAGTATCTTGCTCTTTCAGATGAAACAAGCCATGACCGCTTGCAAGTATATTGCTTGCACAATTACAGGAGAGCTATGTCAGTGTACGTTTTGAGCATGGGGGAGCCAGATCCCTCTTTATCAGACATCACTGGTCCAGGGGCTGATGAGATCATCAAAGTCGATTGAGTTGGGATCTGAAGTTTGCTTTGCATTTGGCTTACGGTGAGAATTGCTGTCGCTTTGTGCTGGCAACTTTATCAACTGACAAATAGTTTCATCTTAAGAAAGAATTCAAGATTGTTTTATTTTCTTTTTCCCTTTGGCATAAAAATGATAGCTCATCTTGCTTTCACTTACTATGGTGGGGAGAATGGTGATGGCGGTGGTTTAGGAGTGATCTTTGGTTTTGGGAGTATGATGCTGGAAGGTTAAAGGTAATTTCTGCAATTTTATGCATGTTGATGCATGTGCACAATTGACATGGCTGCTGGGTTCATAGCACAAGTGGAATTTTAAATAGAAATAAGACCCTGCTGAAGACTGAATAATTTGCTTATAAATAGACTTTATCGTACTCCACCAGGATCATAGTTATTAGAATACTCAACTTAGCACATAAGAATACCGCCGAATCAACCATTTACTGAGCTAAATGAAGCATAATTAGTTTGGCATGATAGCAATTTCTTTGTAATCTTATTCGTTATAATATCCAGTATGTTTTGCATCGACTGATGCTTATTTTCTAGCTCAGAGAATCAAGGAATTTCGAAGTGATGAAATGGATGCCATGCTGCAATTGTTGTCATTGGCAGCTGAAGCTGATTTCTAACCTGACCATGGTGCTTCCTTTGTCTGTCAGTGAGTGAACTTGCCAATCTCAAGCCAGCCACCATCATGTTGCGATCTTCCCCGCAGTTTTACCTGTGTGTTTTCTTTCAATGGACATCCATTTCGTACTATTTTTGTGTCGTTAGAATTTCGCTCTCGATAGTTGTTCTTTGGCTGTGGCTTAATCATATCTATTCCATTGGATTGCAGGGTGCTCTCCCCAAGCAATTACAATTATCTTGAATCAAGCAGATGTAATCTGACCAGAAGCAAACAAATGGCTATGGAGAATGCGAGCAGCAGGAGAACTTAATGTGCCACAGTCATCGGCCAGTTGAGGTTTGTCGATGCTGTTTTGCTGGGTGAGGAGGCGACAATACATCCCTGTTATGTTCCATCAACTATTTGTATTTTTTTTTTTTTACTGTAGATGCTGATCAAGTTATTCAGTTGACTGTATTATCTCCATATTTATAAGTTCCCGGCGATGCTAAGACTCCTCCATATCTTCAGATGGCTTGGCCCGAGCTCAACACGGCAAAGTCGTTGCACAGAATGCTCGAAGCTTGGTCGGCTGAAGATGAGATTTGTCTGTGCACTCTCCATTCAGGGTGAGTGTTTTGGTTGGTGGCCCTTTGAACTTTTGCATCTGGGAAATGTCAAAACGCTGAGTCTCTCCATAACAAACTAATTTAGTCGTTGCCTAGAACTATTCTTGTGGTATTATTTTTAATTTTTAGAGAAGAAGAGGGACTATTGACATGTGGAATGGGACATATGACATCGACTTTATTTTTATTTTTTTGCTCCTATTTATTGCAAATTTGTGTTTTCTCTGCTAGGCGGCTTATTTGTTCCCATCCATACCTGCGCCTGTTGAACATAATGGCCATGGAGTAGATTTTAATTCAAGACTGGGTTGATGTCGATATCCCACTCTTCAAAATTCAAAATTCTCGGTTACCAAAAAAAAAAAAAAATTACAGAAATCAATTGAATAAAATCAATGAGAAGCCACTCTTCCAATTGAACACGGATGAGGTACAAGTTCAGTACATTTTTGAATAATTTTAAGGCAAAAATCCAATTGAACACGGATGAGGTACAAGTTCAGTACATTTTTGAATAATTTTAAGGCAAAAATCCAATTGAACACGGATGAGGTACAAGTTCAGTACATTTTTGACTAATTTGAAGGCAAAAATCGAAGAAATGTTTCATAAATTCGGTGCCGTCACCACCTCCGAGCACGACCCAGCACGGCCCGATTGTGTCGGGCCAAGGGCATGCCGTGCCTGACGGGCTGGACTGGCCGGGCGGCCATCCTCACCTCACAGGGGGCAACATTCAATCACAGTTCACCGGTCTCATCCTATTGAGTCGCGACCAGAAGAGGCTCCCAGGTTCAGCCATCTTTGCCTCTATCTCTCTCTCACCGCGACTACTATCGGACATCCCGTCGCCGCCACCGGTTTCCGTTTATCCGATGTCGTGTCCATGGTGACGGGAGCAGCAGTCTCATCCAGTCAGGGAACGGGGTTGGTCACTGCCCACCCAGAACACGAAATTTGTGGAAAATAAGCAGGTCCTCCCCCGGCCAATTTTGACCATTAACATTTGAAATTGAGGGAACAGTTGAACAACCACTCACCAGAAAAAACGGTGGAATACCGACGAAGCTCCACTTAGACATAATGGTTTCTCGAGAAAGCTGGTGCGGTGATGGCGACAAGCAGGACCATGATGAAGATGTTTTGGAAATCAAACCTTGAATTTGTACAGAGTCGCTTCTAGAAAGATTGCCCCTTTCTAATGCATAACGATATCGTCGTGGATAACGGAAAATGATGGGGTTAGGGTCGAATCACCTAATTTTTCTAGCATGCCCCCACGATTGGACTGATGGTAATTTCGCTGATCTTGATTTAAAATATTAATATCGTGGACTTTTTTTGTTGCACTTTTGAAAACAACGACTTTCGTTCTCATATAATTGAGGATTAATAACATAAAAAAAGTATACTGATATATTTATAATAAATTTATTTTAAATTAATATTTTAAGCAAAAAAATCTTAAATATGAATACACCCGTGATAAATTTACTTTCGCTTAGTTTTCATTAAATTATATTGTTTAAATTATTGAGTTAGATGGTACATAGTAGTTAATGGAATTCTTCATGGTATTAATCCAATTTAATGAATGTTTAATAGATGGTAAATTCATTATGAATAAAATTAGTTTATGGTAAATTTATTATATATGTACCTATTGAGGTTTTTGATGTTCACAAAGTTTGCTTGGGATAGTGTTGTTGGTGTATCGATTTAAGATTTTTTATGATATCAATTTACAATTAAAAATGCCCACTCTGTGATAGATTCGCGTCCTGCCTCTTTATTTGGGAGGGGAGGCGTTCGAAATTCCATGCCCTATTGTGCGACTAAAGTAGAGTGCCGTGAGAGATGGGCCTCGCTAGAGCTCCCTTTGATTTATGCCGTCGGCCGCTGACTGTATAGTGGTTCTAGGATAAAAAAAGAAAAAAGAAAAAACTTACAATTAAAAATCAAATTTCGTTCACACCTCTCGAAAAATGACAAATCCTTTGGGCCCTGTCATCCAATCAATGTACTCTCTTTATCGATTCCCCCTTTTTTCCACTTGCGAGTGGAGGTCAAGCTGGCACGTGAATATTAAAAATCGCATTCTCTTTAAATCCAGCGCCACTGAAAAAAGAAGAAGATTAAATTAACTTTTAGTTGATTAATTAGCCTCATTACCGACGAAGAAGAAGACTCCATTACGTTCCTCTCGTTGAACACGCCGGGCGACTTTTGTCTGCATCCCCTGTTTCTCCTCCCACGTTCGAACGGCGCGACAAGGACCATCGTCCGCTCTGCAGCCGCATAGCGACGCAGGCCACGAGGTTGGAGGACCATAGCCGTGTTCCCCGCTTCACGAGGCAGCTCTTTGATCGCCATACCCACCATTGAGCTCTGCTTCTAGAGAGGCAGAGGCAGGGGCAGAGGCAGAGCAGAGGCAGAGCAAAGAGGGTTCGGGCGTTTGAGCATCGTTCCGATGGCCAGGTGCTGCAGCTTCACGGCGACGAGGGACCAGTGCCTCCGCTTCTCCTTCTCGCGGTCGGGCCTCAAGTCCACCGTCACCGACCTCGGCGGCGGCACGGTGATGCACTGCTGGGTCCCCAGGAGGCCCAAGCCGGCGAGGCCCGACCTCGTCCTCCTCCACGGCATCGGGGCCAACGCAATGTGGCAGTGGAACGACTTCGTCTCCCCGCTCGCCGCACGCTTCAACGTGTACGTCCCCGACCTCCTCTTCTTCGGGGACTCCTACACGACGAGGCCGGAGCGGAGCGAGGAGTTCCAGGCCCAGTGCGTGGTGGCGCTGATGGAGGCGATCGGCGTGAAGAGGATGAATGTGGTGGGGATGAGCTACGGAGGGTTCGTGGCGTACAGCGTGGCGGTTCAGTTCGGGGAGAGGGTGGACAAGCTGGTGCTGATCTGCGCGGGGGTGTGCTTGGAGGACAAGGACATGGAGGAGGGGATGTTTCGGGTTCGGAGCGTGGACGAGGCGGTGAGCGTGCTGCTGCCGCAGCAGCCGGAGAAGGTCCGGGACTTGGTGCGCATTTCGTTCCACCGGCCGCCCAAGCGGATGCCCAATTGCTTCCTCCAGGACTTCATCGATGTGAGTAAAATGTTTGTCCTGGATAATGTCATGCTCGTGGGTCGGGCTAGGTTTATGAATTGCAACTTTTGCTTGAACGCGCTGAAAGTCAGTTCTTTGCGAATCTGTGCTAGATCGTCGAGATCTGCTTTGATAGTTATGTCGAAAAGTGACATTCCCGTAGCGTCATCATCTTGCTAAGGTTGGGGCATTGATGTTGCTAATGGATTGTAGTTACCTCAAGAATTGGCAGTGTTTTGGACATGTGGTGCTGGGGAAGTGCAGGTGATATGGATGGATGACAGTAATCCAGTTGGTACTGAGAAGGCATCATAGTTTCATGGGCTAAATCCACATATATATATGGTTGACGGTGGTTCTGATCTGCTTGTCATTATGGTTTGCGGGAGATTAGGAGGGTTTAGAGTCACTTTCGTGGAGTTCTGGACGCTGCTGATACATATTTGTTTGAATTGAAACCAAACCTTCTGTAATTGATCCAACAGGACATTTAGTAGTTACTCTGTTTAAACCTTGATGCTTTTGGCAGGTGATGTGCACAGAGTATCTTCAAGAGAGGATAGAATTGATTGTTGCTCTACACAAGGACAGAAAACTTTCTAACCTACCAAAGCTAGCTAAGGTTCATGCTTCTCATCTGTCGAGATGTCCTTGATCTCTCTTCCTTTATACATCTCTTCATCCTGCTAAATCGTAGTTGGCTCTGATGCAGTCGCCGTTGATCATTTGGGGGGAGCACGATGTTGTATTTCCATTGGAGTTGGCTGAAAGATTGAAACGGTTAGCCTATTATACTGTCTTAATGTGCCGTCACACTGGAGGCCCTTTTTGCACGAGGAAGGGAGCAATTAAGATGCTACTCTAGATTATCATGTAGTTTTTACCTGCAATGAGGTTGCGCGTGTTAATTGAAAGGACTCGGACAGTTGAAGCAGCAGCTCTCAATTTCCTCTTTCGGAAACTTTAGAGACAACCTGTGCATTTGGTTCGAGTACAGAGCTACCTTCATTTAGAAAAATTCACATTGGCCGCTGATTCTTGTTGCGGGACTCAGGATCTCACGAACTCGGGGAATGTAGATAACATTGTCTACGACTTTATTGCATTCCGATCTGTGTTGCCTATATCTATATGTCATCAAACAACTGGATTGTGTCCGTCTGATTTTACTTTCTGTTTTGTCGCATTTGAACAGGCATGTGGATGGAAATGCACAGCTGGTGGTCATCAAGGATGCAGGGCACGCCATCAATGCAGAGAAGCCCAAAGAGATGTACAAGATCTTAAAAACTTTCCTCGTCGATCCCCCCACTTCAGATGAGAAGGGAAACCAGCTGAACGGGCAGAAGGCGGACTGAATGTATTGACTTGCCGAGGTTTCGATCATATGATTCTTGTGGAACGTATGGCATTCATAGGACAGCACTGGAATTTTTGAATTACTACTGTAATGCATGCAAGATGAGGACAGCAAAATATAATTATAGAATGTACAGAAAGTATATCTTTATCCATGTTTTCAATGCTGTACGATTGAAAATACCAGCATTGAAAATGCCATGCAGAAGGAACTGGACGAACTAACAGATTGGACAAAAGAAAAGGGAAATCCTAGACCACGGAAATGCTAGAATTCTTTCTTCTTAAGAAGAATGATCTACCTCTTGCGAGGGCTAGATATTCATATGGCCAAGCCGGCCCATTATTTTGCGAGACTTGATTGCCATTTCTTTGTCATGATCATGTTAGGCTTGGCTTAGGCACTAAAAAGACACCGGCAAATTCTCTTGTGAAAGTAGCTAATAGGTATCTCCCATAGGGAGGAGGGAGAGGTGAGTAGGTGATTATAAAAAAATCTTGACAATCTAAAGTGGAATAACGAGTCAAAATCAAAGAGGTCAGATTTTGAAACATAGTTCAAAATCTATTATGCAGTAGAACAAACTTTAAAAGCACCTCGCGAGTGTATAATGGACTATAGCAATAAATAAAGAGAGTTTAAGGATAAGAGATAAATTGCACATAAGATTTATAATAGTTCATATTATAGTAATCCTTTATTCACTTTTCGATACTGATAGCTTGCCTGTTGGATTTTACTAGATAATAAATGCCGTGTTATAGTCAAGTTGTGCAGCTTCTACCCAAGTACTTCTACCCAAAACTGGTGTTGCTTATACCCAAACTGATAGGATTTCCTATCTTACACCAAAACACACGCTTATAACATTGTTAATACCTCTCAAATGATTACAAAATTTAAGCTTACGAAAGATAAGTGTATATGGTCTAAGTACAATCAAAATTTGAAATTATATATTTTACGCTTCATCTTTCACATGCTCGTCAGTACCTTGGTCTTCTTATATATTCCTCCACTTGCAAACTAGCTGTTGGACAATCTATAGATGATCATTTTCCAATTTATCCATTGGATAGATCTATATCAAGAAGATTTGGGGGCTGTTGAGGGATAGAAGCTAAATCTCCACTTGATTCTAATAATTTATACAATCAGAGTCTTGGTTTTCAAAAGTAGAGCTTCTTTATATAGGAGAACTTGTCTCAAAATTGATTTTCCAATCAAATAAAATTGAGTCCATTAAGTCTTTTTTGGTGTGAAATCTAAATCAGATCATTAGTTATTATATGTTATGGACTTATGTCACGTTCTGTCAAGTTTTCTTATTCTAAACTTGTTTCGTTCTAAACTAGTTACGTTTTGAATTTGCTTTGTTTTGAAATTGTCACGTTTGGAACTAGTGGTACGTTCTGCACTTGTATCTTGTTCTATATTTGTGTCTCGTTTTGAACTTGTTTAGCCTTAGAGTCTAGACTTTGTTATGACACAATTTGAATAAGTTCAACTTTAACATACAGTCTACTTTCCTAGTTCTTCAAAGTATAATCTTTGATAATATACTTTATATGTTCTATCAGTTGCATGTTGACTTGTGCATCTTTTATCTAGTTACTCAATCAATAAACAAGTTAGTAGCATTTAATTTATTTTGTCATTTTCAAAAGATTAAGATATGTCTCTAACATCTTGGACGGCCCACTTATTTACAAGCAATCCCTTTTCTTTTCCTGAGAAAAAAATTATGATTATCAAACTCTCAGTCTAGCCAAAATTCCCATTTTGTAGCCAATTTCGAAGAGGATATACAATTCTATTTACATGCAAAAAAATGTTTCCAACTACGACAAAGGCAATTATTGAATCTTAGTAATGGCTGCTGCGACGAGCCAAAAAGTACAAAAAACACTTGCCCTTTTCAAATGACTCCTTCATCCACTTCAAAAACTTTTGGAAAAAGCCTTTGAAAGAATATAAAAAACTTTAAGTTAAAAGATTTTTTCAAAATGTAAATTGTATTTGGTAAATTGTAATTTAAAAGTCTATTGTAAAGTATTTTTAAAATTGTGTTACGAAAAATTATACTCAAGCACTTTGGTTATTAATTTTTTTTATCCCTAATAGACCAGGTGGCCGGCGGTGATCTAGATCTGTCGCCAATGGATAGTCGGTGGCCGTCATCTGCCCCTAGGACCACCGGTGAAGGTCACCTTGGGTCGGGTGGCCCTTGGTGAGGATTGCGCGACTTGTGCAAGCCCTCACGGAGGTTGCTTGACCTTGGCGAGGGCCACCTGGGTCTCCAGGTTGCCCTCGCTAGCGACCCTCACGGAGGTCGCTCAACTCCGACAAAGGCCAACTAGGTTGCGCAGGTTAGGGCAAGCTAGGTTGCATGACTCGTGCAACCCCTCGCTGAGGTCACTTGACGCTGGCAAAAGCCAACTAGGTCGTGCTCGCTTGACCCCAGCGAGGGCCAGTTGGGTCACGCAAACGCAGGCCCTCGCCGGCGTGACCCTCGTGAAGTTTGGTCGACCTTGACAAGGGCCAGTTGGGTCACTCGACACTAGGCAGCCCCTCATTGGGGTTGCATGACTATCGAGGGTCGTCCATTGTCTGGATCGGTGACCTCAATTGGCCTTGTGAGGGTTTCGCGACCTAGACAACATTCGCCTAGGTTGCGTGACCCCCCAGCGATGATCACATGGCTTGTTGACAACGGCCGCTTGGGTCACTAGTGATGTTGTTGGCCTCTCTTTACTTCCCCTTGCCGAACCCTCGTAGCCATAGCAACCACGTTGGCTAGCGCAAGGAGATGAAAATGAACAGTCACAAACAAGGGCAAAATTGGAAAATCAAAAAATCAGTGAGGATAAAATCGGGACCTACCCTTGGCAAAAGCTGAAAGTCCAACGTAGCTTCAGCCTAATGTAGCCTAACACTTGCCTTGGGCTTTCAGCCTTTCAAAGGCAAGTGGGTTTCAAAAATGAAACCTATCACCCAATATTTGGCCTAAAGATGAGGCCTAAAGTCCCTTTCCAAAGCCTTTTCCAAACGCAGCATCATACGTGGTGATTTGAGAGTGGGCTTGGAGCGACCAGTTTACAGGGGACGAGTCCATTCATAAACGGCACGAAAACACAGGTCAGCATACATCGGTCGTCCACAAGACCGTAAACTCCAATCAGATGATAATGATTTCCATACACTGAAAAGGCATGTGGAGCGGAAATTGCACGACCGGTGGTCATAAAGGATGCAGGGGCACGCCATCAATGCAGAGAAGCCTAAAGAGATGTACAAGATCTTAGAAACCTCCATCATCGATCCGCTTGCTCCACATGAGCCCGGAAACCAGATGAATGGTCGGAAGGTGGACCAAAGGTATGATTTGCCGAGGTTTCGATAACGTGATGCTTGTGGAATGGGTCGCATTTTGCAGATGGCACTGGAATGTTTTGATTTGGCACGGTAAAAGCATGCAAGATTAGGACAGCAAATACGATTATAGAATATACAAGTCCACTTGCTCCACATGACCCCAGAAAACATGAATGGTCGGAAGGCGGACCAAAGGTATGATTTGCCGAGATTTCAATCACGTGATACTCATGGAATGCATCACGTTTTGCAGATATCACTGGAATTTTTTAATTCGGCACAGTAAAAGCATGCAAAATTAGGACAGCAAATGCGATTATAGAATGTACAAAAGGTAAAGTATCTTTATTCATATTATCTAATACTGTAAGATTCTGAATACCATTTCAAAGGAACTGAACAAACCAACAGAATGGAAATTAGTGCTTCTTTCGATATATTCTCGGAAGATATGTGAATATCGTAATGGTTCCCTTTAACCTAATACTTCAGATGGACAACCTCCTCAATGAATCTGTTGAAGTCATTGTACGATGACCCTCCACGACCAGCGGCTTCCAAAGCTCTCTCCTTCCACTTCTTAGTATTCTCCCTCATCTTCTTCCCGCCGGCCCCTTCCATCACTTCCTGAACAAGAGCTTCTATTTCCTCACGCCTCACATCCTGGTTCACTTCCATGCCGATCCCCCATTCCGTACATGCGTACCGACAGTTTGTCTGTTGCTCGGCAAAGAACGGCCAGCAAATGAGAGGAACGCCTCCGCAGATAGCTTCCAATGTAGAATTCCACCCACAGTGGGTTAGAAAAGCACCAACCGATCCATGAAGCAGGACCTGATCCTGCGGACACCAGGTCGTCAAGAACCCTCTGTCTTTCACTTCCTCAAGGAACTCCTGAGGCAAAATTGCAGAATCACCCCCCACAACATCAGGCCTGATCACCCACAAAAATGGGTGCTTGCTATTTGCAAGCCCCCAAGCAAACTCCTTCAGGTGTTCCTCAGTCATGACAATCATACTCCCATAGTTCACATACACAACCGACTCGGCCTCTCTCTGATCGAGCCATTCGAGGCAGCTGTAGTCTTCCTTCCACAGATTCGACCTGAAAGACTTGACTGAGCTCGAGGGGATATCCTGGACGAGCAAGGAAAGGGGCCCTGTACAGTAAATTCGAGGGGACATGTCTGCAATTTTCTCCAGTACTTCGTGTTCAAGCTCATTGAAGGTGTGGAACAAGATAGCAGATGATTTCAGGCAGTGCTGCGCTTCTTCTCCTAGGAAGTCAAACAAGATATCGTTCAGGTCTGTGGTCCGTATGAAGCTTGGAATGTCCCGCAGCCGGATGTTTCTCATGCCAGGGATCCAGTCAACAGGATCATCCAACGTCCCGTTGTTCAGGAAGTCTTCATCTGTTACATGTAATATGCAGTGAGGATCCAATCCAGAACTTTAACAAGAGAAACAGATGAACGGAAATAACTCATGTGGATAGAGATAACTAAATAAACAAATAAAGATCTGGTGTATTTATCCGAGAGAAGCAAAGACGAACACATAAACAAAGGCCAGTACCTTCGAATGGAACGATCCCTCTCTTAACAAGCTCTTTGTACTGCAAATAACCCATGAACCCACAAGCTGAAGCAGTCCAGAACTGAACCTCTGGGACTCCAAGCTCTCTCGCAGCTTTACTGGCGAAGCTCATCACCCCATCCGATATCACACAACTCACGGGCGGAACAACTTCGTCACTTTTGATCCTGGCAAGCAATTTCTTGAAAGGGCCCAAGCAGTTCTTCCGGAGTGAGTCGCAGAGGGCTGGGGAATCTTGTGTCGCATCGCGGTCTGATGGCGGGAGGCCATCTGGGATCGTCTCAAAGCGGAAGTTTTCAAGGCCTCGGAGCAAGTCGAGTCCCTTAGACCGGAGGAGGCGGCGGTGGTTGAACTCAGTGTTGACGAACGTGACGAAGACGCCGCGCGCGAGGAGGAGCTGGGCAAGCTGCATCATGGGGTTGATGTGGCCTTGGGCCGGGAAGGGCACGCACACGGCGTGCGCATGTGCATGGGAGTTTCTTGATTCTTGGGATAACGAACCCATCAGCCACGTCTCTTCCTCTCCGTAGAGCAAAAGATCAAGAAAGTGTGTCCCAGGTGATGGAACTTGCAACTGATATAAGTCTGCCAAATCTGTTCAATTTCGGTCGGTCTTTATAGATTTATATTAGACACGTGGGAGATGCGCGCCTTAATAGGGTGATTGTATATTTCATTTGTTTACACTAATTATAGAGCGCATACGACTATTCTGGTCTTTTAGATGTGACTTTACCTTAATAGTGTCATTGTGAGGTAAGGTGACGCCTACCTTCAACACGTTACTGGACCTTTGACTGGTCGTTCGTTATGATTCGTGCCTAAGATCAATTTCTTAGCTGATGAAAGAATAGCTTGATCGACAACGACAATTTCATCGTGCATGTATGGGGATAAACATTACAATATTACATGTTTTCCTCATGGTTTTTCGAGATTTTGCACAATTATTACCGGACTATTTTAAAAGTTGAAAATGATTTAATATTAAAATATTTTAATATTTGTGCCTACTGAGTGAAATATATGGAGACAGCAAAATAATGGATCTAAAAAGATTTAAACTTACGATCTCATTTTTTTGATACTATGAAGTTTTTGCGAGACCATTGATAATAATTTTAAAAATTTAAAACGTTAGATGAATGCGTTGTTTAATATTAGATATTATAAAATGTATATTTTATTAGGTAAGTAAATGTCGGATCTATGAAATCTCATTTGTAAAGATACTCTCAAAGCTTGAGCAGAAAATTGTAAGTTGAAATTATTTGTGCTCAATAAAGTGAGAATCATACCCTCTTATAGTATTTTCTACTAACACAAGTCATTTCTCAATCTAGTGAAAAAGATTTATCATCCCATTGATTTCTAACTATTGAACTTACTGATATCTTTGACCCATCGGAAACTTTTGGCACTTTTAATGTACTTTCCCCACTCTTCATCTTCTTGCTAAATTGTAGTTGACTGTTGATGCAGTGGCTGCTGATCATTTGGGGGAGCATGAAGAAGTATTTCTGATGGAGTTGGCTGAAAGATTAAAACGATCAGCCTATCATACTATCTTACCGTGCCGTCACACTGGAGACCCTTTATGCACGAGGCACGTTGCGATTTAGATCGTAGAGTCCAGATTATCTCATTTTGCTTGCCCGTAATGACGTTCCGCAAGTTACTCGGAAGGACTCTGGACAGTTTAAGCAGTTGTTTACCCTATCAAACTCCCTCAACCAAGCTGAAAAAGTCTGCCACTCTCATTTTCCTCTTTCGAAACTTAGAGAGACCCCCAGTGAATTTGGCTCGAGTACGCGCAGCTCGCTACATTTTAAAGTTCCGCATTGTCCGCTGCCTGTTTACGTGGAACTCGGAATTTCACGAACTTAGGAATGTAGATGACTTTCTTTATGCATTTTGATTCAACTTCAAGCCATTCCAATGGGTGTTGCCTTGTGTTTTATGATCAAAGAACAGGAATGTGTCCGCCTGATTTACCCTTTTCCTTTTGTTGTATTGAACAGTGGTGTGAATGGAAATGCGCAACTAATGGTTATAAAGGATGCAGGGCACGCCATCAATGTAGAGAAGGACCAAAGAGATGTATAAGATCTTGAAAACTTTCCTCATCGATCCGCTCACTCCAAATGGGTGAGGAAACCGGATGAACGGTCGAAAGGCGGACGGAAGGTCTTAAATTATTGAGGTTTTAATCACATGATACTCATGAAACGTGTCGCATTTGGGGATAGCACTGGGGTTTTTGAATTACTACTGTAATGCATGCTCGATTAAGACAGCAAATGCAATTATAGAATGTAAAGAAAGTAAAATGTCTTTATTCATATTATTTAATGCTGCATATACTAACAGACTTGAAACTAGAAGAGGGAAATCTTGAACCATGGTGTTTTTAGTTCTTCTCCTTTCGATAGATTTTTAGAATACGTGAAAATCTGGTAATGGATTTTTTTTGATCTAATCATTCAAATGGACAACCTCCTTAATAAATCTATTGAAGTCGTTGTACGATGGCCCTCTGCGACTGGCGGCTTCCACAGCTCTCTCCTTCCACTTCTTAGCATTCTCCCTCATCTTCTTCCCGCTGACCCCTTCCATCACTTCCCGAACAAAAGCTTCTATTTCCTCACGCCTTACATCCTGGTTTATTTCCATGCCAATCCCCCATTCAGTACATGCGTACCGACAGTTTGTTTGTTGCTCAGCAAAGAACGGCCAGCAAATGAGAGGAACACCTCCGCAGATACCTTCCAAGGTAGAATTCCACCTGCAGTGCGTTAGGAAAGTGCCGACTGATCCATGACTCAGGACTTGATCCTGCGGACACCAACTCGTCAAGAACCCTCTGTCTTTCACTTCCTCCAGGAACTCCGGTGGGAGGATTGCAGAATCACCCTTCACAACATCAGGCCTGATCACCCACAAAAATGGGTGCTTGCTATTTGCAAGCCCCCAAGCAAATTCCTTCAGCTGTTCCTCAGTCATGACAGTGATACTCCCATAGTTCAAATACACAACTGACTCGGCTTCTCTCTGATCGAGCCATTCGAGGCAGCTGTAGTCTTCCTTCCACAGATTCAAACTGAAAGACTTGACTGAGCTCGAGGGAATATCCTGGAGAAGCAAGGAAAGGGGCCCGGCACAGTAAATTTGAGGGGAAATGTCTGATATTTTCTCCAGTACTTCGTGTTCGAGCTCATTGAAGGTGTTGAACAAGATAGCAGATGATTTCAGGCAGTGCTGCGCTTCTTCTCCTGAGAAGTCGAACATGATGTCGTTCAGGTCTGTGGTCCGCATGAAGTTCGGGATGTCCTGGAGTCGGATGTTTCTCATGCTGGGGATCCAGTCGATGGGATCATCGAGCGTCCCATTGCTCAGGAAGTCTTCATCTGTAGTGAGGATCGAATCCAGAACTTTAACAAGAGAAACAGATGAATGGAAATAACTCATGAATGGGGAGATAACTAAACAAACAAGTAGTTATCTAGTGAATTTATCCGAAAGAAGCTGAAATGAATAAATAAACAAAGGAATTACCTTCGAATGGAACAATCCCTCTTTTAACAAGCTCTCTGTACTGCAAATAACCCATGAACCCACAAGCCGAGGCAGTCCAGAACTGAACCTCTTGGACTCCAAGCTCCCTCGCAACTTCACTGGCGAAGCCCGTCGCCCCATCTGATATCACACAAGTCACAGGCGGAACAACCTCGTCACTCTTGATCCTGGCAAGCAATTTCTTGAAAGGGCCCAAACAGTTCTTCCGGGTCGAGTCGCAGAGGGCCGGGGGATCCTGCATTGCATCGCGGTCCGACGGCGGGAGGCCATCCGGGATTGTCTCGAAGCGGAAGTTTTCGAGGTCTTGGAACAAGTCAGGTCCCTTAGACCGGAGGAGGCGGCGGTGATTGAACTCGGTGTTGACGAACGTGACGAAGACGCCGCGAGCATGAAGGAGCTTGGCGAGCTGCATCATGGGGTTGATGTGGGCTTGGGCCGGGAAGGGGACGCACACGGCGTGTGCATGTGTATGGGATTTTCTTGATTCTTGGGATGACGAACCCATCACCCAGGTCTCTCCCCAGGGCAAAAGATCCAGAAAGCGTACGCCGGGTGATGGAACTTGCAACTGATTTAAGTCTGCCAAATCTGCTCAAGTTCGGTCGGTCTTTCCAGATTTATATTAGATGCGCAAAAGAAGAGTTCATGGAATCGCCGTTAGACACGGGGAGATGCGTATACTTATAGGGTGATTGTATATTTCATTTTTGGGTTAATATCATGAAATATCTTAAATTGGTATGCCTATGATAAATTTATCATCTGTTTTTGTTAAATTTTATGGTTAAACTACCGAGTCAAACGACATGTGGTAGTTGATAGGTGTAACTTTGAAGTTTTACTTTGTGATTATCATAGATGTACTAACTTATAAATTTTCGTGATATTAATCCAATTTAATGAAAATTAACGGAGCGTAAATTTATTACAAATATGCCATTTAGAGATTTTTAGTAGTTAAAAACTAATTTGGGATGTAATTATTATATATGTATCGGTTTGAGATTTTTTTATAATACTGGCCCTTCATTTTTTTATACTAATCATAGTGTATGTAAATTTTCTGGTCTTTTAGATGTGAATGACTGCAAATTCTAGAAAGAAGACAAGGTGGTCAGGTGAGTTGATTACCTCTCGAACTTGTGAATTGTACTATCGATTTGATACATGCCTAACATCAATTCCTTAGGAGTTAATATCATGAAAAATTCTCAATTAGTATATTTATGATATATTTATTTTAAATTAGTTTTTGATCACCAAAAACCTCAAAATAGATATTAAATTTTATCATTAAATTATAGTTGACGGGTGTGCCAATTTGGGATTATAACCCCTCGGCGTTTGTCACGGGTTATTAATCCCATTTAACATAAACTAATAGAAAGTAAATTTGTTATAAATGTATTGGTTTTGGGTTTTTAGTTGTCAAATGTTAGCTTGGGATAAATTTACACATGTGTACTAGTTTGGAGTTTTTCATGCTATTAACCCATTTTTTACTTGATTAAAAAATAGGTGGATTGACAATGACAATTTCATAATGCATATATATAGGGATAAACATGATAGTATTAATTGTTTTCCACTATTTTGTGAGATCTTGCATGATTATCGCCAACTGTTTTAAATTTTGAAGTTGGTGTAATATTTAAATATTTTAATACTTGTGACTACAACATGGAATATACATCAAGAAGGTGAATAAGGGATCTGAAAAAAATTCAAACTCAAGGCATCCTTTTTTGATACCATGTAAGCTTTCGTGAGATCATTATCAACTGTTTTAAAATTTCAAGCCATTAGATGAATGCGTTGTTTAATACTTAAATATTATAAATAGGTGTATTTATTTAGGTAAGTAACTGTCGGATCTACAAAATCTCATTTGTATCGTAAAGGTGCGCTCGAAGCTTGAGCAAGTAGTTGAAAGTCGAAATCATTTGTGCTCAATAATGTGAGAATCAAACCCTGTTATACTATACACAAGTCATTTCTCAATCCAGTGATTTTTGCTTTAAATTTTTGTTTAGTAGTCAAGTATGATAAACATCTTTTCTATCGGTCTTTAAAAAATGTAGAAGATAATATCTAAACGCATTCTATTAATTAAGTGATACTAATCACTTGTTACAAAATTATTATTTACATTTAGATGTCACAATTCCTACGATCGAATATGTCCAAAATAATTATTTCTATTGTAAATCATCATATGTGTAGTGGTCAGCGTGATAATTGCTATATCCTAAGGACACATTTCTGGGGTTTACCAAAAGAAAAGGAGAGAGATGAACGCTTTGAGATATTGAATTTCAGTTGCAATTTTATAGATATCTCAACAGAATTACTCATGCAAACAGACAAGATGCTGCACGGCACTGAATTTCCTTTTCTGGCTTTTTTATTTTTTTAAATGCACCGAGTCCGATGGAGTAACATTTGGTAAGATTAGTCAAAACGGCAAAAAGTTACGTCTGTACGTGAATTAATAATTCTGTTCGAAATTGATCCGCATCATCATCATAGGTACGATGACCTGCCGTGGTTGTCCCGGTTCGTGAAATTGACCAGCATCCAGCATCATAGCGGGATGTTGGCACGTGGTCCGTGAAGAGGCTGTCTGATACAAAGTAAGAACAGATTCAATGGCTCTTCGATCATAATATTTTCAACATGAATGGAGGCTCTATCATAATAAAGCGAATCAGACAATTCAAAGTATCATTTGCCTTTGTTGTACTTTGTATTTTGTAGGTTTATTCCTGTTAAAAAAACGGCAACTTTAGGTCGGATCCTAATTTTAATCCAATTCCTTTTTTTTTTATCTCATGAAAATATACTAACGTTAAGTCGTGTCTTAATTTTGGGCCAAATCATTTTTTTTTTGTCTCATTCAAAAGCATAGGCCCAAAAACTTTTCTAATGTCTAAAAAAAAAAATCAGTTCTCAGCTTGTACCTAAATCTGGCACACAACAAGTTTCTGTGTCTAACGATGCCGTTAAAGATTCAACATGTTGTTCCGTGAGTATTTGGCTGAAACTTGATGGCAGTTAGATTTGGGTATTGAATGGAAATTAGTGTTTTTTTATTAGAAGAAAAAGGTTTTGGTTGGAATTGGGACACAGAGCAAATTGGTGCCTTTTTATGGGGCAAATATTTTTTTGGCCAAAATTGAGATTCCAATTAAAGTTCATGCTTTTTAAGTGAATTGAGCCGTATTTTGTATTTATGAGATTTTTTAGATTCTACTGAAAATTAAATTACAACGACCACTTTTTTTCTAGGTAATTTATTAGTAACTTATTAATATTTTTATGAAGCTGCTGACTTTTTCGTTAATTTGTAAAACGCCAACTTTTATTTGTATAATTTATCATTATTTCGATGTTACTAGCTCTCTAATGAAATTATCAAACTAAATTAGTGAGACTTACAACTTATGTTATATTAAATTACCAACTAATTTTGGATTACCAATTGCTGTTTAAGTTACTTATCAAACTCTAATTGTTTGGTTTGCTATACTAATTATTTTTATGTAGTTACCAACTTTTATTTTAGTGGTTAGCAAATCATTATTTACTAATCTTTTTTGGTGATTACCAATCTAAATTAATGTAACTCGCCAACTTTTCTCTCGTTAGATTACTACCTAATATTGGGTCTACTCTCATTGAGTTACTTATCAACATTTATTTGATTTTTTTATTTGCTAACTTTTCTTATCGCTGACAAATTTTTAGTTGCACTTTTTAGGTGCACCTTAATTTATTGACTCTTTCTAGAAAATTACTAGAATTGTTTATGTTAAACTATGTTTCAAGCTTGGGCCTATCAAACAAAATCTGACTGATGAGCATTGTGTGACTCGACCACGTGTGGGTTGATAAATCGGCGCGTAAGAATCGTTGGCTGAAGATTTCAACAAGCGTGAAGCGTGACTTTGTTGCCTTCTCCAAGTCCAATTTATCCCTTCTGATTGGATTCATTGGTATGCTGAATCTATTACCGCAGAAAGACTTCTTTTGTTCATACAGAAGAAGAAGGCGCTCTCATGTTTCTTATATATATATACTCGTGGGGTCAGCGGGTTGATAATGAAGGAAATTTGTGGGCTACTTTTTGTCCATTTTCTTGACTCTCTTCGAGAGAAGCCACTCCCTCGTGCTGACAAAATATTGGGTGGTCCTGGACCACCAGGTTAGTGTGATCTCCAACCACTAAGGAAGCGACACATGGAGGTGTGGGACCGGCTCACCAGCAAACGACTTTATGCACAAAAATAATTTTATTTTTCCTTCACTAGCCTGCACACACCTAGGTTGCACCGACACGGACATGCGACACGCGACACGACACGACACGACACGCCGATACGTTATTTTTCAAAAGTAGAAAATTTCGACACGTTCCGACACATTATATATTAAATAAATATTTTAATATATAAATGCATAAATAACTAAATAATAATAATAAAAAGAGCATAGAATTAATCTATACCAATAACATTAATCATACATTTGTTAATATCATTCATTGTTTTAATTTGACAAATTCAACTACATTTCATTGTAATAATCCATAAAACTTGGAGGAAAAAACAAGTAATCCACGTTTCATTATTAAATTTAAAATTTAACAATACGAAAAAAAATCAACATTCCATCATCAAATATAACAAAAATTCAATTATCCACATTATCTACTTCTTCTGAAAAAAAAAAAAAAAAACTCTCCAGCTCATTAAGTGAAAATTTGCACTTTCAAGCACCCAACATCTTCAAATGAGTATTAGAAATTTGTTTTAGCTTTTATTATTATTTTTTATATATTTATATTTAAACCCCAAAAGTTTTGGAAATTTGTAAAATAACCCGTGCGTGTCGAAATCACGTGTCGAAGGCAGTTGACTACGTGTCGGAGCGTGTCGGACACGTGTCGGAGTGTCGGACACGACACGAAGGGTGTCGGAGAGTGTCCGTGCAACCTTGGCACACACTAGCTCCCTACGCTCTCTCTCTCCTGCTCTGCACACATTTATTTCTTTGTCTCGTATTCTCTTTCCTCTTCGTGCTTTCCTTGTCCGAAGAAGAAGGACAAAGAGCAAACCTCTTTCCTCTCTACCGAACGCTCTCAAAAACTGAATGTCTTTCTTCACTCTTAGATTTGACTATTTCGTGCTCATTGCTGCATTGGTGTTGGTCGAACGGCCGTTCCCCTGCCGTCGCCGACAAAGCAGCTATCCCTCGCGTGCTCGAAAGGGAGTGAGGCAGAGGCAGAGGGGCCGGTGACTGCCCTCAACAGAGCTTCGAAATCTCAAAGTTCTTCGGGAGCAAGTATGAGCTTGATATAATTCCTAACAAAGAGAACCCGAATGAAAACAATACAGAATCACCGTAAGTGAGCAGTTTCTCCAACCCATTTACAGTTTTTGGAGGTTCAAATATTTGAAGATGAAATCCCCGAGAGCTTCAGAAGGAGATGGGACTTTCAAAAAGCATTCTGCCTCCAGATAAGTTTAGAACGAATGCGCTGCGAAAAGTTTCTCATTCTTCCCCTCCCCCCTCTTCTTCTGTCAAAATAGATGCGAAAGCATAATTCTTTTTTTCGTTTTCTATGGTTGGAGAAACTGCTGCAAAAGAGAGATAGAGTATCGATACAAACGAAACAATCTGTGGATCTAGTTCCGTCTGGTCCACAAGATACCAATACACCATTTCACTTGCAATCTTCTACGTGAGATTAACTATTAACTCCGTTCATTGGAGCACCACACAAGTCAGAGCTTTTCGATTCCCCATTATCAAACACAACCATCTAATAAAATCTCGCCTAGCAGCTTGCATAGAAACATGCGCTAACAAGAATAGAGTTAGCACAATTTAAAAACCAAGAGAAAAAGAAAAAAAAGAAATGGGCTATGTCAAATGTTGCCAAACCATTTTCTATACACAAACAAATCATCGTCTAAAATCCCGTCCCCTGAAGTCCTCACCAGCAGCTTCACGCTCTTCGACTTCTTCACCGGTTTCTTCTTCACCTTCGCGGCGGCAACCTTCTTCACAACTTTCTTCCTGGGCATCGCCTTTGCAGAAGTCTTCACTGCTTTTGCCGCGGGCTTCAACTGGCGGTGGCAATCGGCGATGGACAGCGAAGTGAGATAGAAGCCAAACGAGTTGCCTTCCCAATACTCCCAACTTTTTCTTTTCTAAAAGAAATGCCTCTTCTTCAATGCCCTTTCCCAGGCTCGTCCCCAAGCTCGTACTTGCTGTTGAATTGTGCGGAGAGTTCTTACGAGGGTTAGCTTGTAATTACACCCTTTAGTGATTCCCGCGTGGGAAGAGTTTTTCATCAAACTACGGGAATGTGCCCGTCTGATTTACCCTTTCCCTTTTGCTATATTGAACAGTCGTGTGAATAAAAATGCACAGCTAGTGGCATAAAGCATGCAGGGCACGCCATCAATGTCGAGAAGCCCCCAAGGAGATGTACCAAGATCTTCAAAACATTCGCCGTTGATCTGCTCGCTCCACATGGGCAAGGAAACCAGATGAACCGTTGGAAGGCGGACTGAAGATCTTGAATTGTCGACTTTTCGATCATATAAACTCGTGGAATGTGTCGCATTTGGGCATACTACTGGGATTTTTGAAATACTACTGTAACGCATGCAAGATTAAGACAGCAAATGCAATAATAGAAAGTAAAGAAAGTAAAATATCTTTATTCATATTATTTAACGCTGAATGACTTAAAATACAATGTCGAAGGAACTGGTGCAAACTAACATACTGGAAACAAGTAGTGAAATCTTGAACCCTGGTGTTTTCATTTCTTCTTCTTTTGACAGATTTTCGGCGTACGGTGGAATCTGGTAATGGTTCCCTTTGATCTAATCATTCAAACGGAAAACCTCATTAATAAATCTATTGAAGTCGTTGTACGATGGCCCTTGGCGACCGGTGGCTTCCACAGCTCCCTCCTTCCACTTCTTAGCATTCTCCCTCATCTTCTTCCCGCGGACCCCTTCCATCACTTCCCCAACGAGAGCTTCTATTTCCTCACGCCTCACATCTTGGTTCACTTCCATGCCATTCCCCCATTCGGTACATGCGTACCGACAGTTCGTCTGTTGCTCAGCAAAGAACGGCCAGCAAATGAGAGGAACGCCTCCACAGATACCTTCCAAAGTAGAATTCCACCCGCAATGCGTTAGGAAAGCACCGACGGATCTGTGACTCAGGACTTGATCCTGCGGACACCAACTCGTCAAGAACCCTCTGTCTTTCACTTCCTCCAGGAACTCCGGTGGTAGGATTGCAGAATCACCCTGCACAACGTCAGGCCTGATGACCCACAAAAATGGGTGCTTGCTATTTGCAAGCCCCCAAGCAAACTCCTTCAGGTGTTCCTCAGTCATGACAGTGATACTTCCATAGTTCACATACACAACTGACTCGGCTTCTCTCTGATCGAGCCATTCGAGGCAGCTGTAGTCTTCCTTCCACAGACTCGACCTGAAAGACTTGACTGGGCTCGAGGGAATATCCTGGAGGAGCAAGGAAAGGGGCCCGGCACAGTAAATTCGAGGGGAAATGTCTGCTATTTTCTCCAGTACTTCGTGTTCGAGCTCATTGAAGGTGTTGAACAAGATAGCAGATGATTTCAGGCAGTGTTGCACTTCTTCTTGTAAGTAGTTGAACAAGATGTCGTTCAGGTTTGTGGTCCGCATGAAGCTCGGGATATCCCGGAGTCGGATGTTTCTCATGCCGGGGATCCAGTCAACGGGATCATCAAGCGTCCCATTGCTCAGGAAGTCTTCATCTGTTCCATATAATATGCAGTGAGGATCGAATCCAGAACTTTAACAAGAGAAACAGATGAATGGAAATAACTCATGAATGGGGAGATGACTAAATAAACAAGTAAAGATCTAGTGAATCTACTCGAGAGAGGCAAAGATGAATAAATAAACAGAAGAAGTACCTTTGAATGGAACGATCCCTCTCTTAACAAGCTCTCTGTACTGCAAATAACCCATGAACCCACAAGCTGAGGCAGTCCAGAACTGAACCTCTGGGACTCCAAGCTCTTTCGCAGCTTCACTGGCGAAGCCCATCGCCCCATCTGAAATCACACAAGTCACAGGCGGAACAACCTCGTCACTCTTGATCCTGGCAAGCAATTTTTTGAAAGGGCCCAAGCAGTTCTTCTGGATCGAGTCGCAGAGGGCCGGGACATCCTGTGTTGCATTGCTGTCCGATGGCGGGAGGCCATCTGGTATCGTCTCGAAGCAGAAGTTTTCGAGGTCTTGAAGCGATTCAGCTCCCCTAGACCGGAGGAGGCGGCGGTGGTTGAACTCGGTGTTGACGAACGTGACAAAGATGCCGCGAGCGTGGAGGAGCTTGGCGAGCTGCATCATGGGGTTGATATGGCCTTGGGCCGGGAAGGGGACGCACACGGCATGTGCAAGTGCACGGGAGTTTCTCGATTCTAGGGGCGACGGATCCATCACCTGTATCTCTCTAGAGCAAGATCAAGAAGTGTATACTGAGTGATGGAAGTTGAAATTGATCTAAAGTCTGCCAAATCTTATTCAATTTCGGCTGGTCTTTTCAGATCTATACTAGATGCGGGAACGAGAGGTTATGCAAGTAGCGATAGACGAGGGAGACGCCCGTGTGTGAAATTTCAGCAACAAGCACATATGTTTATATAACACAACTTCCGGTGATTGGTGTATTTCATTATTTTACACCAATTATAAAATGCCTAGGGATATTCTGGTGTCCTGTAATTCAGCCAATTCTAGATTCCTGGAAGAAGACGGCAAGGTGTTCAGGTGATTTGATTGCCTCGAACACGTCCACCATGCCTTGGAAAGGTCATTCAATTTTTTTTTTCTTTTGGTAAAAGGTAATAAATATATTGAGGAAATGCTAAATGTACAAAAGATTTCGGCACCAAAACTTACACTCCAAATGAAGGATCATAAGGAGTGGAAGGAAGCCGAGATGTAAAAGCCAATAAAACGCAGCACACACACTACAACACAAACACCAAAAGACAAGTGTCACGGCCAAGAGGTTCTGGTAGCTAAAGGGCCATCCCTTGATGCGGAGGACCTCTGCGTTCGCTCGGATTCCCAACAAGTTTTCTTTCGGAACTTTCCAAGGGCGGGCAATACGGTAATTGAGCCGCCAAGTTCTAGAAGTCTGTATCTATTTATGTTGGTAGTTAGTAGTTGTCATTAATGTCGGTAGTTGAGGCGGTGTGATCTCGTCCACCAAATGAATTCTAGATTAACGGATGTAATCAGAGGCCCTCGAGTATAAGAAGGGTGCCCTCCTCTCATTTTTATCATCCAATCCTTTCAGCAATATAAAGCTTCTTTCTCTCCTGAGCTTTTCTCTCTAGAAACTTTCTCTCTCTACGATCGTGCTTCGACAATCCAAATCAATCCTAAAGTACCCGAGTCGCCGTGCGGTCACGATCCCAATCGATCGGCCCGTGACACAAGCATGGCATGTATAACCGGCTACCAAACAAGCCTCGAACGAGGAGGAACGACACCCGCGGTTCCAATGCAGCAGACGCCAGTCAAACTATGGATCCTTAAGAAAATAATCGGGTCAAAGGCCCAACTTCTCTGCAACCTTCTGTTTTTAAAATTATCTTCAACGTTCCTGAAAGTGATAGCCTTATCTCTAACCACTTTGAAAAGATGGTTCTTTATGGCTGGGATAGTAAGAGGTTGATCTTTGAAGAGGATGCTATTTCTAGTTTTCCAAATGATATGACAAAGAGCACTGAAGGAAAAACGAGCAATGCACTTATAGAAATCTTTATACATAAAAAAAAGTAGCGGCCCAATGGAGGTTTTCCCTCCAAATCCTGTTGTGCCAAGGCAAATTGCATCTGGAAGCTAAAAAAGCGGCGCCGGTCGTGACACAAGAAACCAAAAAATAATTGATCAATAGAGTCAGGCATACTCTTGCAAACGCATAGGAAGCACTCCCAATTCTACCATAAGATAAAAAGAGAGCTGAGTGGGAAGTCTGCGCTTGGCCATAAGCCAAAGATTAAGCTGATAACGTGGTGCTATGGCGTTGCTCCACACGTCATTCAATTTTTGATACACGACCAACATCAGTTTCCTAGCTGATGAGACAATGACTGGATCAAAAATGATAAAATTTTTGGCATTTATTAGTTATATTTTATAGGTGTGCTCGAAACTCCAGCATGGACTCGACCATCGAAATTGCTTGCACTCGATGATGAAGTGAGAATCAAGCTTCGTGATGATGTTTTCTAGTCTATACATGCCCGTTTTGATGTAATTACTTTTTACAATCGATCTCTTGAAAACGTGAAATCAAAGTGGGTGATAAAGTCGCTATGACTGCATATGTCCAAAACGTCTCCTCCAATTACCTGTGCAAGCTGACAAATACGGCCTGACAATTTACCTAGTTGCGTCCGCTGGACCAGGTCCATAATGTGACCAGGTCCATACAATAACTATTCAGCACTCCTGCGATTATCAACAAACTACGCTTCGTTTTCTGGCTGCTCTTGAAGCGCATCGAGCTCGTCGAACGATGTTGGACAGTGTGATTCGAAATCCATCCTCGGGGAACTCCAGCGCCGAGACAAGTCAAAAGGACAAAGGGTCGCGTCTTTTTGCTTATCTAGGAAGACGTCGAGAGAGAGGTTGAGGAAAGATGTAAACTATTTGAAGCAGTCTAATGCAAATTGAGCATGACGACTATGATCGGGCGCTACTATTGTTGTTACATAGTTTGTAAATCATGGACGTTTGTAGCCAATTTACAGACTTTTGTCTGTATAATTTACTTGTGTTTTGAATACACCCTCCTATAAAAAAATTTACTAATCTAAATTAGAGCGACTTACCAAATTTTTTCACATTAAATTAATCAGTAGTTTGGGCCATCAATTTAACTTATTTACCGAATTTGGTTTCTGTTTTCTTGACTTAGCAATTTTTTATAAAGTTACCAACTTTTGTTCACCTTGATTAACAATTTCTTATTTACTAACTCTTTTTAGCGTTTACAATCTAATTTAGCGTGACTTGCCAAATTTTCTTATGGTACATTACTAGCTAATACTTGGTCAAGTCTAGTTGAGTTACTCGCAGATATTTTGTTTTACCGTTTACAAACTATTATTTACATTTCTCAACAGCACCTTGATCTACCAACTCTTTTAAAAAATTATTAACTTCATTTTCTTTTGATCAACAATTTTTTTATATCTTCTACAACTTTTATTTACTTTATTAACTACGTCTTATATTTATTGACAAATTGCTAACTTCAAGTTAAGTGATTTATCTACATTTCTTTGATTAAGCTATAAACTAGTTTGAGATTACTCTCATTTGAGTAAGTCAGCAAAGTTTTTTTCGTTTATTTAATTTACCAACTTTTCTATTGTGTTACTTAAATGGAAAAAAGCTTCTAAGTCATTGAAATAGAGATTTATAATATCGTATAATAGTTGATAAATTTAAAGCGTCTATAAGAAAAGTAAATAAAAGTTGGCAAAAGATAAGAGAATTACTAGAGAAGAGAAGTTGGTCATTCAAGGCGCAATTTTTTGGCATTTTTTTTAAAACTATTCAACATCTAATAAATCTAACAACACAAAAATTCCAAGAGTCCAATACAAAATTCACAAATCAACTTGATTCATATCTTGCATTGCTCAAACCGAAACAAGGGGATGAGATGACATGAAACACAACAGCTATACACATGAAGAACTACACTTCGATAAAGCTCTTAAACTTTCAATTTGTTCAATTTAGTCCATTAACTTTTCAATATAAACCAACTTGGTTCTTTGGTTCTATTAACAAGTTTTCATAATTACAACATTACCTAGATTTTACAAATATCTTTTCATTTAAGTTGTATTCAAGAATCAACCATTTCGGTCTTTATAGATATGATGACAGTTCAAAGCAAGTAAATTTGACTTATGCTCTTTATAATAGTAAAGTATAAACACCCTTAGAGCTGTCTCAGATTGATATTTTTTCTATTTTATGCCAATGTATCTCATGAGGATATCTTTCGACCAATAATAATAATAATAATAATAATAATAATAATAATAATAATAATAATAATAATAATAATAATAATAATAATAATAATAATAATAATAATAATAATAATAATAATAATAATAATAATAATAATAATAATAATAATAATAATAATAATAATAATAATAATAATATCACGAGGATATCTAGAAATGATATTAATTCATTTATAGATATCCATACATATACTAATCAAATTCAAAATCTTGTTCCTTATTCTTTAGACAACATGGAACACACAAGAGTGAAAATTATATTAATGTAAAAATTTAGGAAAAAGATCTATAAAGGTACGGGTGGTTATAGATAAATTAACATCGGTCCTAGATAATTTTAAGAAAACACTTAGGCTAGAAAGAGTAGATATATTAATCCAATATGACTCTTAATTAGTTTCTACTTAATTTTAACCGCCAATTCACTCTGTTGATTTATGAAAATGATTGAAATAAAAAGGTATTCTAAATTTTCAGTGAAATTGCCATTACGAATAATTGTGAATAGTATCGAATAACTAATTTGACTTTATTATAGAAAGTTGATGGAGTAGATTGAACAAATTGAATGCTTAAAAACTACATCAAACATTTAGAATTAGTTCAAGAATGATATTTGATAAATTAAAAGTTTAAGGATGATATTACAAATGAGGCCAAAATTTAGAGATGGTTAATGTCAATTTCCTTGCTTGAAATTATTAATTAAAAAGAAATGGGACCTCAACGTGGACCTTCGTCTTGAATTATTATCTAGTCCATGGCCTTCTGTTCAACAGATGTAGAAAAATATTAAGTTCGCAAATAAATAAAGAAAAGAAAATGCTCACGTGTCTTTATTCCACGTGTCAGTAGATATTACACTTAGCATAAGCTTTCTCAAGTTTTATCAATCACATCTTCGCACACAATTTAAACATACAATTTATCTTACCTCATAGAGGCACTACTAATTTGTTAAGGTCAATTAGAAATTCAAGTACAGTATAAGAATACATTTTACTTCCAAGAACTAGAAATTTAATGGATATGGATATTTGGTTACGGTAGATAAATCTAACGTCCTTTTGACACATTTTCTTTTTATTTCAAAAATATTTTGCGAGCGCTCTCGGCTAATTTTAATCTTAATTCATTACCATGTGAGAAGTGATCTTGCGCAATCAAAATTTAACACTTAATAAATCAATGCAGTAAATAAATTTCTAAGAATGGGAAAAGACCGCAATGCATTTACTAATCATAACTTCATTATGATAATGCCCAAAGTGATCCGCAAGATTGTTAATAAAAAAAAAAAAAACACGTGTCTGGCCTAAACAAGATTTCTAGATGCAACGACATTTAATTCTTCACGGGTTTTTCTTGTATTTATAAAAATGAATCTATATGCAATGCATCGGATGAAATTTTAATCTAAGTTATGTCTATGTAAATTCTAAGTTAAACTAGAGACATGTGAATAGAATTTAAATGCAATTTATACGCAAACTAATCCTAATGACAAGCAAAAGAACTATAAACTAACTACCTTGACATGTAATTTGATTTATATAAGCCTAAAGTAGCATGCATTAATGAACTAAAAATGAAATCTGAGTGACATGTATGCTATGTTAATTAAATTTTACTGAATATGACCTATATGCAATTCTCATGACATGAAATAGAATTAATCGTGACTTAACCCTATATTCAATTATGTGAGATTGTTATTTTTGTGTTTTCTTTTTATAGATATTAAAATTATATGTAATGCATGAGATGCAATTATGGCATGACCTAAAGCATATGACTACTAAGTGTCATGTAATATGTGACATGGAATTTACGAAATTAATTAATTCTAGATGAGATATACATGCAATACTTTTTTGGATTTTCTTTGGAAATTAAATAGGAAAATGCCTAAATCTTGATGATTACCTAAATCGAATTAGGAAATAATTCATATTAAATCCTAATCAAAAGTAGGTAATTTACTAATTACTACATCATTCGTAATGCAAATAAGATATGTAATTTCTGAATTAGGAAACTAAACGCAATGCAATATAAACTAAACGTAAGTAATTTTTTTGATATATTTTATATAATGCATGTTCCTATCGAATCACATATGAAATGTAACACCCTACATGATTGACGATATATTAAATATTTACCACAACCAAAAAAGGAAATAAATTTAATCGAGGATTCAATCTTTGAACCAGTTTACTTAATGGTTTGATATGTGCACGGGTGAGGCTAATTCATCAATTTTTAATTGGCAGGTGGGAACCACGGCAGCTTTTGCACGCGCAAAGCCCTTCTCTCCATTATTCATCGTCCTCGACAAATCCACCTACTTTTTACAAGTCTCTTCACTGCTCATGAGTGGCCCGCATGGTCACTGGAAGCTTTGCCCCCGGAGAAGGTCCTGGGTGAAGCCGTCGGCGGTGGTCGCCCCCCTCTCCGGTTGATGGCGGAGCTTCACCATCACCAAATTATCACTGGAAATGCTCCTGCTTCGCTTTCATTTCCTCGTTGTATTCATCATCTTCATTGACAACTTACCCAAAATTCATCACCAATATCCTTCTTCTCCACCAAGACTCTGAAAAAGAATGAGCATGTGTTAAAAAAAAAAAAAAAAAAACGAAGAGGCTGTGATGATTCGCACGTACGCAGGCACTGAAGACTGGATGTATCTTGGCAAGGTGGCCAGAACCGGTCGCAGCCATGGCGGGATTCCTTTTAATTGTCTTATCTAAGGCGAATTCGAGCCTCACTATCTTCCTACACCATTTCTCCTAATTTCCTTTTTCTTTTCTTCCTTTTTCCTAGATGTGATTATCTTATTTAAGGACGAGTTCCTATGTTTTACCTTGCCAAAAGAAGTTGGGTTTGTTGTGGGGATGGACAGTGGAGAGTGACTATGGACGAAACGATGGATTATCGGGAAAGATGAGCAGTGAAGAGAGGAAGATAGGCTTCATCAGGGCAAGTTGCAGCCCACTTGTCAAATAAAAATTGATGAGCGGACCTTATTGTACAAGTGTCAAACAATAAATAGCCTGATCAATAATATTAAGTAGAGGGATAGTTCTACCTAATATTTTCTTGGAAGATACATTGGGTATGCTTGACAGTTCATTTGAATGAATGGCTACTCCACTTTTTGGACGTTACATGTTCGAAAGCCCCACTTATTAGGAGATTTCAAATCATCCTTTCTCTCTCCCCTTCGTTACTCTCTCTCCCTCCCCTCTCTTGTTAGCTCTTTTAGTCTCATCTCCATCACAAGAGTACTGGGAAATGAGAAGTGAAGAGTGAAGAAGAAGAAGCCGCTACCACACAAGGAAAAGCAAGCGAAAAAATCAATGAAGACGAAAGAACATATCATTTTTATCAATGAAATGGAAATAGAAAATCGGGTTAAAGTATGAATGCGAGATCACTTAAGATATTGATTCAAACATGAGACTCATTAACTCTTATAGGTGAAATGGGAATAGAAATTCAAGTGTTAAGATATCAATTTGAACGTCGGATTCATCAGCTCACATTAGTGAAATGAAGACGAAAAATTGAGTTAAGATTTCAAAATCGTTATGTCACATAGAAAATTGGGTCAAGATTTTGATTCGAATGCAAGGCTTGAAATTGAGCTAAGATAGGAGGGGACTTTGAAATCTCCTGTTCGGTGAGGCCTATCAAACGGATGACAACCAGAGAGTGGAGCGACCGCACATGGATGTAGAGTGCCGGACCCATCAAATAGTTTCTCCTTTTTACTGTGAAGCTTCACTTGTCCTCTCAGCATGTCATCCAATCCGTCCAAGACAGTTGATTGGCTCTGCTGCAGATTTATAAGGATAAGCAATGTAAGGAACAAGACAAAGAAGGCAATAATAAGACAGGGTGAGGTGTGCAGAGTCCATTCAGCACAAAAAAAGAACTCCCTTTTAGTAATATTTTGAGCGCAAGGTGTAGTAGTCCTCTGGTCTTTTATGCTTTCTTTCATCAGCCAAACAGAAGGGAGTCTCCCACTGTTCGAACAAAAGGGAGGGCTGAGCACCAAGTTCGTGCTGTAAATACCATGGAAATTGAATATAATTATAGAATTAGAGAACACTCAAGTATATAAGCAATTATAATTATGTGATTCTCCAATTCAGTAATAGATTATTGAAGGTTGGCTCAACCTAGAAGTAGTAGGTGTAAGAGTTTTCCTAATGTGGACTACATTAATTGATACTGTAATTTACTGTTTTTACAGCTACTGTAAAACATGGTTGGTTTAAGATGAGATAGAATGTTTCTTAATTAGTCTAATATGGGGCTGACTAGTGTAGGCCGAGTTGAGCCTAGCTCATAATGAGGGGGCCTGGCTGGAAACTCTATAAATAGTGCTCAAGTCTCTCATCTAACTTTAATTCTCACATGTATCCTCACCTAAGGGGCGTTTACCTAACGCTACACGTGAGGGGGCCGCCTTATTGAGCCAGTGATACGAAGGGTAATAGAGGAGAAAGACTTGATGCGTGGATCCCCTTGATGAGTGGATAATCCCCTTTCTGCTTCTGCTTTATGTTCGATGGATCCCAAAATAGATGCGTTAATTTTTCTACTCAATTATGCATGTTTTTGTTTTAGTTATGGAGATCTTGGGGTTACGCAATTTGCGTCCAACATGTGGTATCAGAGCAACCATAACCCTAGAACTCGAACGCATAAGATTTGTGCCATAATTTGTGATTTTCGTGATTTTTTGTTCAATAAAAATAAAATTAAATCACAAATTTAGACTAGGCTCGATGAGACGAGCAAGACGGTCAGAGGCGCGTCGCCGGGGGAGGTCTCACGCGCTCCCATGTGTGTCCACGCGCCGCCAGGGTGTCGGAGACGTGCCCACGCGCGGTCACGTGCCCTCACGTGCTCCCATGCATGAGGCGCGGCTCGCGCGTGTGCTCCACGCGCTGCGCACTTAGGCGACGCGTGGGGGCGCATGGAGCCTCCGTTTGGCGCGTGGCTGGCGGCGTTGGATTCGTGTGGCTGTCCTCTATCTTGTGGTGAATTTATTTTATATGTTTAATAATTTTATGGATGTGAAAATACATACAAAATCCTAAATACGCGTATTTTAAATATATTTTTGTGTATTTTTCTTGTATTTATGTGATTTTGAAAATACAGGTGATGGGTTACTAATATGTTATTACATAAACATTATGAATGTGTGATTCATTAATAAAATCAAACTTTATTATAAATTGAAACTGGCTTAATGAGATACAATAAGTATGGGATAATATTTGAGCTATGTATTGAGCTGATGAGAAACAGTAAAGGTTATGAAACTTTCGTTGCTCAAGCATATTCCTTGACACGCTAGTAATCTTTGAATGATGGACGTCTTAAGAACTTATGACCAAATTGATTCTACTGATTAACACATCTGCTGAATGTTGGTGATGCATGTCAGTTAAGTTATTGCATATTGTATATAAACTCATCTGGTTGCTAGTTAATGTCTATCAAGTTGAATATTTTTATGATTAAGAAGTATGACGGCATTTACACAGAGCAATTGTATCTATTGTTATAGTTTAGATATTTGGTTATGTGTTTTGACTCAATTTATAGGCCACTGGTTGATGCAATGATAATTTGTTACTTAAAATTGACTAATAAATCAGCTATTGGCCTTGGAGTCATGTTTTGCCTTATGAAACTCATGAGCAATAGTTGATAAGCTATTAAGCTTGTCAATCTAGAGTACCCTGTATTGCTATTTATGTTAACTTGTGAGGGATCCTTTGGATCGGCATTCTTTTAATGTTGTTCAAGTAATCGATAATCGGGATGTATAAGAGATCTTTCTTTTTTGTTATGAGAAGTTTCTTGTGTTGCTGTAATTAGTGATTTCATTGGAATCTATCTTTCAAGTTCGCTAAATATAGATACATATATATATATATGTATAGATACATATAAATATATGTATATGATTAATTTTTATTAATGGATAAAGCAATGTACTTAGCATGATATGTGATTTTAGTGATAACCTGCCCCTATCATTAAAGTTAAGTTTATATCCCTGGTATGAGAGAGTTTCAAAGATTCAATTGAGCACGCGTGATTGGGTTTGAGAAATTTCGGTCTTGTATGCTGATTGGGATGTCTTTTAGTCTAATGCGTAGTCATACTCCCAAATGAGATGATTGTGTATTAGTTCATGAAGGGATATATGATAATGTGGTAGAGGATTAACTGATCCCAATGGTTCATCTGCTCAAAGGTGATGAATTCACGAAGATTAGAATATATTCTTATAACCGCTATCATGTGGAGAGTGTATAACTGCATGTCATGTACTCTACCCAAATGTGATTATATGATTATATGTGTAACTCTCTAGATGTGTACTTGTACGTTAAGTTATACGGTACTCACATGATGCTAATTATATACATTGCTTATTTTTCAGTCATATTTTCTATAATTAATAACTTCACTATTATTGAGGTTTTAACTGCTTCAAATTTTAAGTTGTGGACAAATGATTTGTTGCTTGAGAAAAGAGCATTAAAATTTTGCTTAATGTCCATGAAACGTTTCATTCTGGAACATTTGAAAAGTGGCTTGTTTACTGATTGCACTGCTAAAAGATGATGAAAGCTTTAATGGCTTGAAGTTATGTTTTATCTAATACCGAAATTAGGACACATCTGCAAAAATTGTGTTTAAGTTCTAATGGCATATACATCTCGTATATGGTTGAAAATGTTGTTTCCAAAAGTTTTCTATTTAAGGAATAATCTCACACATGTCTAAAAGAAGAGTATAAAAGTTGATAATGTTGATATTATGTCTACTCTTAACGGTTATCTAAAGACTTCTATAGATTATCGTGGAAGTAAAATTACCGAGATAAAGAATAAAACAATTACAATTAGTCTTAAAAAGTTGTTAGGCTTAATAGTGGCCGTGAGTATATTGGCGAGTATGACAATGCGAAATAGTTTAAGGTCATTTGTCAAATATTTGATAGATTCTGAGGTGGTAACTTAATTACCATGCCTGAAAATCCTGATAAAAAGATTTGGCTGATGTGGCACTCCTCGACGGCCCCTGATCCGTTAGGGTCACCACAGGTACTTGTCACTTATCCTACTACATATCAGTTCTTGAAGCTTTTTAATTAAAGTGAAACCATAGCTCATAGGGATTGATCAATAAAATTCTTTTCCCCCTTTTCTCCTTTTTTTTTAAAGGTTCCAGTGCAGCTCATCAACGGAAGCATAAACGAGTCTCACCATTCCTCACTCCAATAACAATAATACAATGCACACCAACTACGCACCAAAAGAAAAGACAAAGCCGAGTCACTTTTATTTACATTTTCACGATGGACATCTCGGGTCGGTATAGCAAAAAGGCCAAGATTTTTAACTATACTTGGCCATAACCCAAAAGAGGACTCGACCCTATATCAAACATGTACACCCCTCTATCAACAAGCGTCGGCTATCCCCAAAAATTGTCAGCTCCCACTAGTCATACGTGCCATCACACCCAACCCGGTGCATCGGGCAGCAGCGGCGGTAGCATCCCTAGCATCACCCCATTGCGTTGAACGTGAACGGACAAAAACTCTTGGATAATAGGGCCATCAGCAGAACCCACATCGTACATCACCAATACACGGACTCGGACATACTCCAGACCAAGTATACTAATACAGGAATGCTCTGTGCACTCCATCTCAACCTCAGTAGGTATGCCATAGAAGGTACCACGCACAACTAGTGAAAGAGGCATATTTCTAATCTGAAATGTTAATCCCTAAAAGGGGTGAGTACAACCACTCAGCAGTAAAAATCCACCAAACTACACAATGCATCAAACAGAACAATCAAGGTATCATGAATAAAACACATATCATTCATGCATTCAAGCATACCTCACCTTGCAGCCATGCATATATCACCATACGATGTACATATATCACCATGCATTTATACCTATATCATCAAGTAGCCATGCATATATCATCATGCAACGTGCACATACCACCATGCACTTCAGGCTTGCATTCCCATGCGGTTCATCCCATGCCATAAGCACACACCCATGCACATGATTCAATTCTCGATCTTTATCTTTCAATTAGATCACATCATTTTTTTTTCCAGGGACCAATGTTTGCATCCCTCAATTTATCGCTCGCATCCAACCTGGCATCGCGAGGAGTCTCTGGCACACACCTCCGGGCATCCGGCACACACACTCCGGGCATCTCGTACCTTAACTAGCATTACGAGGAATCCCCCCCAGCACACACCTCCAGGGCTTCTAGCACACACCTCCGGGCATCTTGAAACTCCCGAGGACATCTGGCACACACACTCTGGGCATCCGGCACACACACTTCGAGCATCTCGAAACTCCCGAGGCATCGTTGGCTCACACCTCAATTTATATTCACACATTTATCTCAATTTCAACATGGCATTTGATGCAACAATATCAAAGGTCTCAACCAGCTTTTGATGTCATATAACATGCCATATGTCACTACATATGCAGCATAATCAACCACTCAAGACATTATATCACATGGAGCAATTTCATTTATTTTTGAAAGTGCAGCAAATTTCCGGATAAAAACATATTGCACTCCTTTGGTCATAATTCTTGAAAAATTAGTAAACAGCCTTAATAAATTCTGAAATATTCGACATGTTATGTACAAGATCTAGAGGAAAATGTTCCGTGAAGGACACCATATCAAAAGAACATCATACAATTCGGTACAGTCCACGCATCACAGTCTTTATAATTTCGGAATATTGCCATACATAGTTTTGTTCACAAATTTGATAAAAATCCTAAATCAGCTCCAAAAATTCTGAAACTTTTATATGTTATAGAAGAAATCCAGAAGTAAATATTTCATGAAGAACTCGAAACCATATTTGTGATAGATTAAAAACTATAATAACCATAACCATCCATAACCCTCGGCACCGAATTCCAGTTCTAACCGTTTTGAATAAAGATTGTTTCAACAACCTAAACTCATCCATTTCCTATAAATTTTTAGTATGTTACTCCTTAACATGTCATCTTCAACTTTCATTCAGAACACGAGATCGAATTTCAACCGGAGAATTTTATAAAATTCACAGAATCATACTAGGTCAGCATTACGATTTCCAGATCTGACTTCTTCAAAGAAAAATCTTCTGAAATTTTGATATGTTACTCTCCAAGAAGTTCTCTACAGCTTTCATCAAGAAGTTAAAATGAAATTTCAACTAAAAAGTCGCATGCAGCTCACAAATTCATCAAAGGTCGGACTGCCTTTCTAGAAAACAGAATGCAAGGCTACCATATTTTTCCCTAGAGCTTCGAATTTCTTCACTTCTACCACAACCAAGGTTTATCATCCCTTACAACACATATCACAGCAAGCAAAGGGTAGGTTTATGGACTCTACTTGCCTCTAATCCGAGCACAACACAGCAAGCCAAGAGGGCGGGGCAAGGCGGGACTCGGCGGCTCGACGGCAGCGAACGGCCTCCCTCTTTCCCTTCTTCTCTCGCTCGCTCGCTCTCTCCCTTTCTCTCTTCCTCTCTTTCTCTCGGACGGTCACTCTCTCTCTTTTTCTCTTTCTCTCGTGCGACGCCCCCCTTGCTCAATCCGCCCCTTCTTCTTTTCTTCCCCCTCATGATTAGCATGTAATCATCACAAAAATTACAAGGGGACACTTGGATAATCCTTGCCACTTGGTAATTTCCATGCAAGAGGATGGGCCTCTCATGGGCCACCCCTCCATCTGTCGACAACCCTATGGGTTTCATGGGCTGGTCGAGACGGCAGCCCTTTCCTTTGGGCTTCACGGACCAAGCCAAAAGTGTCGAATGGTGGGGCTATGGGCTGGTTTGGTCCTTAATTATCCAGCCCACCATCATTCTTAATAATCCCACTTTAATTTCTTACTTATATAAATACCTAATTACACTTACTCACTTGGCCATAAAGCTTGCAATATATAAAAAAAAAAATCAAATCCATAAGGTGCATAGCCAAGAACAAAATTCTTATTATCAAATTATCCTATAGTACCAACTTTGATAACCCAAGAACATAAGATATCTTTCCATTAAAGTGTTCGGCCTTAATCTATTACAATTTTCGGTCTAAAGGCCACAACATACTTCAACAACACAACCATTCACTTTTCCATAGGTCGTAATGCCTTAAAAAATTGCCATGAAATTTTGGGATGCCACAATTCTCTCCTCCTTAGAGAATTTCGTCCTCGAAATTAGACATCACTTATGCCTTTTGAAACAAGTAATGGTACTTTTCCTTCATCGATTTCTCACTCTCCCATGTGGCTTCCTCCACATCGTGATGTCGCCATAATATCTTTACCAACGGGATTTTCTTGGTCCAAAGAATTTGCTCCTTTCGATCCAGTACTTGCATAGGCTCTTCGATGTATCTCACTTTCTCATCCACTTTGATGGCTTTATGATTGAGTATGTGATCAGGATCCGGTTGGTACTTTATCAACATCGACACATGAAACACATCATGTAAATTTCCCAATTTAGGAGGCGGCGCCAAACAATAAGCTACATCTCCTATTCTTTCAAGTATCTTAAAAGGTCCAACAAATCTAGGGCTGAACTTACCCTTCATTCCAAATCGAGATATTCCTTTCAAAGGGGATACTTTAAGGAATACATGATCTCCCACATTAAACTCTAAAGGCCTTCTACGCCTATCAACATAGTCTCTTTGTCGATTCTGGGTATAGTCTCTTTGTCAATTCTGGGCCGTCTTAAGTCTTTTCCTGATTATCTTAACCGCTTCTGTAGTAACTTGCACTAGCTCGGGTCTTGTCAATTTTCCTTCACCTACTTCATTCCAACAGATAGGGGTTTTATACCTTCTTCCATATAATGCTTCATATGGAGCCATGCCTATACTTTTATGAAAACTATTTTATAGGCGAACTCTATTAGGTGCAAATTTTCATTCCAATTTCCTCTAAAGTCAATAACACAGGCTCTTAGCATATTTTCTAGAGTCTGGATCACTCTTTCTATTTGTCCATTTGTTTGAGGATGAAAAACAGTACTAAATTGAAGCTTTGTCCCTAAGGCATTTTGGAGACTTCGCCAAAAATTTGAAGTAAACCTAGAGTCTCGATCAGAGGTGATTGTTACAGGAATACCATGTAAGCGTATTACCTGGCTTACATACATCTCAACAAGTTTATTCATTGAATAGTTTATGCGGACAGCTAGGAAATGGACAAATTTAGTCAAGCGATCCACTATCACCTAAATCAAATCGTGACCATTTGATGTCCTTGGCAGTCATTGCACAAAGTCCATTGTTACATGCTCCCATTTCCACTATGGTATGTCTAACGGTCTCAATAGTCCTATAGGTTTGCGATGTTCCGCCTTCACTTGTTGGCACATTAAACATTGAGAAACAGGTTTAGCCGTATCTACTTTCATGCCATTCCACCAAAATTGCTAATGTAAATTCCTGTATATCTTTGTACTACCTGGATGAATACTATAATTACTCCTATGTGCCTCTGACAGAATTTCCTTTTTCACTTCTTCATTGTCGGGAACACAAAGTCATCATTGGCATCTCACCACTCCATCTTCAGAGACTTAAAATTCTAGTCTTTTTCCTAAAGACACATCGTCTCGTATTTTCAAAATTTCCGGGTCAGATTTTTGTAAAATCTTAACTTTCTGAATGATTTCAGGCTCAATCCTTAATGCAGTAAGCATACCAGTAAGGTGGTCCATTTCCAACTTGAAGTCTGAATCCACAATAGACTTTAACAGATTCCACTATGTTATTCTTAGACTAGCCATGTCCATAGCCGACTTTCGACTAAGGGCATCTGCCACCTTATTTGCCTTTCCTAAATGGTATCGTATCTCACAGTCATAATCTTTCAATAACTCCATCCACCTTCTTTGTCTCATGTTCAATTCTTTTTGCGAAAACAAATACGTCAAGCTCTTATGATCTGTACAAATTTCAAACTTCTCTCCATACAGATAGTGTCTCCATATTTTCAAAGCAAACACTATAGCTACAAACTCCAAATCATGCATTGGGTAATTCAGTTCATGAGGTTTCAATTGTCTAGATGTATAGGCTATGACCTTGCCATATTGCATCAAAACACATCCCAGTCCTTCGTGAGATGCATCACTATATACTGTAAAACCATCAGACCCAGATGGTATAGTCAGGATTGGAGCTGTGGTCAATTTTCTTTTAAGTTCCTGAAAGCTCCTCTCACATTCTCAACTCCATTCAAACTTTACATTCTTTCGCGTTAATTTCGTTAAGGGGCTTGACTGTCGTGAAAACCCTTCAATAAATCTTCTATAATAACCAGCCAATCCTAAGAAACTCTGTATTTCAGTGGGTGTTGTCGGTTTTGGCCAATTTATTACCATCTCAATTTTCGCCGGGTCCACTGCAATTCCTCCTTCTGACACCACATGTCCCAAAAATATTATCCGGTCCAGCCAAAATTCACACTTGCTGAATTTATCATACAATTCATGATCTCTCAGAGTTTGCAAAACTATCCTCAAGTGTTGCTCGTGCTCCTCAGGTCCTCTAGAATATACCAAGATATCATCAATGAAGACAATCACAAACTAATCCAAATAAGGCTTAAATACCCTATTCATCAGATCCATGAATGCGGCCGGTGCATTCGTCAATCCAAAAGGCATAACTAAGAACTCATAATGTCCATAACGAGTCCTATATGCAGTCTTAGGAATGTCTTCTTTCTTAATCCTTAGCTGATGGTATCCCAATCTCAGGTCAATCTTAGAAAAGACCGAACTTCCTTGTAGTTGGTCGAATAGATCATCAATTCTAAAGGATATTTATTCTTCATAGCCACTTGATTCAGCTGTCTATAATCAATACATAAACGCATTGACCCGTCTTTCTTTTTCACAAACAAGATTGGTGCACCCCAAGGAGAAGCACTTGGCCTAATGAATCCTTTATCAAGCAACTCTTGTAGTTGCACCTTCAATTCCTTCAGTTCCACTAAGGCCATCCTATACGGGGCTTTCGATATTGGTCCTGTTCCAGGCATTAGTTCAATTTCAAATTCAATTTCTCATTCCGGTGGTAAACCAGGTAACTCCTCAGGAAATACATTTGGAAATTCACTGACTACTCGAATTTCATCGAGCTTAGGTTCTTCCCTAGTAAAATTCTTAGCCACTGCTAGGTACCCTTGACATCCTTTGTCAAGTAATGCATGAGCCTCTATTGCTGAAATAAGTGCTATAGATAGGTTGGTCTGACCTCCAAAAAATTCACAACTAGACTGGTCCGGTAAAACAAATTGGATCATTTTCCTAGAACAATCCATTTTGGCCTGATACTCACGAAGCCAATCCATTCCTATGATAATATCAAAATCATACATAGCCATTACGACTTGGTCTATTTCCATATCCATTCCTCCTATTGTTATCTTACATTTTGCACACATCATCATAGATAATACCATATTCTTTAAAGGCGTGGAAACATAAAGAAGCGTCTCAAGAGGCGTAGCTTCTATTTCACTCAATTGCATATATCTTTCAGATATAAATGAATGCGTAGCACCCGTGTCAAACAATGCATATGCTTCTTGCCATTTATGAAAATCGTACATGATATAACATTTTTGGAAGCTTCCGCTTCCTCTTGGGTGATCGCATACACCCTTCCTTGTGCTAGTGGCCTCTGAGGATTCCTTGGTAGGTTTGGTCTAACAGCTTGTCGCACTGAGCCAACACTCATTTACGACCTCTCTTGTGGGTAGTCTCTCTTAAGGTGACCTACTCGTCCACAATCATAACATCTCAGCAGTCCATTGCAAGGTCTTGGGCCATGCCGCCCATCACACCTTCGACAAACATTAGGCTGATAGGGTGCTTTCCCTATATTTAGGCCATCCCTAGCTCTTCCAAAATTTCCAAAATTGCTCTTTTTCTTAGCCTCCCAAGTTTGACCTTGACCAGGATAGGGTCTTTTACCTCTCCTGATATCACTAAAGCTTAGCTGTCTCTTAAACTCTGATCGCTCTCTCATCAGCTTCTGCTCCACTAACTATGCCCTTTCATAAATCTCATGATAATCCCTTATATTCATATGCACCAGTTGTTTCCTAATATCAGTCCTCAACCCTTTCAGAAATCACTTAGCTTTTTCCTCACGATCCTCAATCAATCTGGGAGCATACCTAGACAATTCAGAAAATTTTGCCTCATACTGATCCATTGTTAGCTCCCTTTGTTCCAACTGAACAAATTCAGTGATCTTCTTATCCTTAGCACAGTTAGAGAAATGCTTCATATTAAAAGCTTTAACAAACTCATCCCGCCACACCGACTGGTGGAAAGATCGTATCCCTCGAAGCTCTCCACCAAAACTTTGCATTTCCCTTCAACTGGTACTTTGCCAAAACTATTTTCTCAACATCATTGCAGTCCAACAACTGGAAAATCTGTTCTATCCCATCAATCCAATGTTCCGCCTCCTCAGGACTTTCCATTCCACTAAACTTTGGTGGCTTCAACTTTAGAAATTGCTCCACCAGTCCTTGAGGGCGACGTTCCACTTTGGGTTGTTGCTGTGCTTGCCTCTCCATCAGATTTCCAATATTGGCCAATGCTTGCAAGATATCTTCCATTCGGGGTTCAGCCCTTGCAGCAGAGGCTTCAGCCCTCGATGGATGAGCACTTCCAGCTCGCACCATGACTTTCCTGCAGTTTCCAAGCATTTGCCTCAGGAATAATTTGAGACTCACTGTCTCCATTTAAAAGCAACTACTACTATATAAGTAACATAAACATGTTACTGGCACCTAAAGACAACTCATAATAAACTACTAGGGATCTACGAGTGAATACCAATTACCCATTATTCAAAGTTAACCAATTATTCCATTTAATACCTTATGGTGTGCATTGCCATCATATTCCTCAATTTCCAAATGAGGCTCCTTATCACTCCACCTATAACCATTTGCTTTGATACCAATCGTTGTGGCACCCCTCGACGGCCCCCGATCCGTTAGGGTCACCACAGGTACTTGTCACTTATCCTATTACATGCCAGTCCTTGAAGCTTTTTAATTAAAGTGAAACCATAGTTCATAGGGGTTGATCAATAAAATTCTTTTCCCCTTTTTCTCCTTTTTTTTTTTTTTTGTAAAGGTCCCAGCGTAGCTCATCAACGGAAGCATAAACGAGTCTCACCATCCCTCACTCTAATAACAATAATGCAATGCACACCAACTACGCACCAAAAGAAAAGTCAAAGCTGAGTCACTTTTATTTACATTTTCATGATGGACATCTTGGGTTGGTACAACAAAAAGGCCAAGATTATTAACTATACTTGGCTATAACCCAAAAGAGAACTCGACCCTATATCAAACATGTACACCCCTCCATCAACAAGCGTCGGCTATCCCCAAAAAACATTAGCTTCCACCAGTCATATGTGCCATCACACCCAACCCAGTGCATCGGGCGGCGATGGCGGTAGCATCCCTAGCATCACCCCATTGTGTCGACGTGAACAAACAAAAACTCTTGGATAATAGGGCCATCAGTAGAACCCACATAATACATCACCAATACATGGACTCGAACATACTCTAGACTAGGTATACTAATACAGGAATGCTCTGTGCACTCCACCTCAACGTCAGTAGGTATGCCATAGAAGGTACCATGCACAACTGGTGAAAGAGGCATCTTTCTAATCTGAAATGTTAATCCCCAAAAGAGGTGAGTATAACCACTCAACAGTAAAGATCCACCAAACTACACAATGTATCAAACAGAACAATCAAGGTATCATGAATAAAACACATATCATTCATGCATTCAAGCATACCTCACCTTGCAGCCATGCATATATCACCATACGATGTACATATATCACCATGCACTTGTACCTATATCATCAAGCAGCCATGCATATATCATCATGAAATGTGTACATACCACCATGCACTCCAGGCTTGCATTCCCGTGCGGTTCATCCCATGCCATAAGCACACACCCATGCACATGATTCAATTCTCGATATTTATCTTTCAATTAGATCACATCATTTTTTTTTTCTAGGGACCAATGTTTGCATCCCTCAATTTATCGCTCGCATCCAACTTGGCATAGCGAGGAGCCTCCGGCACACACCTCCGGGCATCTAGCACACACACTCCGGGCATCTCGTACCCCAATTAGCATTACGAGGAATCCTCCCGGCACACACCTCTAGGGCTTTCAGTACACACCTCCGAGCATCTCGAAACTCCCGAGGACATCCGGCACACACACTCCGGGCATCCGATACACACACTTCGGGCATCTTGAAACTCCTGAGACATCGTAGGCTCACACCTTCGATAGTCTTGTTATTATCTCAATTTATATTCACACATTTATATCAATTTCAACATGGCATTTGATGCAACAATATCAAAGGTCTCAACCAGCTTTTGATGTCATATAACATGCCATATGTCACTACATATGTAGCATAATCAACCACTCAAGACATTATATCACATGGAGCAATTTCATTTATTTTTGAAAGTGCAGCAAATTTCCGGATAAAAACATATTGCACTCCTTTGGTCATAATTCTTGAAAAATTAGTAAAAAGCCTTAATAAATTCTGAAATATTCGACATGTTATGTACAAGATCTAGAGGAAAATATTCTGTGAAGGACACCATATCAAAAGAACATCATACAATTCGGTACAGTCCACGCATCACAGTCTTTATAATTTCGGAATATTGCCATACATAGTTTCGTTCACAAATTTGATAAAAATCCTAAATCAGCTCCAAAAATTCTGAAACTTTTATATGTTATAGAAGAAATCCAGAAGTAAATATTTCATGAAGAACTCGAAACCAGATTTGTGATAGATTAAAAAATATAATAACCATAACTGTCCATAACCCTCGGCACGGAATTCCAGTTCTAACCGTTTTGAATAAAGATTGTTTCACCAACCTAAACTAATCCATTTTCTCTAAATTTTTAGTATGTTACTCCTTAACATGTTATCTTCAACTTTCATTCAGAACACGAGATCTAATTTCAACCGGAGAATTTTAAAATTCACAGAATCATACTAGGTCAGCATTACCATTTCTAGATCTGACTTCTTCAAAGAAAAATAGTTTCACCAGTCAATACTTGTTCATTTCTTCTGAAATTTTTATATGTTACTCTAAAATAAGTTCTCTACAACTTTCATCAAGAAGTCAAAATGAAATTCCAACTAAAAAGTCGCATGCAGCTCACAAATTCATCAAAGGTCAGACTGCCTTTCTAGAAAACAGAATGCAAGGCTACCATATTTTTCCCTAGAGCTTCGAATTTCTTCACTTCTACCACAACCAAGGTTTATCATCTCTTACAACACATATCACAGCAAGCAAATGGTAGGTTTATGGACTCTACTTGCCTCTAATCCGAGCACAACACAGCAAGCCAAGACGGCGGGGGTAAGGCGGGACTCGGTGGCTCGACGGCAGCGAACGGCCTCCCTCTTCCCCTTCTTCTCTCGCTCGCTCGCTCTCTCCCTTTCTCCCTTCCTCTCTTTCTCTCGGACGGTCACTCTCTCTTTTTCTTTTCTCTCGTGCGACGCCCCCTTGCTCAATCCGCCCCTTCTTCTTTTCTTCCCCCTCATGATTAGCATGTAATCATCACAAAACATACAAGGGGACACTTGGATAATCCTTGCCACTTGGTAATTGCCATGCAAGAGGATGGGCCTCTCATGGGCCACCCCTCCTTCTATCAACAACCCTATGGGCTTCATGGGCCGGTCGGACGGTAGCCCTTTCCTTTGGGTTTCGCGGGCCAAGCCAAAAGTGCCGAATGGTGGGGCTATGGGCTGGTTTGGTCCTTAATTATCCAGCCCACCATCATTCCTAATAATCCCACTTTAATTTCCTACTTATATAAATACCTAATTACACTTATTCACTTGGCCATAAAGCTTGCAACATAAAAAAAAAAAAAAATCAAATCCATAAGGTGCATAGCCAAGAACAAAAGGAGCATCGTGAAAAGGTAAATATGAAAATGCCTTTTAAAAATAACTGCCTTTTTAAAAATTAGATAACTGTTATTTCAAAATAACTTCTTTTCGAAAAGGAAGGATTGCACTAATCACGAAAAATTGGGAAAATTACACCAATTAAATTTGGATAGATGATCATATCTTTTCAAGATTTGAACCGAGAGATAAGTTTCTAAAATAGAAATAACTTACAGTTGTAGATCTTGATTGTCTGAGTCTGAGTGCTTTTAGACTTTCAGTCCCGAGTCCGAACTTTTTAGATTTTAAGATATTAAGTCTGGAACGAATAACTTCAAATTGATTTTTCTCCAAAGGCTTTGTAAATATATCCGCCGGTTGATTCTTTGAGTCAATAAACTGAATCGAAACTTCTCCATTTTGAACATGATCTCTAATGAAGTGATGTCGAATCTCTATATGTTTTGCTCTTGAGTGAAGAATCGAATTCTTGGTGAGATTGATTGCGCTGGTGTTGTCACATTTAATTTTAGTGCATGAATCTTCAATTCCAAAGTCTCTTAGCTATTGTTTTATCCACAGAATTTGTGAACAACTTCAAGAACTACATACTCTGCTTCTGCCGTAGAAAGAGCTATTGTACTTTGCTTCCTTGAAAACCAAGATACTGTCCTGCTTCCAAGTAGTTGACAGGTGCCCGAGGTGCTCTTTTTATCAACTTTGCAACCAGCTAAGTCTGCATCTGAGTATCCAAGAAGAGTGAAGTCTCTTTCTTTAGGATACCAGAGACCCAAGTTTGAAGTTGAGGCAATATATTTGATAATATGCTTTGCAGCACTTAAATGAGATTCTTTAGGGTCTGATTGAAATCTGACACAAATACAAATACTAAACAAAATGTCAGGTCTAGAAGCAGTTAGATAAATAAGTGAACCAATGATACTCCTGTATAGCTTCTGGTCAACTTTCTTTCCCTCTTCATCCTTGTCCATCTTCAAAGAACTTGACATTGGTATATCGCTCTTTTTGCAATTTTCTAGTCCAAACTTTTGACAAGTTCTTTAGCATTTTTTTTTTTTTGATGAATAAAGATTGCTTCCTTCAGTTGTTTCACTTGAAGCCTGAGAAAGAAGGTTAGTTCATCCATCATGCTCATTTCAAACTCATCCTGCATAGACTTAGAAAATTTATTGCACAGATTTTCATTAAAAGATCCAAAAATGATATCGTCAACATAAATTTGAACAAGTAAAAACTTTTGCTTTCTCTTTTGATAAACAATGTAGTATCTATTTTACCTTTGACAAAGCCATTTTGAATTAAAAACTTACTTAGTCTGTCGTACCAAGATCGAGGTGCTTGCTTTAAACCATATATAGCATTTTTCAGTCTGAATACAGAATCTGGTTTTCTTGGATCTTCAAAACCGGGAGGTTGTTCCACATAGACTTCCTCTTGGATAAATCCATTTAGGAAAACATTTTTGTCGTCCATTTGTAATAACCTGAAATTCTTATGACAAGCAAAAGCAAGTAATAATCTAATTGCTTCTAACCTTGCTACTAGTGCGTAAGTCTCATCATAGTCTATCAATTCTTCTTGCGTATATCCCTTGGCCATAAGTCTTGCTTTGTTTCTTACGACTTTACCTTTTTCGTTCATCTTGTTCTTGAAAACCCATTTAGCTCCAATGATAGACTTACCTTTCGGTTTAGGAGTCAATTCCCAGACATCATTAATGCTGAATTGCCTGAGTTCTTCTTGCATAGCTTCAATCCAGCTTTCATTAGTTAAAGCTTTTTTTATGCTCTTGGGTTCTATTTCAAAAATAAGAGCCACAACACTAGATTCTTCGCGCCTTTTGGATCTTGTGCAAATTCCTTCATTAATATCACCAATAATGAGATCTTTGGGATGACTAGACTTATGCTTCCAGTTGTTGGTTGATTTGTCAGACTGTTGATCTTTTTCCTCATTTGAATCTTCGTTGATCATTTTTTGCTCGTCTTCTGAAGGTTGAGCTGCTTCTGGAGATTTAGATTTTATAGAGTCTGGAGCAAGTTTGGATTCTTCAAGATGAGTATGAATCGATTGATTTTGCATAAAGTCTTGAAATTTGACATCTATCGATTCCTCCACAGATTGAGTATTCTTGTTGTAAACTTTGTAAGCTTTGCTTGTGATAGAATATCCAAGGAAAATACCTTCATCTGATTTTTCTTCAAACTTACCAACTCGATTATTTGCATTTTTCAATATAAAACATTTACATCCAAACACATGAAAATATGAAACGATGGGCTTCTTTCCTTTGAATAACTCGTAAGGAATTTTCTCCAGAATAGGCCTTAGAAAGACTCTATTAATAATATAACATGCTGTATAAACTGCTTCAACCCAAAAACGTGAAGAGATGTTACTTTCAATTAAAAGAGTTCTAGCCATTTCTTGAAGCGACCTATTCTTTTTTTCAATGACTCCATTTTGCTCTAGAGTGTATGGAGAAGAGAACATATGCTGAAAACTGGATTCATCATAGAATTTTGTAAAATCTTGATTTTCAAATTCACCTTCATGGTTTGTCCGTATACTTGAAATAACATACCCTTTCTCATTTTGGACCTTTTTAGCAAACATTGTAAAATAAGAGAAGGTTTCAGACTTACTTGCCAAGAAATATACTCAAGTGAATCGTGAATAATCATTCACAATCACTAAACAGTATTTTTTACCTCAAATGCTCTGAGTTCTGGTTGGTCCAAAGAGATCCATATGCAAGAGTTGTAGTACACGATTAGTGGAAACTTGATTTATTGGTTTGAATGAGTTTCTAACTTGTTTTCCCAACACGCATGGTGTGCAAAGATCAGTCTTTTGATATGACAGATTGGGTAGACCACGAACAAGCTTCTTTGCTGAAATTTTGGCTATTTGCTTCATGTTGATGTGCCCAAGTTTTTGTGCCATAAGTTTGCTTCTTCTTGAATTGAGATTAGATATTAGGTTTCATCTGGTTTGACATCCAAGAGGTAGATATTTCCATGTCTTCAACTCGTGAAAGACTGAGAGGAGTCTTTACTGGTTCCTGAACATATTCTCTCTTGAAAATTGATTTTGAAACCGGTGTCGCATAGCTGACTGATACTTAGCAAATTGTAGTTGAGTTCTTCCACTAAGGACACATTACAGATCGTGAGGCTTCCAATCTTTACATTTCCGTATCCCACAATTCTTCCTTTGCTGTTTCCTCCAAATGAAACTTTTCCACCATTAACTTGAACAAGCTTTATGAAGAAATTTGAATCTCCTGTCATATGCCTTGAGCATCCACTATCCAGTACCATTTAACTTTTTCTTGATAGTGACTGCATTTAGAAAAGAGACTCAAGCTTTCTTTGGTACCCATATTTTCTTGGGTCCATTGGTGTTAGTGTAATATACGGTCTTTACCCATACCTTCTTAACAGTTTCCAAACCATAGGATATATTTTTTTTTTCTCAAAATGATCTGAGCTCTTGCACTTAGAATATTTAAGAGCACTACGACCTATTGGTTTTACAAAAACTTTTTGGAAATGATTTTTGTAAGCATCTTTTGTAGGTCTTTGCTTAATTCTTTTCTTTACTTTAGGAAAATCAATTAGAGGAATAGTTTTAGCAGTCATTCCTAAACCTGATTTGTTGAAATAAGGTCTTTGTCTTGAAAGAATTTTCTCAAGTTTCTCGAGATCCTATAGAAAATATTTTAGAAATACTTGAGATATCATTTTTCAATAATGCATTTTCTTTTGAAAGGATTGTCTTCATTTTCTTTCAAAGTACTAACACTTTTGTCTAAACTTTTGACATTTTCTTTCCAAACATTTTCCTGTTGCTTTAGTGTAGAATTTTCTCTTTTAAGTTCGAAATCCTTTTAAGAGAAGTTTTGAGACTAAGACACAATTCATCAATGTATCTAGAGACTTTAGTAGGGATTTTCAAGTTACTTACCTCGATTTCATTGTCTGAATCTGAGTCTGTCTCGAGTCTGAATTTGAGTCTGATTGTGCCATGAGACAGATATTAGCATAATCATCACCACTTTCTTTACATTCTGTATCACTCCAAGTTTCTACTTTGAGTGCATTTCGATATTTCTCAGCTTTTCCTTTCTTTTTCCTCAGAAGGGGACATTTGGGTCTGATGTGTCCCTTTTTCTTACATTTAAAACATACTACATCTCTATTGGATTCATCATTCTCAACAACTTAGTCTGTTGCTTTGAAAATTTTGTTTCTTTGGATCGAATCTTCTCCCATTTCTGTTTAGCTTTCTGAATCTTCTTATCATGAGAGCAAGCTCTTCATCATCCATATCGTTTTCAGAATCTGTGACATTAGAATCATCATTAGATTTTAATGCAATGGATTTCTTACCTTTAGGATCTTCATCTTCATTGATTCGCTCCACTTCATAAGACTGAAGGTCCCAATCAATTCATTGACATAAAGTGGCATAATTCTTTGTGTCTCCTTTATTGAGGTCTTTATGTGATTCCAATCTTTGGAGAGTCCACGCAGTAGCTTGTTTACTTTCATGGGATCAGAAATTGGTTGACCTTGATTTTCAAGACCATTCACGATTTCTCGAAACGACTAAACATGTCGTTGATAGATTCTCCCGATTTCATTTTGAATGCTTCATATTGATCGAGCGTAATGTTGATTCTGGTTTCTTTCACTCGATCAGTTCCTTTATAGGTGATGTGTAATCTATCCTAGACTTCTTTAGCTGTATCATAAGAAGATATTATGTTATATTCAGTAGGTGATAATGCACAATATAAAGAATAAATTGCTTTTGCATCAAGAGCTTGTCTCTTGGTTATCTCTTCTTGATTCATTTCGCTAGACTCAACGGCTTCTTTTCTTCTTTCTGAGACAGGTGCAGCTTTAGGAATGATTCTTTTGTCTACCATATCCCATTCCAGAGGATCCTTTGATCTTAGAAATGCCTTCGTCTTGTTTTTCCATATGTTGTATTCATTTCCGTCAAAATAAGGCGGTTTGGTATTGCTTTGCCCTTCAACCAGTCCTGGAGCCAACATACTAGCCATGGATCTTTAACTCTGAAGTAAAACACTTCAACTTAAGTGAGTACACAGGCTCTGATACCAATTGCGAAAGCTAGTATGAGCACTTAGAGGGGGGGTGAATAGGTGTAAAAATAAATTTCCCGAGTGAAGTATGCAACTCAAATCAACAATAGATTATAAAAGGGAGATTCGTCTCTTGTAAAAAAAAAAACGAGTTACGATCAAAGTAAAAGAGCGTAGGGAAGAGAATATGAACACAGAGTTTATAGTGGTTTGGCTTAATCCAAGCCTACGTCCACTCTTCCGCACTGACAGCCTACCGGCTGGATTTCATTATGAACAAAAGAGTTGTTACAGTAAATCTCTTCCTTGATTCCATAGTGTAGAGACTCTACTACACTTTCAAGGTCTCTCAAAGATATAGACTCTCTTTTGCGTACAATATTTCGCTCAACAGTTTAATTGACTAAGAACAAGGAGTCTCAGACTTTGAAATTCTTCTATTGCGCACCCACTTGAATAACTGTAACGTCTTCCTTATATACTCCTTTATACCATCACACCCGTTAGCACTTACCAAAGGAATTCTTCCAATCTACCCATTGGACAAAATCAATTAGGAAGATCTTCAAGCTATTTAAGGAACATGATGATAGCCCATCAATCCTGCTCGCCCATACAATCAGGATCTAGGTTTCCATAAGTAGAATCTTCCAAGTATACTTCGCCAATCAACGGATCCAAAATCCCTAAATCAATCTTGATTTGAATAATGGATTTCGATATGCTATATCCAGCCAATAGATCTTCTCTAGTTGATAAAGTCAAATTCTTAACGAAACATCAAGTTTTGGATAAGCCTTCTTCAACGGTTTAGAAACTGTCAATGAGGATAGACTTTGAGTCTTGAGTCTGGTAGTCCGGAGTCTTCAGACTTTGATGGAAGAGTCTGTAAGTCTTCGACTAAACTGATGGAAATGTTTTGTCAATTTCAAAACACTCAAGGAAGTTTTCTCCAACATATTGATCTTGAATTTGTGGGCTCAGACTCAGCCATTGCCAGCCTCTAATGATTCGAATCAAGAAAGTATTGAGGCCCCTCTAGGATAGGAACACCATTTTGCTCGCACCAGCTAGCAACAAGTCCTTTCACACAAAGTAATTATGAGTCAAACAAAGATGAGACAGCTTCTGTTGAGTTTTAGAACAGTGTTGCGCCCATCACTAAACCATTTCTTAGTACATATCCTTTCATATGCCTATCCAGAAGAAATAGTAACTAGATCATACACAAGCTACAAGAATATCGGACACTTGAACTCTTCTTGTGGAAGTGGCATCTGGCCCGATTTCTTGATACTCGGCCTAAAGTTAAAAAAAAAAAAAAAAGAAACTTAGCTTTGATAGGTATCTTTCAAATGCTTGCCCATTAAGAGTGAGTGATCCAAATTGAGTCGATTTAGTACCTAATCCAAGGACCAGTCCACACTATATTGATCCTTAATTTTTGGGATCGAGGATTGATCCTATTGAGTTTGGAATTGAGGATCGGACACACTTGATCTAGTTCCAAGGTCAACTTCGGACCAATCGATTAATTTTTTTTTTCATTTTTTGTATTCCGTAAAAGGACAAACATACTCTTTAAATTATATATCCATCCACAATGCAACATTGGACAATCAAACTATAAATATCGATATAGATTAAACATAAATCAAAGATAAGATAAACAAAAATACCATTTGCGATTGTTGAGCCACGTCCGTGAGGTGGTCCAAGAAAGGAAGCCATAAGCGTAGAAACAATGTCCAGCATTTCTGCAAACAACAACAAATTCCTAGTAGCTATCAATAAAAGCAATACAAACATAGAACATGGAGTCGAGGTGTGAGAAACTCCAGTACTGTACCCACCGACAAGCCCAAAAGGGAAATTATAGCATTCACTAACGATTAAATACCCTATTGAGATAGCTAGTATAAGCACCTAGAGAGGGGGTGAATAGGTGTAAAAAATATTTTCTCAAGATAAGAGAGCAATACTAAGCAGACAATAGAAATGGAGTTCTCTTTTCGTTAACAAAGCAAATTATGATCAAAGTAAAGCAGAGAGTAGGGAAGAGAAAATGAACACAAATTATAGTGGTTTGGCTTATTCCAAGCCTACATCCACTCTTCCGCACTAACAGCCCACCGGCTGGATTTCACTATGAACAAAAGAGTTGTTACAAAGAAGGATCTCCTTGATTCCACAAAGTGTAGATACTCTACCACACTTCCTCAAGGTTTCTCACGAATATGGACTCTCTTTTGCATACAAGATTTCGCTTAGAAAATGAATTGACTAAGAACAAAGAGCTTCAGACTTTGGAATTCTTCTATCGCGCACACATTCGAACAACTAGAACGTCTTCCTTGTATACTCCTTTATGCCATCATATCCGTTGGCACTTTCCAAAGGAATTATTCCAATCTTCCCGTTGGACAGAATCAATTAGGAAGATCATTCGAGCTATTTAAGAAACATGTCGATAGCCCATCAATCCTGCTCGCCCATACAATCAGGATCTCGGTTTCCATAAGTAGAACCTTCCAAGCATACTTCGCCAATCATCAGATCCTCAATCTTTGAATCAATAAAGGATTCCATTATGTCATATCCAGCCAAGAGATTTTCTCCGGTCGATAAGGTCAAATCCTTAACGAAACATCCAGTCCTGGATAGCTCTCCTTCGACGGATTAGAAATCACAATGAGAATAGACTTTGAGTCTTGAGTCCGGCAACCGAGGTCTTCAGACTTTAAATAGTAGAGTCTGCAAATCTTCGTACTAGATCGATGGAAACGTTTTGTCGCCTTCAAAATACTCCAGAAGATTTCTCCAACAATCTCCCTTTTTGATGGTGACAAAACTTTCCTACAGATTTGGATAACTTTGACCCGCAAAACATTACTCAAGCAAATATGGATAGCTCATAAAGATAAATGGCTTATTGATAATACTAGAATCTCGCAACCACGAAAATAGGTTAGTCTTGCATATGAGTAAAGCCATCCATAAGATATCAATAGTACTTAATATAAGCAGTCAATCCAAAATCCCAAATCCAGTCCACAACCAGACACAAAAGTCAAGTCAAACATCAAAACAAATCAAAATTTCAAGTTCAAGTTCAAAAAAGTTCAAGGTTCAAAGTAAAAAAGTTCAAGGTTCAAAGTTCAAATCACATATCTCCCCCTTTTTGTCATCATAAAAAGGTTGAGATGGAATCGAGAATGCTTGGGAACATGAACAAGCTGGAAATCTCCCATTGACCGGACAATGCCTTCTAGCTTTGTCAACTCTTCCTTCGCTGAGCCACCTCTTCACCCTTAGCATTTGCTTGAATTTGAAGAGCAAGGGCTTAGATCTGATCATTCAAAGAAACTGAAGAAGCTTGACTTGCATTTTGCAAATTCTGTACTTCGCATCCCAGAGCATATATCTGACCCCGCATTTCTAAGAGAACATCAAGAATTCTGCGAAAATCTGCTGAATTATCAGGCCCGCAGATCGCTTCGCATGATCGATGGAGTAAAGGCAGACGATGGCAAATCAGCATAGTCACGCAGATTGGGCGATGAAACATCATGTCCCTCCTCGGGAAATTGAGAGGCATAGATGTCCTCTGGATCTGCTGGAGAGCGGCTAACTCCTTCACTGGTAGCAGGATATGAGGACATTCCTCTTTTCTCACGATCTCCCCCTGTTTTCATGCCTTCAGGTGGAGAAGAGTGTTCCTCATGCTCTCCTTCCTCTTGATCTCCTTTTTCCTTTTCTTCTTCTTCTTCTTCAATTCTTTCCTCCTCTGCATCTTTTTCTTCAGCTTCTCTCTCCTCTGTTTCTTTCTCTTTTGCTTCCAAATCTTCTCTTTCTCCAGTCCTCTGTTCTGTGTCTTTCTCTTGTTGTTCCGTTGATTCTGGAACATAACGACTCAGGTTCTTCAATGTCATTGCAGTAATGGTGATGTCTTCCTCATCTTCTTCATCCTCAACAATGAGAGCTCTTCTTTTCTTGGATGGAGCAACCATGGGCTCCTTCCCTTTTCTTTTTGCTGCCGAAGAGATTTGATGAGATTTGATAGGGGTTTTCTCCTTGAATTTCTCCAACGCCTTGTTGAGTTCTTTTAGACGCATTTTAGACACCATTTTCAGTCCCACTACAAGTTCGAACACAGAGAATCCGGGGAGGCTGAACATTCAAATGTCTGAATAACTTTGTCACAAGAGCTGGATAAGGAAGTTGACCCTTGTCCTTCACCACTGCTCTATACATGTGGAATATAATAGTATGAGGAAGAGAGAACTTTTTCCCAGCATTGATGGCATACATCAGTTTTGCCTCTGAGTTTGAAACATCAGTCTTTGAAGTAGATTTTGGTCTAAGGAAATTGATCACAATCTTGTGAAGCAGAATGTTGAACGCACTCATCCTCGAGTAGGAAATCTTTCCCTCTGTCCTTCTATCCTTAACAAGTTCTAACGTAGCACGAGCAATAGAGACATTGATAGGTTGATATCTCCCTCTCTCAACCCCAATCACATCAGCCAACATATCTATATCCACCACATAGTCTTGATATCGGACACTAAAAGAGAATCTATTCGCATCTAAGAAACTGAGATTCGAATAGAAGTATGCAATGAGTTCAGCATAGGCTTCTATAGATTCGAATGTAACCGTTCAAGTTGAAGAAGACTGAATTTTTCCCTCAAATTAACGTTCACAATGTCAAGGAAATCAAAATCCACACTTCTAGGGTTTATGACCCCACGCTTCAACAACTTAGAGTATAGATGCTTGTGTTCCTCCGATCGAAACAAGTCTGTCCTTTTGCTCCGAATTTTTGCCGCAACAACCATTCTTGGTTGAAACTGATTGTACAACTTGTCATCATCATTCCCATCTAGCTGCTTCAGCCCTCCAACATGTGGATCGATTGGAATATTTGCCATTGCCTCTTCTGCCGACCCAGCAGGGGCAATTCCCAACCATTCCATTGTGCGTAAAAAGAATGTTTCATTTTTGTACCCTTTGTCTTTCAGAAATTTGTCAATGTAGTTCAAAGGAGTTCCACCCCTTTTCAAAGCATGATAAAGCTTGTAGGTAAAAGAGGGCTTAAAAGTTCTTACGGGTTCTGCATCTTCGATTATTTCTTCCTCTTCTCGACGAGCAACATCCTGTGGTCTAGATGGAGAAGATGGACGCTGCTGAGAATGTTGTGGGCTCTGTTGCTGACTAGGAGACTCTTCTTCCTCGGTGAGATCAAAGTGCGTAGGCCCCTCACGCATTTGCTGCGGTCCCCTGTTCGCGATCCTCGAAGACTTCATTTGAGACGACATCTTTCACAGTTTTTGAAAGATTCCAAACTTGACTTTCCCAAGAAAGATGACAACTTTTCGAAGATTAAACAAGAGAAGAAGACAAAGTGGAAGATCGATGCTTTTTAGGGTTTTTGGAGTTAAACGAAGAGGAACCGACGTATATAAGTCGATCGAAGAGAGGCATACAAAACGTCGTAATGGAAAGTAAAAAGATGCTCTTTTAAAAAATAACTGCCTTTTTCAAAAAATTAGATAACTGCCATTTAAAAATTAACTCCATTTTCGAAAAAGAAAGATTGCACTAATCACGGAAATTGAAAGTAGCAAAAATCAATTATGGATAGATGATTGTACCTTTTCAAGATTTAATCTGAGAGAGAATAAAATAACTTACAATCAAAGATCTTGATTGTCTGAGTTTGAGAGTCTCTAGACTTTTACTTCTTCAATCCTCAATATGTTGAGTCTGGAACGAATGATTTCAAATTGATTTTTCTCCAAAGGCTTTGTAAATATATCCGCTAGTTGGTTCTTTGAGTCAACAAACTGAATCGAAACTTGTCCATTCTGAACATGATCTCTAATGAAGTGATGTCGAATCTCTATATGCTTTGCTCTTGAGTGAAGAATTGGATTCTTGGTGAGATTGATTGCGCCGGTGATGTCACGGTTAATCTCCGTGCATGAATCTTCACTCAAGTCTCTTAGCCGTTGTTTTATCCACGAATTTGTGAACAACAACTTCCAAGAGCTACATACTCGCTTCGCTGCTGTAGAAAGAGCCACCGTAATTTGCTTCCCGGAAAACCAAAACACTCGTCCTGCTTCCAAGTAGTTGACAAAAATTTGAGGTGCTCTTTCTATCAACTCGCATTCGGCTAGATTCGCGTTTGAGTATCCAAGAAGAGTAAAGTCTCCCCTTTTTGGATACCAAAGACCAAGGCTTGAAGTTGATGCAATGTATTTGATAATACGCTTTGTAGCACTTAGATGAGATTCTTTAGGGTCTGATTGAAATCTAGTACAAATGTAAACACTAAACAAAATGTCAGGTCTAGAAGCAGTAAGATAAAGAAGTGAACCAATGATACTCCTATATAGCTTTTGGTCAACTTTCTTTCCTCCTTCATCTTTGTCTATCTTCAAAGAACTTGACATTGGTATATCAGTCTTTTGCAATTTTCCAGTCAAACTTTTGACAAGATCATTAGCATATTTTTCTTGATGAATAAAGATTCCTTCCTTCAATTGTTTCACTTGAAGTCCAAGAAAGAAGGTTAGTTCACCCATCATGCTCATTTCAAATTCATCTTGCATAGACTTAGAGAATTTCTTGCACAGACTTTGATTAGAGGATCCAAAAACAATATCATTAACATATATTTGAACAAGCAGAAAACTTTTGCTTTCTCTTTTGATAAATAGAGTAGTGTCTACTTTACCTTTGACAAAGCCGTTTTGAATTAAAAATTTACTCAGCCTGTCGTACCAAGCTCGAGGTGCTTGCTTTAAACCATATAAAGCATTTTTCAGTTTGAATACTGAGTCTGGTTTCCTTGGGTCTTCAAACTCAGGTGGTTGTTCCATATAGACTTCCTCATGGATAAATCCATTCAGGAAAGCACTTTTGACGTCCATTTGGAATAACATGAAATTCTTATAACAATCAAAAGCAAGTAATAATCTAATTGCTTCTAATCTTGCTACTGGTGCGTAAGTCTCATCATAGTCTATCCCTTCTTCTTGCGTATATCCCTTGGCCACGAGTCTTGCTTTGTTTCTTACGACCTTTCATTTCTCGTCCATCTTGTTCCTGAAAACCTATTTAGCTCCAATAATAGATTTACCTTTCGGTTTAGGAGTAAATTCCCAGACATCATTAATATTGAATTGCCTGAGTTCTTCTTACATAGCTTCAATCCAGCTTTCATCAAATAAAGCTTCTTCTATGCTTTTGGGTTCTATTTCAGAAATAAGAGCCACAGCATTAGACTCTTCGCGCCTTTTGGATCTTGTGCGAATTCCTTCATTAATGTCGCTTATAATGAGATCTTTGGGATGACTGGACTTATGCTTCCAGTTACTGGTTGATTTGTCAGGTTGATGATCACTTTCTTCATTTGAATCTTCAACAATCATTTGATGCTTTGGTCTTTCGAAGTCTCGAGCTGCTTTTTGAGATTTAGACTTTGTAGAGTCTAGAGCAGTTCGATTCTTCAAGATGAGTCTCGAATAGATTCATTTTGCATAGAATCTTGGAATTTGACATTCATTGATTCCTCCACAGATTGAGTCTTCTTGTTGTAGACTCTCGTAGGCTTTGCTTGAGGTAGAATATCCAAGGAAGATGCCTTCGTCGACTTTTCTTCAAACTTGCCAACTCGATCATTTGCATTTTTCAATATAAAGCATTTACATCCAAACACATGAAAATATGAAACAATAAGCTTAGTTTCTTTGAATAACTCATAGGGGTTTTTTTTTTTTTTTCCAGAATAGGTCTTAGAAAACTCTATTAATAATATAACATGTTGTAGAAACTACTTCAGCCCAAAAACGTGAAGAGATGTTACTTTCAATTAAAAGAGTTCTAGCCATTTCTTGAAGCGACCTATTCTTTCTTTCCACAACTCTGTTTTGCTCGGAGTATATGGAGAGGAGAACACATGCCGAAAAACCATTCATCACAGAATTTTGTAAAATCTTGATTTTCAAATTCACCTCCATGGTCTATTCTTATACTTGAAATAACATACATTTTTTTTTCATTTTGAATCTTTTTAGCAAACTTTTCAAAGTAAGAAAATGTTTCAGACTTACTTGTCAGGAAATATACCCGAGTAAATCGTGAGTAGTCATCCACAATTACTAGGCAATATTTCTTACCTCCAATGCTCGAGTTCTGGTTGGTTCAAAAGATCCATATGCAAAAGCTACAAAGACACGATTAGTGGAAACTTGATTTATTGGTTTAAAGGAATTTCTTACCTGCTTTCCCAATACACATGGTGTACATAGATCAGACTTTTGGTATGACAGATTGGGTAGACCACGAACTAGCTTCTTTGCTGAAATTTTGGCTATTTGCTTCATATTGAGATTAGACATTGCGATTCATCTGGTTTCACGTCTCAGAGGTAGATATTTCCATGTCTTCGACCCATGAATGACTGAGTAGAATCTTTACTGGTTCCTGAACATATTCATTCTTGAAAGTTGATTTTGAAACTGGTATCGCACAGCTAACTAATATTGAGCAGATTGTAGTTGAGTCTTTCCACTAAGGAAACATTGCTGATTGTGAGGTTTCCAATCTTTACAGTTCCGAATCCCACAATTCTTCCTTTGTTGTTTCCTCCAAATGAGACTTTTCCACCATTTACTTGAATGAGCTTTATGAAGTAATTTGAATCTCCTGTCATATGTCTTGAGCATCCACTATCCGATACCATTTTACCTTCTTCTTGATAGTGACATGCGTTTAAAAAAAAAGACTCAAACTTTCTTTGGTACCCATATTTTCTTGGGTCCATTGGTGTTAGTATGATATGCGGTTTTTGCCCATACTTTCTTAACGTGTTTCCAAACCATAGGACATTCTTTCTCAAAATGATCCGAACTATTGCACTTTGAACATCCGAGAGCATTGCGACCTACCGGTTTTACAAAGACCTTTTAAAATGATTTTTGTAAGCATCTCTTGTGTGTCTTTACTTAATTCTTTCATTCACTTTAGGAAAAATCAATTAAAGGAATGGTTTCCACAGTCATTCCCAAACCAGATTTATTGAAATAAGGTCTTTGTGTTGAAAGAATTTTCTCAAGTTTCTTAGATCTTATTGAAAATCTTTTGGAAATATTTGATATGTCATTTTTAAAAAATACATTTTCTTTCGAAAGGTTGTCTTCTCTTTCTTTAAGAGTAGAAACATTCATGTTTAAACATTTCACATTTTCTTTCAAAACATTTTCCCGTTGTTTCAAAGCAGAATTTTCCTTTTAAGTTCGGAAATCCTTTTAAGAGAAGTCTTAAGACTAAAACACAACTCATCAATGTATTTAGAAACTTTAATAGGGATTTTAGAGTTACTCACCTCAAATTCATTGTCCGAATCTGAGTCTGTCTCGAGTTTGAATCTGAATCCGATTGTGCCATCGTATATATTGGCATAATCATCATCACTTTCTTCACATTCTGTATCACTCTAGGTTTATGCTTTAAGAGCCTTTCGATACTTTTAAGCTTTTCCTTTCTTCTTCCTCAGAAGAGGGCAGTTGGGTTTGATGTGTCCCTTTTTCTTACATTCAAAGCAAGTACTACATCTCTATTTGATTCATCATCCTCAAATGACTTAGTCTGTTGCTTTTGAAAACTTTGTTTCTTTGGATTGAATCTTCTTCCTTTTTTGTTCAGCTTTCTGAATCTTCTTATCATGAGAGCAAGCTCCTCATCATCCATATCGTCTTCAGAATCTGTAATATCAGAATCATCATTGGATTTTAATGCAATTGATTTCTTACCTTTAGGATCTCCGTCTTCATTGATTTGTTCCACTTCATAAGACTGAAGAGTCCCGACCAACTCATCGACATATAGTGGCATAATTTTTTGTGTCTCCCTTATTGAGGTTTTTATGTGATTCCAATCTTTGGAGAGTCCACGCAGTAGCTTGTTTACTTTCATGGGATTAGAAATTGGTTGACCTTGATTTTCAAGACCATTCACGATTTCTGTAAAACGACTAAACATATCAGTTATAGATTCTCCTGATTTCATTTTGAAGGCTTCGTATTGACCGACGACAATATTGATTCTGGTTTCTTTCACTCGATCGGTTCCTTCATAGGTAATATGTAATCTATCCCAAACTTCTTTCGTTGTAACACAAGAAGATATTCTGTTATATTCAAAGAGGTGACAAAGCATAATATAAAGAATAAATTGCTTTTGCATCAAGAGCTTGTCTCTTGGTTATCTCTTCCCGAGTCATTTCACTAGACTCAACAGCTTCTTTTCCTCTCTCTGAGATAGATGCAGCTTTAGGAATGATTCCTTTGCCTACAACGTCCCATTCCAGAGGATCCTTTGATCTTAGGAACGCCTTCATCTTGTTTTTCCATATGTTGTATTCATTTCCATCAAAGTAAGGCGGTCTGGTATTGCTTTGCTCTTCTACCAGCCTTGGAGCTAACATACTAGCCATGGATCTTTAACTCTGAAGTAAAACACTTCAAACAAAGTGAGTACACAGGCTCTGATACCAATTGAGATAGCTAGTATAAGCATCTAGAGGGGGTGAATAGGTGTAAACAATATTTTCTCAAGATAAGAGAACAATACTAAGTAGACAATAGAAGGGAAGTTCTCTTTTCGTTAACAAAACGAATTATGATCAAAGTAAAGCAGAGAGTAGGGAAGAGAAAATGAACACAAAAATTATAGTGGTTCGGCTTATTCCAAGCCTATGTCCACTCTTCCGCACTGACAGCCCACCGGTTGGATTTCACTATGAACAAAAGAGTTGTTACAGCAAGGATCTCCATTGATTCCACAGTGTAGATACTCTACCACACTTCCTCAAGGTTTCTCACGAATATGGACTCTCTTTTGCATATAAGATTTCGCTCAGAAAATGAATTGACTAAGAACAAAGAGCTTTAGACTTTGGAATTCTTCTATCGCGCACACACTCGAACAACTGAACATCTTCCTTATATACTCCTTTATGCCATCATACCCGTTGGCACTTTCCAAAGGAATTCTTCCAATCTTCCCGTTGGACGTAATCAATTAGGAAGATCATTCGAGCTATTTAAGGAACATGTCGATAGCCCATCAATCCTGCTCGCCCATACAATCAGGATCTCGGTTTCCATAAGTAGAACATTGCAAGTATACTTCACCAATCATCGAATCCTCAATCTTTGAATCAATAAAGGATTTCGTTATGTCAAATCCTTAACGAAACATCCAGTCCTGGATAGCCCTTCTTCGACGAATTAGAAACTGTCAATGAGAATAGACTTTGAGTCTTGAGTCTGGTAGTCTGGAGGTCTTCAGACTTTAAATAGTAGAGTCTACAAATCTTCAGACTAGACTGATGGAAACGTTTTGTCAGCTTCAAAATACTCCAGGAAGATTTCTCCAATACCTATTGCCTTTGCCACATAAATAATTGTCAAAAGATATGCAGAACAGTATTGAGACCCTGTTGAACTGCGTGGTGTAGCTCTATATCACTTGTAAAGTTGCGAAAATGTGATTATAATAAGCACTCTCTTAATATTATAAAACCACTTAATTACACTAGTTTTGCTAAACACATGATGGACTCACCCTCACGCCACTCACTAAACACACTACATACGCCACTATCACTTACTTCCCACACATGCTTAGCACACTCTACACAGCATATTTGAAGACCTACTCGCTACACAAGACCCCTATTCTTCTATTTGAGGCGTGAACTCAAGTGGATGAAGCTAGGCTATTTATAGCCTTCATCTACCAATTCTCTTAGCAAATTATCTTTGAGACAACGGAGATTTTTGCTTCTATCTTTCATGTTGGACAATTTATAGCCACAAGCTCTACCTACCACAAATAGCCTAGAGTCTTGTAGCCTTCACTAGAAAATTCTAGGGAGAGAGAGAGGCTCGAACTTGTCAGGATGAAGAATAATCTAGAGAGAGAGAGAGAGAGAGAGAGAGAGAGAGAGAGAGAGAGAGGTGGTGATTGATCCAACACTCCCCCTCACCAACTACTCTCTCTTAATTCAGTTATAGTAGTCGTCCCAATATTGCTTTCAAACTCAACCAAATAGTTGCTCCAATCAAGTTTTAGAAAAAAAGGAAGGAATTCACCTTTTTCAGTTATTATTTCTTGTGAATTCTTTGCACTTTCTCTATTGAATTGCAATCCTCATCCTTGATCGATTGATTGTATTGCATTTCGATACTCGTGTACATCTCAATTTTGTCTGACACTCTGCTGTTATTCTGCCCTCATTCTACAATTTTGCGCCCAACACCAAAAGGAAGCTTTGATATATTGAGCAGCTTTTTCGAATTTTTTTGGACCCGAATCCTGTGGGATCGCCTTGGCTTCATCGATGATGTTGGAAGATATGATTCTTGAGATCAAAATAGATTGTAAATTGATATGATTGTTTATATCTTAGGACTAGAAAGATTACAGTATATTTAAGGAATGTACACTTTCTTTTATTATCATTCCTTTTGTATTTTATATACAGCATTGTACACAGATTACAATCAATGAAATTGAGGCACAAGTTTCCTCTCCAAAATTCTTCCCTTCATTCTTTTATCCAGTCTTGTGACATGGTATCAGAGCCTGCCTTGAAGTTCTAATTCTACAGTCGCTTTCGCTTCTTTCTTTTCGATTGCCGCTCGTGGAACTCCATCTCGCAAAATAGAGTTTCCATAGGAATCAATTTTTTGAAGAGGGAAGGAACTCATCATCATGCCTAAAGCACAAGATCTAACCTTGACCTCAGACAACCAACCTACAGGAGAAGCGAAGCCAAAAATGCAAGGCATCCAGGACTCGTTTGCTATTACTTCCGCTACTCAACAACAAATCAGTTAGGCACAGACTTAACACGTGCAATGGCAACAATTCCTGCCTCAATTCAATCTGGGGCAACCCTTTGTGGGCCATCCATACCAATGGATACCATATCCATGGTTCCATACATCATAGCCGGGAAGCTACCAAAGCAACGTTGGGACTGATGGAGGCCCGCCAACCGTTGAAGGGGCAAACCCTACAATCATCCCAGAGCAGACAGGCAAATTAGTTGGAGCGGGGATGGGAACGAATCCCTACCCGACTTTCCTCAATGCGGGTCATGCGAGTTAAGAGAATTAGGGAACCGGGCCGAATGGTTCGGGCATGATAGGAAATCCCTACCCGAATCTTGGACATGGATTTTTCCCATACCAGATTTTTGGCGGTCAACTGGAGCCCAGTGACCCACTCCACACGACAAACGCTGACAGACCGAAATTAAAACTCATTAGTAGAGAGTTAACCGGTGTCGACAACTACTCGAGTTGGGCGTGCAAGTTTTAGCGTGCGCTAGTAAAGAAAGATAAAAGAGGGTTTTCTTGATGGAACAGTCCTGATTCCGTGCGACGAGAGGATGACACGGCTTTGGAAGAAATGCAATCAACTCGTCAGGACGTGGATAGGGAATTGCATCTCATTTGAAGTCGCGGTTGGGCTCCCCCCGACGGAGGATTCAAAACAAATGTGGGAGAATATTAAAGAAATGTTTGGAAAGCTCGATCAAGTAAAAGTCTTTTCGTTAACACAACAGATTTCAGAATTAAAATAGGGGAATATGACCATAGCAACAATCTACAATAAACTCTCGACTCTGTGGAACGAGCTTGAAGTAGCCGAGGAGAGATTCGACTGGCCCAACCCAATATTACAGCAATACAAAGCCATGCAAGAAAGGGAAAAGGCGACGAGGTTTCTGCTTATCCTCAACGAGACTTACCTCTAGTTCGCTCCCAGATCTTAACGATGGAACCCATGCCAAGCCTCGGCCGAATCTACCAACTTGCCATCCAAGAGGAGAATCAGCAAAGAACGGCGGATCTTATGGTTTCCGGGGGAGATGGAATTGCTCTGGTTGCAAGGGGGCAGATTCGGCCTCTGCCGAAGAACTGAGGAAATAGAGGACAACGAGGAGCGGAATTAGGGTTTCTTGATGAAAACCCTAGGAGCCTGGAGTTTATAGGCCGATCGGATGGTCCTCGCTTGCCCCTACCAGTGAGCGGATCTGACGGCCCACGAGGATACGACTTCCATGGGCCGAATGGGCCACGTAGAAATAACTTGCATGGGCTGGACGTTTCGTGTGGAAATTTCGCCAATGGAGTGGACAGCTCATATGGGCCAGCTTTGGCCCAAATCTTGCAGCCCACAAACAGGCTCGTCTCGGCTGCGAGAAAGATTGCCTCTAAAGGAAAAGGTAAATTGTACTGTGAATATTGTAAATGTCCGCATCATACAATAGAAAATTGCTGGAAGCTATATTGGAAACCTGGAGAAAAGGAAAAGGGAAAAATTTCAACAATTTTTCAGGTGTCGGGGCAACCAACGGACAAGACAATTACCCATGATCAATATCGAGCTGATGGAAGCCTTAAGGAAATTGGATACTTCGCTAAGACTGGAGGTTTCACAAGTACATCTCATTGTTTGATGAATTCAATTTCGAAGAATGCATGGATTATTGATTCAGGTGCTAGTGACCACATTGTTTGTGATAAGGATTCTCTTTCCAACATTAAAAAATTATCTTTTCCCATATCAGTGCAACTCCCAAATGGAAATACTACACAAGTTGAAATGATTGGCACTGTGAATCTTAGTCCCCTCATTATGCTTCAAAATGTGTTCTATGTCCCTAGTTTCCATTTCAATCTCGTGTCAGTATCTCGAGCTTGTGAAGAAAATTCCTGTCAAATCTTATTCAATTCTGATGAATGTTTGTTTCAGGCCCTTTTGATTGGGAAACTAATGGGCTTGGGTAGAGTGTTCTAGGGGCTATATTTCTGGATGGATATTTCGAAGAGTCTCAAATTACTTTCTATTGAATCCAATAAATCTTTGCGTAATTCTACTATCAATGATAAGAATTTTCTCAATCATCAAAGACTGTGTCATATTACTTTATTTCCTTATCCTCAATGTCCCATTTGTCCATTAGCAAAACAAACACGTGCCCCTTTCCATAATAATACTTCTCGAGTCGATGGAATTTTTTCATTGGTTCATGCTGATGTTTGGGGACCCTATCATACTTTGAATCATGATGGGTCTCGGTTTTTTCTCACCATCGTAGATGATTTCTCACGAGCTACATGGATATTCCTAATGCAATCAAAAAATCAAGTCCTTTCTCACATAAGGACTTTCCTTGCTCTATCAAAAAACCAATTTGGGAAATCCATTCAACGCATTTGCACTGATAATGGTAGAGAATTTTTTAATGGTAAATGTGCTTCCTTTCTTACATTGAATGGGATTTTGCATGAGAGCTCTTGAACATACACACCACAGCATAATGGAGCTGTTGAAAGAAAGCACTGACACCTCCTGGAGGTAGCACGTGCCCTTAAGTTTCAGGCATCTAATCTTGAAAGCGTTTGGGGAGATTGTGTGGTTACAATAGCATATTTGATAAATCGCATGCCATCATGCATTCTTAAAGGAAAAACTCCTTTCGAGATATTGTATGGAAGGAAGCTGGATCTGAGTCATCTCAGAGTTTTTAGGTGTCTATGCTAAGTGACTACAGTAGGGCACAGGGATAAAATGGGACCTTGTGCACGTCAATGCATATTCATGGGGTACCCAAATCTAAAACGAGGATATAGGGTTTATGAGCCATCCACAGGAGAATTTCTTATAAGCAGGGACGTGGTTTTTCATGAAGATGTTTTCCCTTTCCAAGATATGAATCATTCATCTCAAGATGAGAGGACAACTAGTAAGTAGTTTCTATCAAAAGACAATCTCTCTACAGGGGGATCTTATATTATTGTTCCTCCTCCAAGGCATCGGGAATTATTTGCTACACCAGCTCCAATATCCACTGAGGATACTTAGGAACAATCACTAGAAGAACCGACAACAAAAAGGGATTCTCCAATGGCAGCTCCTCCAGAACCAAATCACACTGATGGGTCTATCTTAACTCAACATGAAGAACCTCGGTGATCTGGTTGAGTTAGTCGTCCATCGATTTTGACAAAGGATTATGTATGTGCCTCATCTGGATCATCAGGTACTTGTTACCCTATTTCTTCTTACATTTCATTCGATAGGCTATCATCAGAACACTTATGTTGCATGAGCAATATTTCTGAGGAGCAAGAGCCCTCTAGTTATAATGAAGCAATGCATGACCCGCGTTGGCAAAGGGCTATGGAGACAAAACTACAAGCCCTTATGGACAATCATACTTGGGATGTCGTACCATTACCTACTCATCGCAAACCAATTTGGTGCAAGTGGGTATATAAAATTAAATATAGAGCAGATGGTTCTGTAGAAAGGTACAAGACCCGGTTAGTTGCTAAAGGCTTTACACAAAGAGAAGGTTTTGACTACCACGAAACCTTTTCTCCAGTAGCCAAAGACGTTACAGTTCGTTCTTTTCTATTGGTTGTTGCTTTTCGTGACTGGTCACTGCATCAAATGGATGTCCATAATGCCTTCTTGGATGGTGATCTAGACGAAGAAATCTACATGGATCTTCCACCAGGATTACGGAGACAGGGGGAGTCTAAGGTATGTTGTCTCCGTAAATCTCTTTATGGATTGAAACAGGCCTCTCGACAATGGTATGCCAAGTTCACGAATGCTTTTACAGCTACTGGTTTCGAACAATCCAAATACGACTATGCATTATTCACCTGGATGAAAGGTATGTCGTCTATCTACCTAATGATTTATGTTGACGACATACTGATAATGGGAAATGATGATTTTGCTGTGAAGAAACTAAAAGAATATCTACATTCCACCTTTCACATCAAAGATTTAGGGTCACCTAGATATTTTCTTGAAATTGAGATAGCTCGTTCAAATTAGGGAATTTCACTCAGCCAACGAAAGTTCGTAATGAAGATTATATCAGAAGCAGGACTATCAGGTTGCAAACCAGCTATTGTTCCCATCGAGTAGAATGCCAAACTAACTTCTGTTGATTATGATTCTGGCATATCTTCTTCTGATGATCCATTGTTGAAGGATTCGTCTGGATATCAGAGACTCGTAAGAAAGCTTATATACCTTACTATGACTAGGCCAGATATCTGCTATGTAGTATAGACTCTCAGTCAGTTCATGCACACCCCAAAACAATCTCACTTAAATGCAGCCTTGAAAATTGTGAGGTATTTGAAGACATGTCCAGGCTTAGGGATACTTCTTTCCTGAAAATGCAACATGGAAATGATGGCCTATTGCGATGCAGACTATGCTACACGTCCCATGAGCAGGAGATCTATTACTGGTTTTTGTATCAAATTTTGGGAATCATTACTTTCATGGAAGACGAAGAAACAGTCTACTGTGTCCTTATCTTTAGCTGAAGCCAAATATCGATCTATGGCCAAAACTGTTTGTGAAATAGTTTGGTTAAGGGGTTTGCTTCTGGATCTCGGGGCACAAGTTAAGGGACCGACTACACTCTTCTGTGACAATGATTCAGCACTCAAGCTTGCAGCAAATCCTATAGTTCATGAAAGGAAAAAACACATAGAGGTCGATTATCACTTTACTCGAGAGAAGATTCAAGAAGGAGTCATCAAGACAAGAGGGATCAGAACCACGGAGCAACCCGCGGACATTTTCACTAAACCTCTTTGTCAAAGACAACATACATATCTTCTAAGCAAGCTGGGCGTCTTGGACATATACAAGCCACTAGCTTAAGGGGGAGTGTTGGAAGATATGATTCTCAAGATCGAAATAGATTGTAAATTGATATGATTGTTTATATCTTAGGACTAGAAAGATTACAGTATATTTAGGAAATGTACACTTTCTTTTATTATCATTCCTTTTGTATTTTATATCTAGTACACATATTACAATCAATGAAATTGAGGCACAAATTTCCTCTCCAAAATTCTTCCCTTCATTCTTCTATCCAGTCTTGTGACAGACGAGCCCTTTTATCTAGGAGGCTGGGAGTTTCGGTCTGCTTTATTTGCGGTACCGTTACTTAAGTATTTCGGTTTCTTCTCTTGTGGACCATGCTGAACTGATGTAAGTGAACTTTAAAGTATGTCGACTTCGAATTCTGTCTGTGTTTGCCCTATATATCACATAGCCTGAACTCTGATTTAATCTAGTTTACAGTGATAAAAGGTAAATCAATCGTCTAAGTAACGTGAGCTCGACTTAAATCTGAGTCCCAAGAGATGAAATCCTCGATTTCAAAGGGTTTAAAAAAGAAACCAAATGCAAATGGAATTAAATCTCATGTCGAATCTATCTAGTACATGGAACTGTGGTTCTCCTCAAATCTTTTGGAGGTGTTTGATTCTCTATAATATGCCATATGATTTCGTCAGGTCACCGGGAGACAGAATTACAGGAAGTTTAGCTGCTAAAAGCTATTCACACAAGCATTGAGCATCATCTTCTATTTCTACACCATGTCAAAAGTTGCTTCTCATTGGGCATGTCTGTAACTTCACAGTAGCAACCTTTTTATTGGATTACAATCTTCAGTTAATCTCGGCTCTATATTGTGGAAATTCATTTTGAGAAGAGTTCTGGTTTTTGTCTAATGGCGAGTGAATGTTTGAACACGCCTTTCCAAAACAATTCTGCTTACTATCCAACGTTTATTGAATTCATGGACATGCCTTCCATATAGTGCTTTGAACTTTATTGATGTGACGGCTCGTGTATGAAGTCTCTCTTTCATGTGTGCATGAGTTCATGTGTGTCCTCTAATATTGTTCTCTGGTTGGATCTTTTTGAAATCCTTTGTCGAAGTACTTGAAGAAGTTACTTTGCCCTATGAACACGTGACTGTAAGTATTGAGCTCAACAGTTCTTCGCGAAACAGACTTTTTGAATAAACATGAGATAGTGTTTAACACGATATATTGGAGTGTCGGGTATCAAATTTATGACATTCCTTAAATTTTAGATATTCGAGATGTCTATGTATGTTCTCTTCTTGGTCAAATGGAGTAATGGTTAGTACTTAGTAGAGTTTATGGTTTTATAGTTCCCATAAGCGTAGCTGGATTTTACATGCTTTTATCTCTGATAAGTATTCTTGTCTATCTCTAGTAGGATTGATTGATGAGATGACTGATGAGTTTACCTCAGTAAAAAAGATCATAGGCAATGATGCGTTATGCTTACGTGATGGACCATGTATTTATTCGCTTTCAAGTTTTTCTAAATAGAAGTTACTTCCTTTCCTTTTCGTTGAAATCATGCAGATTATTAAACTTCAAAAGATCATGCAAAGATTTTACACGATTGCAAAGACTGAAAGTCTCATAGATAAATTCTAAAGATTGAGGAGATGCCAAATGAAAGTCAAAATATTGATGGAGAGAAAAAATTGAAAATAACAGACAATACACATAAATACTCAAAACAAACGATTGGCGCTCATGGGAGCATCTCAACCGTTGAATCATAGGACATGTACTATCAAAGATTAAGCATATGGTAACGAAAGTGATGATGGATCAGGCGTCCCTGACCAGCTCATGTTGGAATAGGCTCAATCGATCCGAAAAGGCAAAACGGACAGATTTGGACGAGCAATTCCATTTTCATGCTTGACCATTCTACCTTAGCCCTTACTTCGGCCAGTCCAAACTCGATCAGTTTTATGTCGTTCGTTTGATTTCGATCATTGAAAGCTCGGATAGCGATTTTCAAACATCACAACCATTAGCACAGTAGAACTCGCGTCTATCTATCTTTTGCTTACTGCTTTTCTGAGACGAACTTTGCATGTTTACTTTGATGCAAAAATCGATCTCTTTGAGTGCCGACTCATTTAAGCATCCGAGATTATAATACGTTCCCTAGATTAACTTGGCAAACACATTCACAAACGATCTTTTATAATGGTTAGGTGATAATATTTGATCAGTTTTATCTTTCTTAAGCCAAGAGGATCTCAGAAAGCCCAATATAGAAGCAAAATGATTTGATAAGATGAGCAGAAATCCAAGCTTTCTCGGATAATTATTGAGAAAGAAAGAGGGAGTGTATTCTCGGGTGACGATCCTTACTAGAAGTTAAAGATCCCAATATTTAGAGCTGTTGGAAATTGTGATCCATTTTCTTAAAACTTTCTAGAAACTTCAAGAATGATATTAGCTAGAAAAGTCAAGAAAAATCCTTAAAAAAGAAAATCTAGCTTAGGTGGCAAAGAAAAGTGTAGAAGCACAAATGTAGAAGTCTCTAGAAGAAGAGTGGCTAAACTACAATCTAGAAATTCCTCGATGAAGCCTAAATGGACAGCATTCTACAAAAATCTAGAATGTTGTACTTAGTCGGTGGAAATGCCTATAAAAAGGCCGTAACCCATTGATGTAATAGAGTGAGAGGAGCATGATAATATACTCCATATCATGAAGCTCCTCCACCAACACTTCCTACAATTATTTTCATAAACTAGTGAAACGATCATTGTCCCATAAAAATTTGTGTTTATCCCTTGAACTATCCTATTTTCTCACTTGTCCATTCTCTACAAACTATATCATTGTTGACACCTAAATTTCGCCATTTTATTTGGGACTTAATCGTGTACAAAATTAGAAATTAGTCACTAAAAAAAAACAAATAAAAAAAGAAAAGAAAACAAAAGAAAAAAGAGAAAAAAAGACAACAAAAGAAAAACAGAAAAGAGGATGTGAAAGGGGCCGGGTCAGGTCGAATTTGGCTTAGGCCCAACCCGGCCCTCCGTTTTTCCTCTCTCTCGCGTGCGCCCGACCCATTTCTCTTTTGGCCCGGCTTGTGCTTGTCTCTTCTTTTCCTTTAGCCGTCAAGACTTCGAAACCCTAGCGCAGAGAGGAAGGAGAGAGGAGACCGAAAAGCAGGAGGAAAACCCTAGGGGAGAAGAGCGAATAGGAACATGAGGGAGAAAATAGAGAAGGAACGGAGGGGAGGAGGGCAACAGCGGCGCTGCCCATCACCGTCCGAGCTGCCGCCCTCCTGCCCTCGCCGTCCAAGCTGCCACCCTCCGAGCACGAAGCCGTTCTAGCCGCCCCATGTCTATGACCATCCAGCACTGACCTGTTTTTGCTCTGCCTTGCCTTCGACTTGCAGATCTTGCGTTCGTCGAGCCCCTTGCCGCACCGCCAAGACTCTTGCAAAAGCCTGAAGCCCCGCCTCTCGTCGAGACCCCCTGCTGTTGGGTCCTCCTCTGCTCCAACACCCAGTAGATCCGCTCTGAGTCCCCTCCGAGTGAAGCTGTCTTCTGCTCCCTGCCTGCTGCTCCGCCCACGCCGCTCTGACCAACGACCTGACGCCGCTGTTCAACTTCCTCACTACACCCTCCCGCTCGAGCACCAGATCCGTGAGCACCGCACCACCACCACCGCGCCCCGACTCACCTGCAACCCGCGCGTCCGCGACACCCCCTGCCCGGGTGTCGCTCATCGACCTCGAGCTGCCTTGGCTCAACGTTCGCCGTTCTATTGCGTCTCCACGAGCAACCTCACCACTGCCAGTCTCTATCGCTCCCACAGCTAGCCTCGATGCCAGCAGGCACGACCCAGTGCCGGCGCCCGCCGCCGCCGCCTCTACCCGGCCGTGTCACCGGCCTCGCTCAACACGCACCCGAAGCCGCCTCATCTTCGTCTCTACTCCGCTGCGTCGCCGCCATCGTCAAGCCCATCGCCGTCGTCATCAACGCCGTCAAGAAACCCTAGGGTTTCGGCCAAAAATCGGGTCGGACGTGGGTCGTGAACTGGGTAGGATTTTTGAGCTATTTGGGCCGATTTTGGGTTTGGGCTGTTTTGCTTGTGGGCTTATGGACTTGTAAGCTTGTTGTGGGCTTCCTTTTTTTAAATTAAAAGAGATTGGACCAGATTGGGCCTGCTGGTTGTGCCCAATCCGAACCAAGAAGAGCCCGACCAAGGTTGGTCGGCCTTGTCCTTTGACGAGCCGAACCCGGCCGGGTCGGACTGGTCTGGTCGACCGGACTTGACCTGGTCCAGCCCAAAAATATATTTTTTATTTAAAAAAATTAATTTTAATTTTTTAAAAAAGTAAAATTTAAAAATTTAAAAAATAATTTTAAAAAAAATTTCGAAATTCCATAAAATGTATTTTTGATTAGAAATGGCCATGTATTGCTTTTTATAGTGTAGTTAGGCCTTTATTTGCTCGTATATTTATTATATAGCATGCTTAATTTGCATATTTAATTACGTTTGTGGATGTTCGATTACACGTGCTCAATTTGACTGCAATTAGGATTTTGGTAGTTATGATTGTTGGTTTAATGATTGTGCACTCGTATGATCACTTTATATGTTAGTGGATAAGTAAAATCAATCCAAACTGCCTGACAAAAATCATTTTGTTAAAATGAACAAGATTAGGTACCGAAAGGGCACTAATTGGTCAATTAGTGTAATCAAGTCCCCGACCCTAGACTCTCTGGTTGCGTAGGAAGTGAGGTACACTCCCATATCTCACTTAGTTTCTAGCTGACCCCAATATGCTAGTGGCGACTCATTTTTGTGAAATTCCTAGAAAATATCCCAATGTCACGTGGGGTATGGGCTTGGGAGAGCCCATGCCTAATCATGAGTTTTAGGCCCATCCTTTAGGTAATACATCTAAACCTATTCCCCCCCTAGGGTAGGTCGCGACAGCTTGGCGACTCCGCTTGGGACTTGGTTTTAGACCTTAGAGGACTTAGGCCAAAATTAATCTTGTTCAAAAAAATATTTTTGTTTGGCAGCGAGGATTCCAAGTACGTCCATAACATTAAATGTGTTAAATGTTTTTGCAGAATGTGATGTATAAGGGTAAGTGTTTGTTCACCTTTGTCTTGCAGTGAGGCGTAAGAATGTATGGTTTATTTTTTATGTATGAAGTGCTAATTGCTTATAAATTGTCATTCTTGCGTTTCCTGCATTGCACTACACCATAGCACACACAACTTGCCACCGGACTTGGGCCGCATAGGATCACTTAGGATGGTGTTGAGGTGGATACCACTCTGACTACAATCACGTAGTATGAGTCGCCCACCTCTACCTTGAAATTTCTTTCTTCACGTTGAAGGTACCCACCCCAGTCTACAAGCATGTGACATGGGTCGGTTTTTTTACGAAGCCAAAGTCATGGGTAACCCGACCCAGCCACGACCTTGTTAGTTTAGTCCGGTGATCCTATGGCTTCATTTTGAGCCGTATAGAGTATAAATCAAACCACATTCCATGTGTATGTCTATGTAATTGAAAAAAAAAAAAACAAAGACAAAGGTTGGCACTCATTGTAAGTATCATTTTCCTTTATATTTGCCCACTTTGTATTGCATTTTCATCTTGAAATTCGCGGAAATCAATCGAATGCCCTCGGTGATGTAGGCTTATGATTGAAAAAAAATTGGCAATCACTTTTGATAAGTGAACATTGAAGGCCCCGTTGAACACGTGGTTTTGTTTATCGTTCCTCAGTTGAACCTAATTAAGTATGGAGATAACCCGTTTCATCTCCTCTTCTTATAGGGCGATAAAAAAGGGTTGCACCTTGACCGTAGAAGCATCACCTTCCACCAAGGAATCAGGAAAACGTCAAACATTTAAAGGCGAATGCAAGGGAAGGGTATTGTCAAGTTACCAAATATCCACGAAGGTGAATCCAAGAGGTGTTAACGCCCAAAGGATAAAAGCGAGTGAAGGGTAACAATGTATCATTTCCAACATTTCAATCCCTAAAGATTTTTACACTAACATATTCTTTCATATTCTTTACAGGGTTACTGGGTCGCCATGCCATAGGTAAGTACCTTTCTTCTCTCTTTTTTTCTTTAAAGTAAAAAAAAAAAATGGAGAATTTCCATTACAAAAAGAACCTTTTGTGCTTTCCTAGAGATAAGCACAAAAATGAATAATTGAAATAAAAAAAACTTTCTACAAGCTTTTTGAACATCATTTTTATCTCAAAATTGTTTTCTCGTTTTGGGGATTATTCATTTTGAATCAAAATTCCCTATGAAGATTAATTTACTCAGACGATCTCGGCAGAGTGAAATGGAGACGTTAACCATGCCAAACAAGAAGTGCTTAGGATGAAGAAAGGCAAGCCCATTTCCAAACACATCCTTCAAACACTTTTGAGAGTTGAGTGAAAGACAACCTTCTCTTAGGACAGAGGATTCATTCGCATTGAGCGCAAATATCGAAATGATAAAGGCATTTCCTTCATCAATCCTAAAGCACTGAGCTGACATCTTGCTACCCTTTGGGCCAAATAAATGTGACCATTTGAGGTACCCCTGTCGAGAACGACCCTGCATTAGGGCAGCATAAGGGGTTACGATCATGTTGTAGAGCGAAAGATTGAGAAAGATTTTATTACTTTCACTTGCATTAATCTTCTGGTGATAGCTTCAGAGGAATTCTCATTAGAGCTTGACTCATCCCAAAGTGAAGAAGAGCATTTCATTTTCTACCGAAACACTGATACCCATTGCTTTAACCAATTTGGGCCTGATTATTCATTCCTGAACCCCGAACGGTGATTATCTCCCTTCACTAGGGCAAGGCATAAGAATTGACCAAATATGATTGACAGTCACAAGAAAATGTGAAAAGCATCTCAAAAGTCATAAGAGCTACAAAAATTCAAAAAGCAAAAGTTTGACAAACTATAGGGCATGAAAAAGTAGTATGCCTGGTAAAAGTAAGGCCAATGCCCGTCAAGAAAAAAAAGGCAAAAGGTTACATCTTATGTGAAAGAAAAATTATCAAAATCCAAGTGCCTACGAAAAAAAAATCATCATCGCAAAGGGAAAAGGAAATTAGAGAAAGGAGCAAAGCTCCCATGTAGAAATGATTAGTCAAAGGACTTTCGAGATGTGCAGTGTTTCAAAAGCCAATTGCCTTCGAAAGATCAAGTGACCTGGTCGCGATGCCATGATGATCACCGACTCTTAAAAATCCTCTTAAAAATCTTAAACCTTTCGAGCCTCTCCCAAGCCAACATTACAACCCTCTTTTGAAGTCTCTTCTGATTGGGGCGGTTTGAGTGAAAATAAGAATACCACAAAGAAGTTATTGCTTGAAGGAGTGGAAGTAATTCTATCTTGTCTTATCTTCTAAATTCTCGACTTGTAAACCCGATGAATATAGCGATAAATGTTCATTTATTGGTCTCAAAGTAATAATTCCTTTGTGTAAGCCCTAACCGAGCCTATATTGTGGTCCTTTCAAAAGACCTTTTTTTATCGATCAGATTGTGCTCATAGCAAATGTTTCTGAAAGCCTTTGACATGGGTTATGTGAGATACTCTCAGTAATCAGTTACTCCCCACGTAAATGGATGGGATCAAGCAGCCATTTTATCATGAGTGTGTGAGAAACCCTTTCTAACTAAGAAGCTCTGGTTTGGCATTATTAATGAGCCTTCTTCACAAGTAGTAGTCGTTTTGATAAAAACTTGACTCTTGGAGAATCTGATGATTAATGATACATCCTCAAGCAAGATGACAATTTTGCGCCACATGATGCTGATTGACATTGAATATTTTTGTAAAGCAGTTGGACTTAACTTGATTAGCTTGTTCAATTAATGCTGTAATATTGCCAATGTGTCTCTTGATGACGCCTTTAATGAAATTTGCTCAAGTTGAGTTTGACAAAATTTCTCAGCGAAGCCATGCAGTTTTCAAGGAGTTAGCGAGTGCTTCCCTAAAAACCAAGGGTTCATGGTTAGCCTTAAACCATGCCATTTCCAAGATTGGTGGATTTATCCCGAAACCACAAGGTTGGTGGCTTTTCCTACACCACACGGTTCGTGGGTCTATCCTTAAACCACACTTTTAAAATCTTTATGAGTCTATCTTTAAACTGCGATTTTCAAAAGGTTCATGGTCAACCTTAAACTATGTTATTTACAAAGGTTCATTGGTTTTTCTTAAATCATGCATTTTCCATTCGGTCGAAACCCGTTCGTACACGGTGACATTATCATACTTGGTCGAAACCCGTTCGTACACGGTGAGACCTTCATCCCAATTTAAACCCGTTTGTACACAGTGAGACTATCATACTCGGTCGAAACCCATTGTTACACGGTCAGACCTCATTTAACCCCATTCTTATGACCCGGTGGGCTTTCCGTAACTTTGAGTCCTTCAACCCCCTTCTTATGACCGGGTGGGCTTTCCGTAGCCCGGAGTCCTTCAACCCCCTTCTTATGACCTGGTGGGCTTTCCGTAGCCCGGATCCTTCAACCCCCTTCTTATGACCCGGTGGGCTTTCTGTAGCCTGGAGTTTTTTAACCCCCTTCTTATGACCCGGTGGGCTTTCCGTAGCTCGGAGTCCTTCAACCCCATTCTTATGACCAGGGTGGGCTTTCCGTAACCTGGAGTCCTTCAACCACCTTATTATGACCCGGTGGGCTTTCCGTAGCCCGGAGTCCAACCCCATTCTTATGATCCGGTGGGCTTTTCGTAACCCAGAGTCCTTTAACCCCATTCTTATGGCCCGGTAGGCTTTCCGTAGCCCGTAGTCCTTCAACCCCATTCTTATGGCCCGGTGGGCTTTCCGTAGCCCGAGTCCTTCAACCATCTTCTTATGGCCTGGTGGGCTTTTCGTAGCCCAGAGTCCTTCAACCCCTTCTTATGGTTCGATGGGCTTTCCGTAGCTCGGAGTCCTTCAACCCCATTCTTATGACCAGATGGGTTTTCCGTAGCCTAGAGTCCTTCAACCCCATTCTTATAACCCGGTGGGCTTTTCATAACCCGGAGTCCTTTAACCCCATTCTTATGACCCGGTGGGCTTTACGTAGCTCGGAGTCCCTCTACCTCGTCTTATGACCCGGTGGGCTTCTGTAGCCCGGAGTCTTTCTTCATCTTATTAATAAGACGCGCTTTCATAGTTATGAGTTTTTTCCGTCGAACTAACGCGTGCCTATACGCCCAAGGTCTCTCTATCACCCAAATAATTTAAGTATTTTATGTGTTTGAATGCAACCTCTTTGAGCTCCCACTCAAAGAGGGGCAGCTGTTGACACATAAATTTCGCCATTTTATTTAGGACTTAATCGTGTACAAAATTAGAAATTAGTCACTAAAAAAACAAATAAAAAAAAGAAAACAAAACAAAAGAAAAAAGAGAAAAAAGACAACAAAAGAAAAACACAAAAGAGGACGTGAGAGGGGCCGGGTCGTCGAATTGGCTTGGGCCCAACCCGGCCCTCCGTTTTTCCTCTCTCTCGCGTGCGCCCGGCCCATTTCTCTTTTGGCCCGGCTCGTGCTTGTCTCTTCTTTTCCTTCAGCCGTCAAGACTTCGAAACCCTAGCACAAAGAGGAAGGAGAGAGGAAACCGAAAAGCAGGAGGAAAACCCTAGGGAGGAGCGAATAGGAATGTGAGGGAGAAAAACAGAGAAGGAACGGAGGGGAGGAGGGCAACGGCGGTGCTACTGTCACCGTCCGAGCCGCCCCCTTCGAGCCCGAAGCCATTCGAGCTGCCCAGACTAACCCGCTTCTACTCTGCCTAGCCTTCGACTTGCAGATCTCGTGTTCGCCGAGCCCCTCGCCGCGCTACCGAGACTCCTGCAAGCCCGAAGTCCCGCCTCTCGTCGAGACCCCCTACTGTTAAGTCCTCCTTTGCTCCGACGCACAGCAGATCCGCTTCGAGTCCCCTCCGAGCGAAGCTGCCTTTTGCTCCCTGCCCGCTGCTTTGCCCGCGCCGCTCCAACCAACGACCTAACGCCGCTGCTCAACTTCCTCACTGCACCCTCCTGCTCGAGCACCAGATTCGCGAGCATCACGCCACCACCACCGCGCCCCGACTCGCCTGCAGCCCGCGCGTCCGCGACGCCCCCCTCTGCCCGAGTGCTGCTTGTCGACCTTACATCGCCTCGGCTCAGTGTTCGCCGTTCTGCTGCGTCTCCATGAGCAACCTCACCACCGCCGGTCTCTACCGCTCCTGCAGCTAGCCCCAACGGTAGCAGGCATGACCCAAGCACCGGCGCCCGCCGCCCTCTAGCCAAAGCTGCGTCGCCGATCTGCCTCCAACACGCACCCGAAGCCGCCTCGTCTTCGTCTTTGCTCCGCCGCTATCAAGCCCGTCACTGTCATCGTCAACGTCGCCAAGAAACCCTAGGTTTCAGCCAAAAATCGGGTTGGACGCGGGTCACGAATCGGGTAGGGTTTTGAGCTATTTGGGCCGGTTTTGGGTTTGGGCTGTTTTGCTTGTGGGCTTATGGACTTGTAGGCTTGTTGTGGGCTTTTTTTTTTTTTTTTTTTTTTTAAATTAAAAGAGATTGGACTAGATTGGGCCCGCTGGTTGGGCTCAATCCGAACAAAGAAAGGCCCGACCAAAGCTGGTCGGGCCTTGTCCTTCGGACGGGCCGGTTCGGCCCGCCCCATCCGGGTCAAACCTAGCCGGGTCGGACCCGGGTCCGGTCAAACCGGACTCAACCCGGTCCGGCCCAAAAAATATATTTTTATTTTAAACAAATTAATTTTAAAAATTTAAAAAAAGTAAAGATTTTAAAATTTTAAAAAATTAATTAAAAAATCGAAATTCCAAAAAATGTATATTTTGATTAGAAATGGCCATGTATTGCTTTTTATAGTGTAGTTAGGCCTTTATTTGCTCGTATATTTATTGGCAAAAGAATACTTCAAGTGCCATAATTTTGCTCAAAGGACACTTAAGTGTCATAACTTACGAAATGTACACTTACTTGTCACATTTGAAGAAAAACGATCATTTAAGTGCCACTCCGCCAAAGTCCGGCCAAAAAGCTGACGTGGCATTTTTCCGGTGAATTTCCGGCGAGTGAGCCCAAAACGATACCGTTTTGCACGCCGACCTCACCACCCCCCCCTTTTAATTATTATTTTTTAATATTTTAACTAATTTTAATTTTAATTTTTTTAATATTTTAACTAATTTTAATTTTAATTTTTTTAATATTTTAACTAATTTTAATTTTAAAATTATTAATTTTAATATTTTAACTAATTTTAATTTTAAAATTATTATTTTTAAATTAAATTTATTTAATTTTTATATTATTTTTTTATCACGTCAGCCAAAAACAACACCGTTTTTGCATTATTTGGCCACATCGGTGTGCAAAACGGCGTCGTTTTGGGCTCGGTTCACTAGAAAAATGCCACGTCGGCATTTTGGTCGGACTTTTTAAGGCTGTATTGGCACTCAAGTGATCAATTTTACTCCGATTTTGGCACTTAAGTATTCCTTTGTACAAAGTTATGGCACTTGAGAGGTCCGCATGTCTATATTTATTATATAGCATACTTAATTTGCATATTTAATTGTGTTTGTGGATGTTCGATTGCACGTGCTCAATTTGACTGCAATTAGGATTTTGGTAGTTATGATTGTTGATTTAATGATTGCACACTCGTATGATCACTTTATAAGTTAGTGGATAAGTAAAATCAATCCAAACTACCTAACAAAAATCATTTTGTTAAAATGAACAAGATTAGGTACCGAAATGGCACTAATTGGTTAATTAATGTAATCAAGTCCCCGACCTTAGACTCTCTGGTTGCGTAGGAAGTGAGGTACACTCTCATATCTCACTTGGTTTCTAGCCGACCCCAATAGGCTAGTGGCAACTCTTTTTTGCAAAATTCCTAGAAAATATCCTAATGTCACGCGGGGTATGGGCTTAGGAGAGCCCACGCCTAATCATGGTCTTAAGCCCATCCTTTAGGTAGTACCCTCCCTCCCCCAAGGGTAGGTCGTGACAATCATACACTTGCACACGTCACTAACCAAAAACTATAACTAATACCAAAACCATGCTTCCGCACGCACACATCCAAAACATCGTTTTAGGGCAATCATACATAAAAGAGAATGCTATTGGCGTTGTGAAGACATTTGTAAGCATAAGTACCATGTCCTATGGGTTTGCCTTCGGTTTAGCAGTTTCAAAGGAGTTCGGACGACAGTTACAGATGTATTTAGTGGCCAAGAAAGGTAGTTTCTGTGACCTAGCTTTGTCGAGACAAGGGACAGGAGAGAATTCGTGATGCTAATTTCATCAGCGACCATGAGTTCATTGGACACCTACGGACTAGCCGCTCATGCACCCATAGCATCCAATTTAGACCAAAATAAAGAAATCAGATAACTCAGCTAATCGCCATAGCCATCACTCAAACAGACAAGGTCAGAGAACAGAGACCTTCGTAACAGCCGACAAGTTGAGTCAGTCAGCACTCAGACTTGAAATTCACCTAACGCATGGTGCATGGATGCGGTTTTCCATTATCCAAATCAAGATACTGGAGTGCACATGCCACACAATAATGCCATCTCAAGTGAAATGTTTTCCCACGTCTAAGTAATATCAACTAAAGAGGATAACATACAAAGATTTATTGACCAACTTTCTGGAAAATGTGAACCAGTTAGTGTTCCCATGGTACATGAAATGAAGATACAAAACTCCGGTCCAGATAATTGAGAGAGAGAATAAGTTTCCTTGGCAGTGAATAAACTCACTGTGCAGCTTAGCAAGAAATAGAAATGCAAAAGACCCAGAAGCCAGATCCGCATATCAATCCAAATTTTGGGTAGTTCCTCTTGTTATTCCGACATTAACCGCCATCAAAGGGATTTACCTACGGAGAAAAAGGACCAAAGCAAGTGCCAATAAGAAATCAGTAGTAACTTCACGATCACAGCAAAAATAAACGACCATGTACCTACAAGTAAGACCATAAGAATAAATGTCCACATAGCAGATTCAAATTACCCCTTGAGCTCAGCAATATGTCATATTTAAGCCCCTCTGCCTCACCATTTGCCAAATGCTAGCAATGAATATTGAAATATAAGCAATGAGCATTCCCTATCTGAATATTTGAACTGGCAACTATACTAAAGCAACATTTAGTCCTTCAGCACCCCCATTTCTCATCTTGCTGGTTTAAATTTACAGCTACTTAACCCATCCACCATCATCTCACCAGCCACTCTTGGATCTAACAGAGTCTAGTTAATGAAAGAAAGAAAACGGAAAAAAGAGAGCACGTGAGTTCTGTTGACACCTAAATTTCGTTTTTAATTAATTAGGTTTTTTTTACATTTATTTGTCTTTTTCAGATAGTAAATAATAATAAACAAAACAAAACAAAACAAAAGCAAAAGCCCGGCCCATCTTTTTTCTCCTTTTCTTCTCCCTCCGCGTGGCCCCTACGGCCCATTTTCCTTCACCCCGGCCCGGCCCCTTTCTCTCTTCTTCTTCCTCCTTCCCTTTCCTTCGCCGCTGCAACTCACGCGCGCGGGAGGCCGACGCGCAAGGACGGCCTACGGCCGAGGAGTGTAGGGCGGCGTCGGCCGGAGGATAAGATCGCAGACGCCATTAATGTTGAGCGAGCTTCGCTGGAAAGCTCAATGGGACACCGGTTCAGCCAAGCGGAACCGGTGGGCAAGCCGGAGGCCGGCGACCGAGCTCCTCCGTCGACCGGATTTCCTTTGCCTATAAATAGGTGGCCGCAAGCATCGTCGGAGGGCGTGGCGAGCTCGGAAATCCTTCACTGAGAGACATCGGGAAGGGTTGAAGGGCAAGCGCAGGAGAGAGCTCGAGTCGCGAGCTCAGCCCACCTTCCACCGAGAGACTTCGGGGAAGGCAGGCGGCGAGCGACTTCGAGAAGGTCAGATCCGGCCGGTGGAGGCTCGGATCTCGCCTGAGTGAGAAGAAATCAAGGCCGAGGAAGGTCCGGCCGAGATCTACGTAGCAAATCTGGTTCTTTTTTAGCTGCTGTTGTTGCCGCCGAACGCCGTTCGCCTCGACCAAGTCCCGACGCCGTTGCCTCAAAGGGTTTGTTGTCGTGTTTCCCCTCCCGCGGAGCCATTGTCATGATCGATCCGCTGAAGCCGCGCTAGATCGGGAAGCTGAGTTGCCGCCGTCGTTGCCTAGTCTTGTCGTCACCGTTGTTGTTCACCGCGACCTCCACCATCGCGAACCGCCCCCGCTGCCGCCGTTCCCGTTCGAGAAAAGGTAAAAAAGGGCATCATTGTTCATCGTAGCCGTTTTCCGTTGACCTAGCTGTTGCCGCCGTAGTCGTCGCCGCCGTAGTCGCCGTCGCCGTCGCCGCCAAGCACCTCGGTTCCCCCTTTGGCGCCGCGGATTCGCAAACCCTAGGGTTTGCGATTTCCGGGTCGTCGAATCGAATCCGGGTCTCGGAACCGGGTAGGGTTTCGCGAGATTCGGGCGGCGGGAAGCGGGTCGCGAGTCGGGTCGGACCGGGTAGGGTTCGCGGGAGTCGGGTTGCGAGGTCGAATCGATCCGGGTCGTCGGGCCGGGCCGCATCCCCGAACGCCCGGCCACGGCGTTGTTTTAATAATAATAAAATAATAATAATAATAATAATAAATAAAATGAAAAAAATCCGAGTTGGGCCCGCAACGCGGGCCCGTCCTCGTTCGGAGTCGCCGACCCGGGTCGAACCACCCCCGTGGATCCGACTCGAGTCGGTTTTTATTTTTAAAATAATATTTTAATGATAAATAAATATTTTATTTTCCAAAAAAAACAAATATATATATTTTCTTTTCGAAATATATTAAAAAAAACATTTTAATTTCCAAAAAAAAAACAAAAACAAAAACAAAAATATCCAAAAAATATTTTATTTTCCAAAAATATTAAAAAATGTTTTAATTTCCAGAAAATCGAAAATAGTAAAAAAATGATAAAAATATTTTATTTTCCAAAAAAATCAAAAAAATCAAAAATATTCCATATTTTCCAAAAAAATGCCAAAAATCCAAAAAGGCCAAAAATTCATGAAAAAGCCAAAAAATTTAGAAAAAGCCAAAAGACTTGTATTTTCCCAAAAATACCAAAAAAATCCCCAAAAATCCTTTTGTGTCAAAAAATTAGAAAAAGACCTAGAAAATGTTTTCCTCCCAAAAATGCATGGAAAATCCCTCGAACATCCAAAAAATCTCAGGGTTTAAACAAGATTAGGTACCGAAAGGGCATTAGTGATTAACTAGTGTAATCAAGTCCCCGATCCTAATTTCTCTGGTTGCGCAGGAGTGAGTATTTCTCCGATACTTCACTTGGGTTTCTAATCAACCCACCCCAAATCGATTAGTGGCGACTCCAATTTAAAAATTGATTTACGGGTTAAAAACTCAGACTATTAAAGTCGTGAATTGGTGGACTTGGGAGAGTCCAAGGCTTAATAAATTCAGCCGAGCCATTAGCCTCCTTAGGCGCCCGTACCCGATTGCGGGCGCCGAGAAAAAAGAGGTCGCGACAAGTTCGTAAACATGTGAGCCATAATTGCTTTCCATTTATTTATGGGGTAGCACAAGAAATAAATTGAGAAGAGATTGGAGTAGAAACCTGAGCATAGATCTAAGCAGCAGCCTCCAGCAACTCTCTCCCGGCATGTTCCTAATCCTTCTCTCGAGTGCTGGCCTAAAATGCTGAATGAGACCCTGGACAGACCAAGCTGCCGCATCACCTAAAAAGCACATATTGTATGCCCTTCAATCTGCTTGGTCACCTCCTGCAGCATATCAATCTCCTCCAACTTTGCATTCCCAACTTTTAATCTTTCCATAATCATCCAGAGCCATCCTGTGCCTTAACTGCAGGGTGTGCGCTGCCCACAGCTCTCATGCCTATAGAAATAAGAAAGCCTCCCGATTGCATCAACAACATGGGTGGATTTATTCATAACTACAACAGCTGCTGTTCCTAGACCAGGCTGGACAGCCTTAGGAGCATCATAGTCCATCAGCACATCACTGGGAGAAGCGGTACAAATGAACCACCAGGTATTACTGCAAGTAACTGCCCCATCCACCACTAATGCCGCTGCCGGGACTTTCGATCAGCTCCTTCAATGGTATACTCATTTCCTTCTCAACTGTGTGAGGCTTGTTTACATGATCCGACACGCAAAACAATTTTGTCACTGAATCGTTTTTCCTTCCAAAGCTGGCAAACCAATCTGGACCACTTCTGGGGATCGTAGGAGAAAGAGCCACAGTTTCAACATTTAATCAAGACTTTCCTATAGTGCATTCTCTTCACCACAAAAACAAGCTTCAGCACCATAACGGATGTGGACGTCAAAATCGTGGCCGGATCCACATGCACTCCGTCCCAAAAGTCCAGCTTCATGAGCCTCTTTACTGGCCCGTCCAAGAGTTTTACGTTCACTTACGTATCCACCCCTTATATAAATATAGGCAGCAGTTGCCCTCATTCTCACACCAGCAATTAAGCATCCTTCGAGAAGCTTGTGAGGATCGTGACGCATAATTTCCCTATATTCACATGTTCCCGGTTCACTTTCATTAGCGTTGACCACAAGATAGGAAGGACGGCCATCTGATACTTTTGGCATGAAAGACCACTTCAGGCCAGATGAAAAACCAGCACCACCATGCAACCAATATTTTCTCAAAGTGAAGGGATAGTCCCACCTACCATTCCCTCGGAAAATAGAGCTGGGTAGGCTGACATTTCATGTTAGCGAACGACTGCTCCACTACTCTTTGAGTGCCACGTATCCGATGGGCCCCACTTGTCAGGAGATTTCAAACCCATCTTTCTCTCTCCACCCTCCGCTACTCTCTCTCCGTTACCTCTTTTGGTCTCTCTCTCTCTCAAGAGTATTGGGAAATGAGAAGTGAAGAGCTAAGAAGAAGAAACCGCTATCACACAAAGAAAAGCAAGCAAAGAAATCAACAAAGCTAGAACAACCGATTGTTTTCATCAATTCATATCAGTGAAATAGAAACAGAAAATCAAGTTCAGATGTCAAATGCGAGGCTCATTAGGATATTGTTTTAGATGTGAAGCTCATTAGCTCACATAATGAAATGAAGATGAAAAATCGTATTACGATGTTGATTCAAACGTTACGTCTATCAATTCGCATTAGTGAAATGGAGATAAAAAATTTGGTCAAGATTTTGATTCGAATGTAAGGCTTGTAATAGAGCTAAGATAAAAGGAAACTTTGAAATCTCTTGTCAAGTGAGACACGGCCACCGAAGAAGAGTGGACCAGCCGTTCGCAGATTTAAAGTTTCGGGCCTATCAAATATATTCTCCATTTTATCGTGAAGCTTCACTTGTTCACTCAGCATGTCATCCCATCTAATCCAGGACAGTTGATTGGCTCTGCAACATATTTATGAGCATGAACAATGTAAGGAACAAGTCGTAGAAGTCACCAAGACGATAACTGATATGCCCTTGTGCAGAGTCCATTCAGCACAAAAGAAGAACTCTTATAAATTGCAATGATGGGGGTGGGGCTCACATTCATCAATGATTAGTGGAACTCTGACCTTTCGTAAGTGCTATAAAAGGAAAATGAGCTCACTTTTGAGGTATATAGGAGAGACTCCCTTCAGTATTATTTTGGGCGCAAGGCATTGTACTCCCTTTGGTCTTTTATGCTTTCTTTCATCAGCCAAACACAAGGGACTCTCTGGCAGAACGAAAGGGAGTCCCGAGAAATGCCGTGGATATTGGGCCTAATCATAGAATTGAAAAATCCCCAAGTGTTTGAGTGATTATGATTATGTGGTTTTCCGATTCATTAGTATATTGTTGATGGTTGTTCTCCCTGTAGTTATAGGTTTCAACATTCGAATCGAACAATATAAATCTTTCGTGCCCTTTATTGTTTACCGTTTTATTTCTCCTTTGAATTTCTCTCGATCTCGATTTAATGACAAAGTTTTGATCGGCTTGCACAATGTTATTTTCACAACATGCCAAGTTGCTAATTAAAAAGTTAAACAAAAGGTTAGTGAAAGCATGCTATTTTTACAACACGTCAATTTGCTAATTAAAAAGTTAAACATAAGGTTAGTAAAAGCATGGTTTCTAATGGGAAAGATGGAGCATAGATCAAGCATAGACCGTGGAAGAGCTAATCTCTAACTTCGTAGTCATGAAGAGATATTCTATCAAGTTCGGCTTTACAGTCGTAGTAGTTGACGACTTTGCATTAAGTGAAAGTGACTGGGCAAAAGTTCGAGTTCTTGCCTGGATTGGTTGCTCATATTAGGTTTAGGACAGCATCTAATACTTTATGATCTTAAAATACCATGTCGAAGGATCTGGGTAAACTAACAGATTGGAAATAAGAAAAGGGAAATATGGAACCACGGTGTTATGCTTCTTTCGATATATTTTCGGAAGATATGGAAATATGGTGACGGTTTCCTTTAATCTAATCCTTCGAATGGATAACCTCCTTAATGAATCCGTCAAAGTCATTGTACGATGACCCTCCACAACCAGTGGCCTCCGCAGCTCTCTCCTTCCACTTCTTAGCATTCTCCTTCATCTTCTTACCGCCGACCCCTTCCATCACTTCCCGAACAAGAGTTTCTATTTCCTCACGTCTCACATCCTGGTTCACTTCCATGCCAATCCCCCATTCAGTACATGCGTACCGACAGTTTGTCTGTTGCTCCGCGAAGAATGGCCAGCAAATGAGAGGAACACCTCCGCAGATACCTTCCAAGGTAGAATTCCACCCGCAGTGCGTTAGGAAAACGCCGACTGATCCGTGATTCAGGACTTGATCCTGTGGACACCAACTCGTCAAGAACCCTCTGTCTTTCACTTCCTCCAGGAACTCCGGTGGTAGGATTGCAGAATCACCCTTCACAACATCAGGCCTAATCACCCAGAAAAATGGGTGCTTGCTATTTGCAAGGCCCCAAGCAAACTCCTTCAGATGTTCCTCAGTCATGACAGTGATACTTCCATAGTTCACATACACAACCGACTCGGCTTCTCTCTGATCAAGCCATTCGAGGGAGCTGTAGTCTTCCTTCCACAGACTGGACCTGAAAGACTTGACTGAGGTCGAGGGAATATCCTGGAGGAGCAAGGAAAGGGGCCCGGTACAGTAAATTCGAGGGGAAATATCTGCTATTTTCTCCAGTACTTCATGTTCGAGCTCATTGAAGGTGTTGAACAAGATAGCAGATGATTTCAGGCAGTGTTGCACTTCTTCTTGTAAGTAGTTGAACAAGATGTCGTTCAGGTTTGTGGTCCGCATGAAGCTCGGGATATCCCGGAGTCGGATGTTCCTCATGCCGGGGATCCAGTCAACGGATCATCAAGCGTCCCATTGC